>NW_022631078.1:3318287-3345483 GCF_010015895.1 Lontra canadensis
TAAGCCACTGCCTTCGGCTCAGGTCATGATCTCAGGGTCCTGGGATCGAGTCCCGCATTGGGCTCTCTGCTCAGCGGGGAGCCTGCTTCCCTCTCTCTCTCTCTCTCTCTCTCTGCCTGCGTCTACTTGTGATCTCTCTCTGTCAAATCAATAAATAAAATCTTAAAAAAAAAAAAAAAAAAAGAATCCAGACTCTGGGGAAAGACTGTGTCCAAGACAAAATGGAGGCCCCGCTACAAAGCAGATGGAGTTTAACACCTGGAAGCGTCTGAGAGCCCTTGGGGTCGGGGGGATAGAGAGAGACCCCGGACCATGTCCTGGGAAAGATCAGCTTCAGAAGACAACAGAGGAAGAAGAGCTTGCAAAGAGGTGGATAAACCAGCCAGAGAGGTGGAAGGGCTGTACCTGCATGTCAGTGGTGAGCACAAGCACACGGACAGGCACGAAGTAAGGCTACGAGGGGCCGGGAGGGTTGTGACAAGGGGTGAAGTCCTCCAGCGCAGCCCATGGGACCGCACGCACTCGGGACTGGTACTGAACGTGAGGGTACAGACGGGAAGGAGGAAGGGATGCAGCGGCAAGTATGTTTCTAGATAGGAGGAAGTCGTGATGAAACTGGCGAAGCCCCCAGGACGCTCTTGGCAGGATGAAGTGTCCAGGATACCTAGTCCACCGGCCTCACACGGATGTTGCCAGGAGCAAAGGATACAGGGACGCCCACATGCCTTAGGGGAAAGATAGGAGGGTTTGGGCCTCCGCGCACCTCCGGAGGCGGTCTTCTCACCCTGATGCTCAAGCCAGACGGGGACAGAACAAGACCAGAAAGTCACGGAGATTCTAAACAAGCCTCAGCTGACAGGAACCAGCAATGAACACGAAGAGGAAACATCAGATTCGGTCCCGCCAGTCCCGGGCGCCTGCCAGGTGCCAGGCGGTGTTCTCCGCTCCGGGTATACCCAGCGGGTCGGGCTGCAGAGAACCCCCGCTTTGAGGGAAATCCGAAGTTGGGGGGAACGCGAGGGAGAAAACCGAAAACCAAAGAGGCCGGACGGAGGCACAACGCTTAGGGCGGGGACGTGACTTTGGCCGGCGCAGGGCACCGGTGAGCGCCAAACAAACACGGGACTAAGTTCTCGCAGATGCGGGCACTCGAGCTCCCCGACCACGGCGCTGCAGCGGCGAGGACGCACCGTTTTCCCCTGGGACGTCCATCTCCGCTTCTCCTGGCGGGCGGGCTGGCGGCGCGTCCTCTTTTCACGGCGACGGCTGTCAGGGAGTCACTGCGGGGAGGGAGGACAGGGCCGGCCGGTGAGCAGGTGCGGGGCCCAGGCCCTCGGCGCTCCCCCCGGACCCCGTGAAGGCCGGCGAGCGCTGCTGCAGCCCCGACCCGGACGCAGGGAGAGGGCGGCCGCCGGCAGGCGAGGAGGGGAATGGCGGCCGGAGGCCACGGGAGGTGCCGCCGGGACCCTCTGCCTCGCACCCCCGGGGCCGCGCGCCCCCAGGCCGGGAGCTCCGGGGCCCTCATCTGGACGGAACTCCACGACCGAGCACAACGGAAGTTCCCGCGCTCGCGGGAGCGCCACGGAAAGCGCGAGAGGACCCCGCCCGACCCACGGCACCCCTCACCCGAGCGACGGCGACACCCGACGGCCCCACCCCGGCCCGAGGTTTAAACGCGGCGCGACGGGCGCGGCGCGGGCCGCCGATTGGCCGGTTTGAAGGCGCTGCGCCACGACGCCGCGCCCGGCGCATCCTGGGGGCTGGGGGCGGAGCCGCCGGGAAGCAGGGCGCGGCGCACATGCGCACTGCCTCCGCGTGCGGGTGGGCCGGGCAAGTCTCGGTTCCGCCGGCGCCCGCTGCTGGTCGGCGGGCGTGGGCTTCTTTGGACCGTCGTGCCGGGTCCCCGCAGGCTTGGCGTCAGGGTAGCCGCGCGTGCCGAGGGACGTGGCTCGGACCCCAGCTTTTTGTCTGTACACGCAGGGGCTTCAGTTGCCCGCGAAGCGTCGGCGGAAACCGAAGTGGGGGCGCGCGTGTGCCTCGTGCGCCCCGCTTGCCGGTCGGCGCCAAGCCCCGGGCCCGCCCGCACCAGCGCACAGCCCCGCCGCTGCTGCCCGCGCGGCAGGAGAAGCCGAGGGTGCCGGGGGACCGTGGTGAGGGTCTGAGCTGGCCGGAGGCGTGGTGAAGCCGGCCCTGCGCTTTACACCCGCGGGGGAGCTGGGTCTGTTCTGAGAGCAAGAGGCGGGGGCGGGTCGGAGGGGTGCGCAGGGCGCGGTGGCCCGGGGGTGCAGTCCGCACGGGGAGCAAGAGCCCTGGTCCGAGCGACGCGGAGCACTGGCCAGTGAATAGGTCCGTCCGCAGCAGCGTCAGACTGACCGCGCTGCGCGGTGGACTGTAAACCAGGTGTGAGTAACGCCCCGCTCGTGGCCGGGAGGGTGAGACGAGGGGCTCCGTTCGGGACACCGTGTCAGGAAGCTGTGCTCTGGGTATGTGGGACTGGAGGCTGGGGGAGGATGTGGGAAGGAGGGGCCTGGGAAGGTCTGAACTCCAGAGGGAGGAACACCATTTTCAGGGGTCGTAATGAGTTGTTTATTTGAGGCAGATTGGGTGGAGAGCTGTCCAGGGGGCAGCCTTCCCAGGCCCAGGACTTACGCCAAGGCTTCTATACTGGCTGGCATCTGGACTCCACTTTGTCTCTGGCTTCCCATCACCCACGCCAATCACCCTGTGTGGTTGTGCTCCCTTTCCATTGCTCCTGATTCCAGCTCCCAGTGAGACCGTGAGCCCCTAAAAGGCATGGCAGGGGCTCGGTTATGTGATGTCCCCCAGCCTCATGCAGCCCAGCCATGGACTCCAGGCAAGAGCTGAGAGAGTGGCGGGTGGATATTGAAGGGGTAGGAGGTGGAGAGAGGGGCTGGGGGGCAGTGTCTAGCAGTTTGGACAGAGACCAGCCTGACCTCTGCATCCCCCTTATCTTGTGCTGGCATCCCCAACACGTCTTTTCTATCAGAGGACTCCCTCTGTAGCCTTTGGCTTCCCACTGCACTCGGATGTGCTGGGTCCACCAAGACCTCGCCTCCACCACCTGAGTCTCCGTCCATGGGGTCCCTTCTGAATTCCATTGTCTTTTGGCTTTTTTTTTTTTTTTTTTAAAGATTTATTTATTTGAGACAGAGAGAATGAGCATGACCAGGAGGGAGAGAATCTCAAGCAGACTCCACACTGGGCACAGAGCCTGACACGGGGCTCCATCTCACAACCCTAAGACCACGACCCGAGCTGAAAACAAGAGCTAGACCCTCACCAACTGCACCACCTGGGCGCCCCATGAATTCCATTGTCTTTTGCTCAGGTTTCTGCTTAACCGGAGAAGAAAAGTGGTACCAGGCACATCCAGCTGCAGGTATCTGTCAAGAGCCTTTGGGTTGTAAGAAACACAAAACCAGCTTCAGGCTGGCTTTAAAAAGAGGAGAATTAACTGACTTGAGGAACCGGGAAGTCCAGGAAAGAGGGGCTCGAAGGAGGGCACTGGGTTAGGTCATCTCCCAGCTGCCTCTCTGGGGTCCTGCTCACCCTTGAGCACGCTGGCTTTGCTGGGCCCCCCAGCCCGGGAGCTCCAGGCTTCCCACCACTTAGCAGGGCCTCCTGAGGGTAGCAGCTGGTTTTGGGGTGCCCATGCCCTGTCGATGGTCCGAAGGCCTCTGTTTGCCTGACTCAATCACAAGGCGACTGCAACAGGAGGTCGGGAGGGTGCTTGGCCCGGATCCCCACAGCCCTGTGGGCACCCTCGCCAGCCTACAGTGGGTTCGAGGAGGGCTTCCCCGAGGAGGGATCAGGGTTCCTGGCTTCACTGGCCAAGTTGTATCCTCCTTGGAACCAGGAGAGGGGAGGGCAGATGAAATGTGGGCAGGGAACAAGAGGGGACAGCTCAGGATGGAAGGGTAGGCTCCCCTCTGGCCTGTGTCCCTAGCTCTTGGATGGAGAGAGCACCTCTCTCAAAATCTTATTGTAACTACCCATCTTCTGGACTCAATGTCCCGCCCCCCACGCCCAAGTTTAAGGAGAAGCCTGTCTCCCCAGGACCCAGCCTGGCACGTGGGAGATGATGAAAGGTGCCGCCAGCACAGTCAGGCAAAGGAACCAATTAACTAATTTATTTTAATCTCAGAAATTTGTCTAATCAGTTTGGAGGCCTCCACTGCCCCTCCCTGAGTCCTTATCTAATCTCAGCCTACACGAAGGAACCTGAGAAACATCTAGAGGTGGGGATCGCCCCTCACAAGTACATTCCAGTGAAATCAGCAGCTTGCTCAGGAGTGTCTCTGGGGCCAGAAAACTGGCTCGGATCTCAGTAAAGCTCCATGGACTTTGGTTTTTGCCAGGACAGGGCAACCCTGAGTTCAGTCCACAACCCCCAGAAAGTGTGCCCGCTCAGTGCATGAGCGCCCATGTGATTCAAGTCCTAGTGGGCAAAGGAAGCCACATACCCGAGGTCCCTTAATTGGCACCACCGGAGCTCCCTGGGGAAGTCCACGGACTTCTCCAAGACAGGAGAGGGCCACCCCACATGCCTGTGCTGCTTTGGGGGGGTGGGTGCCACAGCTGGGGGTCCAAGGTGAATCTCAGGGCCTCTGGTAGCTGTGACCCTGGGCAAGTCACTTACCCCCATGGGTGCTCTCGCCCCAAAGATGGGACAACGTATCTAGAATTTGATGGGGAAGACAAAAGGAGAGGGCTTATCCCAGGGGAGAGAGTGTTCCCCAGGGGAGGACTCCCCTCCCCTAGCCAAGCCAGCCCCCCCAACCCAGGAGGTGTAAGAGTCCCCTGGGAAAACAGTTTGCCAGGCAAGTGGCAATAGCGCTGCCCACTTTGGCTCTAACTGCTGGCACATGCGCCTTGGCCCTTGGCCCTTGGAACAGAGGGTTCCAAGATTCTGAGTCATGTCTAAAATTGATTTGTGTCCCTACTTCCCATAATGTTGCTGGTTACAGGGCTTTCTGCTTAAAGCTGCAAATTACTCAACAGCCCTAACTAACAGACTCTAGCTGCTTCTAGCCTCAGGGTTCAGGGGCCAGCTGAACCGACGCTGGGGAGGGGGCCAGGTCCAGCTCATTGGAGGAGGTGGATGGCAGCGGCCTTTCGGATGAGCCGCTGGGTCAGGGGTGAGTTGGGCTTCAAGGCGTCACGCTCCATCAGAAGGTTCCTGTGGAAACGGACAAGGTCTGTGATGGAACCTCCTAGAAGCGGGGGTGCCCTGTGGTCCCTGGGCCCCAAGAAAGGACAGGCAACTCGGGCTGGGGCTGAGATGGGAAAAGAGGGGACAGCATCACTGAAGAGGGGATATCCAAGGGGCCCCACCTTCCCTGCCAACCTGAGATGCCAACTTGCACCCACATGGGGGCCTGGAACTCTAAGCAGTGTGACCCCTAAAGAAAGGTGTGTGGCTGCGGCAGATGGCCATGGAGGGGTGAACAGTGAGGGGCATGTGTCTGGGACGCGTCAGCCATCCAGCCAATTCCAGAGCACCCAGAGCGCGCACAGTTGTTTCATTAGTGCTGAGAACACCTGCTCTGCTCAGTTTGGAGACACTGTTAGGACAGTTGGGCCTCATGCAGCTTAAACCCTGGGCCTTTCTGCCTGACCTCCAGGGCTCAGCCTAGGGTCACCACGGACTTCACTGGGTCTCCTGACCCCTATTCTACCCACCAGGTACCCCACAGCCCCTCCCTGCCCCCTTTCCCATTCGTGTTCCAGTGGGGTGCAGGGGACCCACGAGGAGACCGGAGTGCCGCGTGCAGGGCAAGGCAGGCTGGGGCGTGGGAGCTCCCAGGCTGCTGGTGAGGGCTGGGCTTTGCAGTGCTTTCTAATTCAGGTGCCCCCGCCCCAACACCCCTAACCCTCCAGCTCCTGCTCCTCCTAACCTGACCACTGCGCCTGGTAAGATCTGCTGGTTTGCGGGCCGCCTCTCAACTGTCTCTTCTTCAGGGCACCCTCCCTCCCTGAGTCCCAGCCAGCTCAGCCTCCAGAGCAAGGTGTCTCGGTCCGCACCCAGGGCAAGTTGTGTGTGTGTGTGTGTACACGAGATAGTTGCTAGGGTTCCCACAGGAGACGTACGCTTCACATGCTAGGCCCTGGGTTGGCCTGCTCCCTCCCCCGCCTCCTGGAACCCAGCAGAGCCCGTGAGAAAGGGCATCCCAGCAGAGTGTGCAGCATGTGCAAAGGCCCAGGCCCCTGAAGGAGCAGGACATGTTGGGTAACTACAGCTCAGCGTGGCTCGGCTGGGAGGGCTAGGAAGGGCAGGAGGGCCAGCGTGGGGGTGGGTGGACCCCAGTGGTCAAGTCGAGTGTGCTAACAGGGAAAACCAAGCGCCCCATAGCCTCACGTCCTTGCAACCTCAAAGGTGGGAACCGTCTCCGGCAGAGGGAGGTGGGAGTCTCAGGGCAGGCTGGAAGCCTCTGGGGAGACCCCCAAGTGAGATGGGCAGCTCTGCTCAGAGATGTCCCCACGCCTGGCATGGGTATGAGCGAGGAACTCACCGTGCCACGTTCTTGTGGACACCAGATGTGCAGTTCAAGGCCGCATGGATCAGCAGCTGGTTGAAGACGTCTCTCTGAGAAGTCAGTGGGGCAGGTTAGGCTAGTGTAACATGGGATGAGGGATGGGAGCCCCCATCCCACCGCGGGCAGGCCTGTTCTCGGGAACAAACTTCCTGGGTGTGGGAAAGACGAGGACACCCACGCTCGTGGGCGCTGACCCGGAGAGAGGCCATCGGCAGCGGTGCAGCCCAAGGCTGGGGGCTTACCTGGGCGTTGCTGCCCCCAATCTGGATGATCTGGTAGCGGATGGGAAGGAGCAGTTCCAGAACACGTTCCGGGTTCCCGTTCTCGGCCTCCACCAGGGCCTGGCACAGGGGCAGCCCCACATCACGGGCCAGGAGGTGCTGGCAGTTCTCCCCGGGGGCCCTGCCAGCCAAGGAGGTGCCCTCAGTTACTGGCAGGACACCTTACACTGCCTGACTCAGATGTCCTGAGGGAATGGGCCGCTCTTCCTCAGCCCGGCATCCCTGGCTCTGTGCCCGACACAGCAGGTGCTTGGGTCAGGGGTGCTGACAGAGGAGAAGCGGACGGGAAGGGGGAGAACAGGGTTCTCTCGACCCTGGCTTGAACAACCCTTTCCACAGGGTTGGACTGTGCTGTTGGGGGACCTCGGGCAGGTCCCACAACGTCTGGCCTCAGTTTGCTCATCTGTAAAGTGTGGGTACAGTGCCAGCTTCACAGGGCCGTCAGGATTGCACACCGTGCAGGTAAAGCCCGGCTCTGGAGGTGGCCCCCACGCTGGGGCACACAGCTGTCACAGCCCATGTCTCTTTGCTGGCCAGCAGGTGGGGGTTGAGCTGGGTCACGGGGACAGCGGGCATGGTGGCAGCAGCCTGCTCCAAGCCTGTCTTAAAAGAAAGAATCAGGGGGGCCTGGGTGGCTCAGTCGCTAAGCGTCTGCCTTCGGCTCAGGTCATGATCCCAGGGTACTGGGATCGAGCCCCGCATCAGGCTCCCTGCTTTGTGGGAAGCCTGCTTCTCCTTCTTCCACGCCCCCTGCTTGTGTTCTCTCTCTCTCACTGGCTCTTTGTGTGTGTCAAATAAATAAAATCTTGAAAAAAATTTAAAAATAAATAAAAAGCAAGAATCAGATCCTGGGAGTGCCCGGTGGGCTCCCCAGGCCTTCCCGGACTGACATGACCGCTGCTGAGCTGCGGACACCTTGCCTGAAGCTGCCTCCCCAGTGGAGGCCCATGGATCCTGCAGCTCTGCTCTGGGGGGAGGGGACGGGCAGGTAGCTGGGTTGGTGGCCAGCTCCAGCACCGCCCCCAGGACAGCACCAGGGGTCACGGCTCCCACAGCTCCAGCCCTCTGGGTGGGAGACGTGTGGCTGCTTCCCTGGCCTCTCCTGGGATGGAAACTGGCTCCCACCCATGCCAGGAACCGGGACAGGGGGCTGTGTGGCCACACCACCGCACCTCCCTCTCTGCCCAGCCTGCCTCAGCAGGCACTGTCCCCAGTTGGCAGATGAGAAGACTGAGGTTCAGAGCAGAGAAGACCTTTGTCCAGGATCTCAGAAGGTACTCAGCAAGGCTTTCTGGTTCCAGAGCCTCACGATACCCCAGCCCCCCCCGTGGGAGGCAGCACCCATGACACTGAGGCTCCCAACCCCAGCGGGGCAATGGAAAGGTGACTCTGGCTCTTAGGAGAACAGCCATGTCCTTGCGTGATATAGCTGGTGGGGGCACACACCTGTGGGACACGCGTATGACAGCCACCCTCCATGGGCATCCCCACGGCAGCGTTCACCAGTGGGGCTTCCAACCCCAGCCTCCTGGGCCGGTCTGGCCGGGGATGGAGCAGACATCAGCCCGCCCCCAGCACCCCATGGCCCTCCCAGCGGGTCCCTGGCCCCTCGGCATACTTGCTGGCATCCTGCAGGGTGGTCAGGAGCTCCTGGGTGGTCCCGGAGTCCCGAGCTCCCAGGGATGCCATCAGGAAGTGTGCGTCGTTGAACAGCAGGATGTGGTCCTGGCTGTGCTTCTGGGTTATAGGCAGGACATTCTGCCACCGCTCACCCACAGACACCCCTGAAGGCACAGGGAAGAAACCCGCAGGCCTGGTGTCCCGTGTAAGCATGTTCTACGCACGGGCCTCCTGAACCCCCCCACGTCCCCCAGAGGCCCTTGTGTTCCAGCTGGGGAGGCTAGGCCGGGGAGCGGGGCTGGCCGGTGGCCTTTGGCCTCACACAGAGGCCTTTGGGCCCCGTTTATGTTAACTTCGTTTAATTATAAATGCAGTAGATGCTTGCAAAAAAAAGAACAACCTACTGAAGGGTATTGAAGTTTCTGGCCCCTTGGACGAAGCCCAAAACCATTTTTGAAATTTGTCCTGGGATTACCGTTGGCATGGCACCTGCTACCTAATAAAAGTCGGCAGAGTTAATAAATAACATTCTCTCACATTTGTGTCGGGATTTCTCAGTGCTGGACGGCCCCTACTTCTGCTCTGCTCCCTGGCCCCCTCCCCCGCCTCGCATCCCTCCTGACTCCTCTGAGTTACTACCTCCTTCCTACCTCTGGTGGGGGTGACCCCTATGGTAGAAACATTGCCCTTGACCTCTGTCTCTCAGGCAGCAAATCAGACCGGTCTCTTGAGTCTCTGCTCTGCTTGGTGAGGGAGCAAGCGGCCTTTCCCTTCCCTCCACTGTGCCTGCCAGCCTCTGTCCCCGCAGGCCTCCCTGGGTATGTGCCTGGGGGCACGAGTCTTCAGGGTCCCCAGAAAGCTCCAGGCGGCTTCAGAAAGTGCAGGCTTCGGCCTCCCTGAGCTCAGCCCCATGAGGCAGATGGGAATCCTGCCCAGCCCTGCTCTAGAAGGCTCCCTGCAGACCCAGATCAAAGCCAGACTCTTCTGGGCTCCAGCCGCCCGCCTCTCATCCTTGCCCACACTGACCCTGTCTTTGGTTCCTTGCCCGGTAACAGGCAGCTGGTTTCTGTGTCCTGGGGGCCCTGGACAGGCTGCTTTCTGCACATCACATCCTCTCCCACCTCTGCCAAGCAAAACCCTCCACGGGCCTCATGGCTCACATTTAACTCCCACCGGGAGGCCTTCCTGGAAACAGCTTGCCCTACGCAGGCATACTCATCCCCACGCTGTCCCGCCGGCCCAGGGCCTAGCATGAGTAGAGCTTTGGCTCTGTTGGGCCTGAGGGAGAGGGGAAACCGTCTGGCACCTGGGCTGTTGGCCAGAAGCACCAGAGCTGTGGTCGCAGCTATCCAGGCTGCCTGCAGAGCGTGGGGTCACGGTGTTGAGAAACCTCTCTGTCTGAAATCCCAGGGAGTTGAGGAAGTGTCACCCTCTTATACTAGGAAAGGAGGCAGCACACAGAGCCAGGGGCCAGGTGCCAGCTGTGCTCTGCCAGGCTGGCAGGCAGGCGACGGGAACGGCACGGACCCTGAGCTTGTGCACCCAGAGATGATGGCCCCTGGAAAAAAGGGGGGCAGAGGCTAGAGCCCACTGGCTTCAGGCTGGCTGGAAGGCGGCTGCAGAGCCGGGACCCAAGGCCATACAAAGGCAAGCCGCTCGGGTCTGCGGCAGGACCTGGAGTGGCTCAGCAATGAGTTCCTTCCCCTCGTTCTGAGGGAGGGAAGAGGGCAGAGGAGCCCAAGGGGAGGGTGCACGTCTGTACCTTCCATCCGCAGCCGGTACAGCATGGAGCAGCTGTCCACCATGTCCAGCATCGCCCCGCTGGCCTTCAAGCTGGGGAAGACCTGGAGGACAAGGGTGGTGGGCAAGTAAGGGGCCACAGGGATGGGCCGCATGTGGCCACAGGGATGGGCCGCATGTGGGGCCTACACAGAGCCAGCCCTCAGCCAACAGCATTCACTGCCATCACCCTGCACCCTCAGCTTCCAGAACCAGCCCGTTGCCCAAGTGTCTGGCCACGCCAGGTGCCAGACCTGAAGTAAGGCCCCAGCCCTGAGCACAGGCCGGGCGCTGGCAACTGTTCCCTCCCGACCCTGGCCTCAGACCATGCTGGCGGGTTCTGCATTCAGCTGACCTGTCCCTCACAGCGTGGAGGGAGCCGACCTTCTGTATCACCCCACAATCCTGACAGAACTCGAAGGGAGGAATCAACGGACACTTTGCTGACAGTTTTCCTCGGGGTTAGAGGCCTGGGCCCCAAACATTTTTGTGACATCCCCCCACCCCCCGCAGCCTTCTATTACAAAGCATGCAGGGGGCTTCCCAGGAGCTGCAGTCAGCCTTCTTTTCTCTTAAAAGCTGCCTGGGGGCTGGAGGAGGGGGAAGGGGAGTCGTGCTCACTGGGCCTGGGGCTGCAGTCTGTTCCAGAGACGGACTGTGGGGCTGGTGAGTGGCCTCAGTGCCACGGAACCCTAGGGTCAAAAACGGTCTCGGGGCAAATTTTGCGTGTGTTTTAGTAAAAAGAAAGAAAGAAAGAAAAATTCCTGTGGGCAGATCATTGGTTGTACCAAAGATGATCCGTGTGAAAGGACTACAGAAAATTCCGGAATTTCAGAAAAGACCAACTTAGCTGTGCCATTGTACCGGCGCCCGCCGGGACCCAGTGAGCGCCTTCACCCTGTCCCAGCGGCGCCACCACTTGGCAAGAACGAACCCCAGGTCTCGCACCAGAAAGGAGTTCTCTCTCCAGCTGCGTTTCTGGCTGAGACGGTGCTGACGGGCTCAACTATGTGTTAGAGACTAAAAGGCCAATGTCTGCCATCCACTGGGTTGGCTGCAGACGTGGACTTACGTGGTTATCGTAGATGGTCAAGGCGGCCTCGTATTCTCCCTGCAAGGATCAAGTGGGCGTGATCAACACGGGACAAAGGTCAAAGGTAACACCGCGAGAGGGGCTGGAGAGTCCATCCCCTGCCCGCCACCAGCACCCTGCATGAGGGGATGGGCTGAGCTGCCTAGAGGGTCTGAGGGTCACTGAGCAGAAGCCCCTATGCTCCGGGAGAGGCGGCGCTGGCCTCTGCTACCCAACGGACGGTTTCTGTCGAGGCCTGAATGTCCCCATGGCGCTTGTCGATGTTACAGGCTTTCTCGTGTACTTCTTCTAGTCTTTTCTTCTCTCTATTTTCCTTTCAGTACCTTCAGTGGGGACCACTGCTCTCCTCCAGACCCTGAGCACAGCGGGCCCTCACCTTCCAGTGTCTCTCTTTGGACTTCCGGGGAGCTTCTAGATTGTCTCTGTGGTAAGCACCACTGCAAGAAGGTGCTGAATCCCTGGGATCAAGGGTGTTATCCCCGACCCTCACGTCCACTGGGACAAACCCTTTGGAGGGTGTCATGTCTCCTTCAGATATAATCTGGGGGGTTGGGGCTTGGCTGTTCACTCCAGCCGCAGAGGACTCTCCGTCTAGATCGTCTCCATAGATAATGTACAAGATACATAATTTCCATGTCCAGACAGTGAAAAATGCCTAAGGTCATTTAAGCCTGAAAAGTTATTTGAAAACGTGGATGTTCCGTTACAACAAGACATTATCTAAATGTGCAAACGCAAAAAATTATCCCTGGGATACAGCAAGAGGTAGAAAGAGACTGATTTCACTGGACGTCTAGACAGGGTAAGAGTGGGCCGTCTTACCTTCTCAATCAGATACAGAGCCCAGTGCCAATAGTTGTGACAAGCAAGCATATCAGAGTCCTGGGGAAAGAACGAGAAAATTCGAGAAGAATCTGACAGCCCGTGGGACCGAAATTACTGGCTGTGGTTTTGTGATGGGGCCGAGCCCCTCCCTGCTCTTTGAGCTCAGGAAATGTCTCCTGGGGCCAGGTTGCCTGGGCCCAGCTCAGAGGGACTGGTGACGTGTCGGCCCCACAGCTGGAGTGGGAGGAGTAGGGCCGACATCCAGGCAGGCCTCAAGCCCTCCTTATGCACGGAGTAGAGAAAATGGGTGATAAATCCATTGCACAAATGGGTGCAGAGCCCCGCCGGGTGTCCAAGTCCCAAGAAAGCCATGAGGATCAATAAGCCCCGGGCTCGACGCCCTCCAAATAAGAGGGGCGGGGTTGACATCTGGACAGTTACTACTGGCACCCGTTCGGCCCCACCGTGGATGCCCCGCCCTTCCTTCTGAGGCCACTGCAGATGCTTCCTCCCCTCCCTGGGCGCTACCTTCCCTTTCTTGGAAAAAGAAACTGACCACGCCCCTTCCCTGGCCCACGTCCACCCCGCACCTGTGCTTGAGGACATCCAGATGCCTTTGTCTCCTCTTCCTTCCACCCTGGCAGGCCTTAATGGCTGTGCTCGATCTGGTCCTTGGCTGGGACACCCTCCATCTCCCCACCTTTACCTGGCAAACCCTTAAACCATCCTTCCATACTCAGCTCAGTGTTTGCCTCCTCCAGGAAGCCTTCCCTGACCACTTCCCCCTCAAGTCCAATGGGGTCGAATGCCTCCTCTGAGTTTCCACATCCCTGAGAGTGCCCCCATCATGGTGTGGTTCATGGGCTGCTGGGAAACTGCTCACCCCACTTGACTGGGCCGTTAAGGACATAGAAGTCTGGGCTGGACTCTCAGTGAGGTGTCCAGGGTGGCACAGTCTGAACTCCAGTCTGGGGCAGGAGCAGGAGGAAAGGGAGCGCCAGGTCACAGTATCAATCGCAGGGCTGTAATGCTAGGCCAGAGGCTGCCCAAAGCCACCACGGGGGACAGATGCAAACATCAGGGGACTAGCCAGCTTGGACTGCCTCATTTTACACATGTCTGGAACCAACACCCATAGGAACTCATATGGGGCCAAGGGCTTCATAGTTGTTATCATAGCAGGTGTACCAAGGAGGAAACAAAGCTCAGAGGGTCACTTTCTTGCCCCAGGGTCCAACCAGACCTCAAACACCCGTAAAATCACAGCATCTGGGGGAGGGACACACCAGAAGGCCCTGGCCAGGCCTTCCCTGGGCTTCCTCAGGTCTGCCTAGGCAAGCCCCTGGCCCTCAGCAGGAAGGGTGGCCACACAGTTGCGCCCCTGACCCCAGACCCACTGCTCTCGTAAGAGCTAGCAGTATCAGCCTAAGGGCAGGACTGCACCCCACCGTCCCCCTCCCCAAGCCCTGGCTCAGGCTGCCCCAGTGCCTCTCCCGTCCCTAGTGTTTGTGGATCCTCAGAAA
This sequence comes from Lontra canadensis, assembly GCF_010015895.1. Classification (NCBI taxonomy): domain Eukaryota; kingdom Metazoa; phylum Chordata; class Mammalia; order Carnivora; family Mustelidae; genus Lontra; species Lontra canadensis. The sequence goes on from NW_022631078.1 coordinate 3,331,966, forward strand.
GATCTGTGTGTGAACCTCCCAGGATCATCGTTCTGAAATGCTATCTCACCCCTGTTCACCTGCTCTGCTGGGACGCTGGGACGTCCCAGGCCAGGGAGCAGCTCCGAGGGATGGAGGGACTGTGCCAGTCCCTGCCTGCTCCCTGCTGGATTCCTGGTCTCTTCCTGGTTCCCTCGGGCACTGAGTACCTGCTGCTCGGTGCCAGGCACAGACTCCCCGCCTTGGCCAGCGGGACCTGGGGAAGCCCACCATAGCACAGAGGAGGGCAGGGCTGCAGACCACTCCTGGACAGGTGGCCAGGCTGACTGCCAGAGATAACCCTGGGGACACGCGATGCACACAGAGGAAGGAGAGCTACCTGGCGCTGACCCCCACCCCAGGAGTCCCTGCTGAGCCGGCTGGTAGGTGGTGGCAGAAGGGGCAGCTCAGGGCCCTCCAGGTTCTCAGCGGGGACAGGCTCTTGTGCCCTGGGAGTTTTCCACTCCGTGCCTTTACACCAAATGCCCCAACACAAAACATACTCTAGAATCACCTGTAAAACATTGGCAGGTTTGGCGGGGAGCCATGTGGCTCCCAGGGGGGACACTGTGGCTTGACAGAAACTCCTCTAAGCAGAACACAAGTTTTCCCAGAGCTAAGCTAAGCTGCACCCCGGAACTGCTGTCCATAAAGCCTTGGCTTAACTCAAGGGGCTGCCTGGGGTTTTCCAGGCAGGGGACCCGTGGACAAAAATCGTACCTTCCAGTGGGCTTCTGAGGACTGCATAAACTCTAATCCGTCCTTGATTTCTGCCTTCATCTCGTGAATGTGGGCAATGGTGTGCACCGACCACGCATCTGTGGGGTTGATAGACAAAGCCTACACAGGGAGGGCGTGAAAGATGATTAGAGAGTATGTGCATCTGTCAGGCCGCCCGGGGACCTGAGGCACCTCCAAATGACACTGGGACAAGGGGCCCGCACTGGACGGGCACGCGTGGGGCTGGCACAAGTGTGGGCACCGGGCTCTGCCTCAGAACGACAATGATCCCCGAGTCCAGCCCCGCTGGGCGTCCGCGTGCTGTCACTAGTGAGGGTATCACTGCCCCCCTCAAAGCTGAGGGGCCGAGCTTGGGGAGGCTGGCTGACTGACGCAGGACCGCAGCTGGCTCTTTCCAAGGCCGGGACTCAGCCACAGGGCCCCATGGCCTCCCACACGCGGCTGAGTCCCCTGCAACAGGCCAACCAGCCTCTCTGGGCCTGTCCCCCCTGGTGAGAAGCAACAGCACCGCGGAAGTGAAGTGCCCCAGAGGGTCCGAATGCTGAGCCCACCGCCGCCCCCCACTCGGGCTCCTGGCTCCCCCTTGCAGACGACCACACGCCTATGAATGGCCTTCTGGGCGCATTCTGATGTTCTTACTATTCAGAACAGTAGGCCCTCCCATGACCAGTGAGCTTGACAGTAACCGGCAAGGCAGGCAGGACACAGGTGAGATTCCGACCCCACGGTTGTCTTCTTCTTTTCCTCCTGGGTTCAGCTTCTGTCCTGGGCACCTCCTGAGTGCCAGGCACAGAGCAGTAGGCTGAGGCTTGAAGTGGCCCAGCTCACCATCCACAGGAGCCCAGGTCTCCCGAACCGCACACCAGATCACGACCTCCCCCAGCCCCGCTGCCTCGGTGCCCCATGCTTTTCCCAGAGGCAGAGTCCCTGGCCTGGCCCCTGCTGTGGGGTCTAGGCCGACAGGTTGTCCCCAGCAAGCCCAGCCTCTCTGCTCCACCTGCTGTTTGCACAGGCCTGCCCAGGCCACGTGGGGACGCTGTAAGAAAGGGGCATCCTGAGAAGGGACCCACTGAGGTGCTGCCCTCCTGCAGGGTGGACGTGAGGGCTACCGCTCAGCGTAGGGAGCGGGGCAGCTCCCAAGGTTAAGGCCCACCCTCTGCGAGGGACTCCTGATCAGTTTCCTCACTGGGTCAGAGTCACAAAGGCGCAGCACCACCAAGTAGGTACCCCTAGCATTTGCCCCCAGGGCCTGCCCTGCCCACCTCCCCCGCCCTAAGCCTCAGCCCATCCCTGGGCTCCACACTTCCTGAGCACTGTGCTCCCCTGCCCTCCGCCCTTTGATCTCCCTGCCCCTGGGGTTTGGCTCAAAGCTGCTAGGCCCACACCCCATGCACTACCAGCCCGAGGCCTCTCCAGACTCCAGCGGAGCCGGTGCGCGGGCCTCGCTCTCCTGGAGGCGTGGCGGTCACTGCCACTGTGGGGCCCTGCTCCGTGATCTCTGGTGTACCGGCACTGGGGTCAGAGTGTGCCGCCTGTAGGAGGGGGTGCAGCAGGAGAAAGGGGCATGAGGCCAGCAGAGCAGGGCTCCCCAGGCCACCACCTCCTTATGCCACAGTGAGGCATAAGCCTGCACCTTTTGTCTGTCCTCTTGCTTCTGGAAATATCCTGCCAGCCCTTGGCTGCCCAGATGGACACCACCGAAGGAGGGGGTCCAGCTGCCATGGTCTCCAGGGCAACTTCCTGTGGCTGACCCCCCTGGGCAGTGTGGCCTGCCTACCCCAGCCAGGGAGCCCAGAGGCCTTGAAGCACGGAGCCATCACCCTGCACTCGAGTCTGGGCTCCATCTCTATAACGGAACACATTTCAGAAACCTCACGGCCTCCTGGGGAGGGGTACTGGGGGCCAACTAGGGCGATATCTGCAGGAAGGAGCACTGGGTGGGATGTGGGAAGCCCGGTCTGGTCCAGGCAGCCTGAAGGACAGCGGTCCGGTGAGGAGGCCTGGCCGAGCACCTGCTGTGCCCTCCCTGAGCTGCATGGAGTGAAGGAGGCTCCAGCCATGGCCCCTCTCTGAGCCGTGACCCCCTCATGGGGACAATGAGGAAGGCAGTGCCTCGTGGTAGATGTGAGCAGGTTAAGCAGCTGTGTATAAAGTGCCTGTATGCGTGACAGCCCCTCTGCACCTGGCCTCAGTTTCCACTCCCCTGAGGACAGGGGCTGGAGGACAGGGACTCCAAGGACCACAGAGGACACTCGGAGCCCCAAGTCCACCGCCACAGCCTGTTGCCTGGTCCTGGGCCCCTGGTGAGGGGTGCCCACCACCCGCCCGGGTACCAGCCAGCCCACCAGGAGAGCATGACGGACGGACCGGGGCTGGCGGGCAGCACACACCCACCCTCCTCTGCACTTTCACCTGGGTCCCCTCCCTCTGGAAGGAGGCAGAGGTTCAGGGAAGGGCTGGCTGGCAGGAGCCCAGCCCCCGGGTCAGGGCCCTCAGGGAAGCAGCTTGCGTTTGCAGTCACGGGGCATCTCCCTAAAGCTCTGCTCTGAGACAGACAGAGCTGGGGGAGCCTGGAGCTGCCTCCTGTGGGGCCTCGAGGGAGAGGTGAACACAGCCCCCCCTCGGCCTCATCCACCTTCCCAGCCCGGAAAGGTTGTGTGCGGACTGCAGACCGCGGGAGGAGAGGCTGTGCTCGCCCGTGGCCACGAATCTTCCCCAGTGTCTCTGAGGAAAAGGAGGCCTGTGGGGGGCCGTGTGTGCTCTGCCCCACCCGACGGCCCTCCCTGAGGGGTCAGCCCCTTGGCAAGGGCCCTCTCACCTCTTTGGCCAGCTTCTCTGCCTTGTCATAGAAGTTGGTTTCCATCAATCCAAATGAATAGATGCCTTTCACGTAGCTGAAAACAAAACAAAGTCTTCACAAGAGAGAGGAGAGGGGCGCCTGGGTGGCTCAGTGGGTTAAAGCCTCTGCCTTTAGCTCAGGTCATGGTCCCAGGGTCCTGGGATCGAGGCCCACATTGGGCTCTCTGCTCAGCAGGGAGCCTGCTTCCTCCTCTCTCTCTGCCTGCCTCTCTGCCTACTTGTGATCTCTCTCTCTGTCAAATAAATAAATAAAATCTTTAAAAAAAACCAAAAACAAGAGAGAGGAGAGAAGGCTTGGACACACACACACACACACACACACACAAACACACTGGAACCACAGAACACAGGCAGATGCCGGGGTGGCACAGCTCCAGGCCAAGGAGCGCCAAGGACTGCCAGCTACCTCCAGAAGCTAAGGAGAGGTGAGAAGGCGAGGAGGGGTTCTCCCCTGGAGCCCTCAGGGGGAGCATGGCCCTGCTGATGCCTTCATTTCTGCCTTGTGGCCTCCAGAAAGCTGAGAACATGAATGTCTGTTGTTTTAAGCTGCCCGGCTTGTGGCACGGTTCTGCCAGCCCTGGGAGATGGGCACCTCCGCCTCAGCAGCTGGGCACCACCCCAAGTCACTGGATACCCTGGCCGTTGGGGAGCACCATTACCACATTGTCCGACCCCCAAGCCCTGTGTCTAGAGCGGGCCCCTTGGCAATTCACACCCTACCCCCATCAACACAGTGTCTCCCCTAAGGATGCTGGGGGCCATTTCCTTCCTGTCCGGTGGGGGGGCACCCACCGAGAGGCACAGCCCAGGACGCCTCTCGCCTCTTGGGGAAGCACCAGGGAGTGCAGGCTGGTGGTGGCTTCTAGGCGTGCCCAGCCCCCGGCCTGTCCTGCGCTCCCTGGGCAGCTCCTCCCCAGACCCAGCGCCTAGAGGCAGGGACCCTTTTGTCCTGCGCCCTCTTTGCCCAGGGCCAGCCCGGATGGGCCTGAAGACACTTCCCGGGATACATGGGCCCTATGATTTCTCAGCCATAATCGCCAGCACAGAGTACCAGGCTGAAAGGAGCATTCTCTCCTGGGCTTTGGAGGGATTATGGGAAAACACGATAGAGTGACGGAGTTCCTATTTGTGACTCAGACATTATGCTTACTACCATGCACATAGACAAAGCCTGGCTCTCGTGATTCACAGAAGCCACGTCCTAGCACACTGGCTTTCAGACTTTTCTTTCAAATATTTATTTCTTTCAAACACTCAAGTATTTCTCTTAAATATTTAAGTATCTCTTTAAATATTTAAATATTTCTTTTAAATATTTATCGGGGTCATTTCCCCTGCAACATTTACACATGTACGGAATGCTCATGGTTTACCCGGTCCTGCCGGGCTCTTGTGATGAGGTAATCTCACCGGCCCACTCGGCAGGGCTATGGCACTCAGTTGTTCAGCCAGACAATATCTAGGTGCTTTTGTGAAGGTTTTCTTCAGGTGTGTTAACTTTTAACTCTGTAGACTCTGAATAAAGCAAATTACCCTCCATAACATGGGTGGGCCACATCCAATCCGTTGAAGACGTCAGAGAAAGGAGTGAGGTCCCCAGAAGGAATTCTTCTTCCAGAGTGCAACACAGAGACCCTGCCTGATCCCACCGACTGCTGGCCCAGTCTGTGGATTTCAGACTTTCTTGCCAATCCCTGTAACTTCGTGAGCCAATTCCTTAAAATCAATCAACCAATCTCCATACACACACACACACACACACACTTATATACATATAAATGGTACAGCTACAGATATTCGTACCCTCTTCGCTCTGTTTCTGTGAAGAACCCTGATAACACAGCTCTCTAATCCATGAGCCCATCTGTGATGGACATAACCATCGTGTGATTTTTTTTTAACTTCTATTTATTTACTTGAGAGAGTGAGAGAGAGAGAGAGAGAGATCATGAGCAGGGGGGAGGGGTAGGAGGAGAAGCAATCTCCCTGCTAAGCAGGGGACCCCAAAGCGAGACTTCATCCCAGGACCCTAAACCATGACCTGCCTGAGCGGAAGGCAGCCGCTTCACCGACTGAGCCACCCAGGTGCCCCCCCAACCTGTGATTAGACACGATAGGGGTCATTCTGTGTGGTGGTCACTAGGGTGGCTCAGGCACTCAGGGTCTCCCTCTCCTCCCGAGAACAGAACAGAGATGCACATCCTGCCCTCCCCTGGCTGGGTGACCAGCTCCGGCTGACTTGGAAGTGGCAGAGTGTGTCCCTTCCTCTCTGAGCCCTGCCACTGGGAGTCCCCCAGGGATGCCCTCTTCTGTCCCTCAGTGGTCTGCTAGATCCTCTGGGTCACTGATGCAGGAGGGAAACAAGGACAAGGTTGCAGAGCCCTCAGCCCTCCTGTGACAGGTGTGTAGAACGTGCGAGAAATGAGCCTTTGGAGAGTCAGATCTAGGAGCTATTTGTTACTGTGGCAGAACTACCCTGGGTTGATACATACGGTACTGCCTCACCCATTGGATAGGATGGGATGAACAGCAAACGGAGAGACCTTTTCACTTGCAAGGATAGGGAAAATAGCCACAGTAGATTCAGTATTTTTAGGGCAGGGTCATGTTTTCAGGGCACAGGAGGGAGAAGAAGAAAGAAACGAGGTGATTTCCAGCTGGCACATACCTGCTCAGGGGGATGCTGGGTGTCCAGAAGGGGTAAATTCGGGCCACAGAATCTCGCATCTGCTCCTGGTAGCCCAGGTAAAAATAGGCATCGTGGGAAAATTTTAGGGCTAACATGTCCGTTGGGTGGTCCCAGAGGATCTGTTCCCATAGTTCACAGGCTCTGGGAAAGTTCCTGCGAGACAAGGAGAGATTTCTCAGCAACACTGGACATACAGTTTATCCACAGGAGGCAGAGAAGCCCTTGCTTCTTGCCAGTCTGCACCGGTTCAACAGAAATGCATATAATATATCAAGAGGGGAGGGGAGAGGGAGGGAGGTGGGGTAGAGAGAAGGAGATAGAGAGAGAGAGAACATACTATATATATACACCCACACACAAAAGTTTCTATGTTAGGTTGTGGCTCAGAAAATTGAAAAACCAGTGGGAAGCTTTACTCTAGAATTCAAACCAACCAAAAACTGGTTTAACAAGTTGCCAAAGCCGGTGAACCAGCCACAGGAAGTCTGTAGGGTGGGGGGAAGCCCACCCCGGGCCGGGCTGGCCACTGGCACTGACCCAGCAGAAAAGGCCAGGCACAACTTGCTTACTGCTTTGGAAGCCGCATACCATCCACTCAGGTCACCAAGCTGGGCAGAGCGTCAACCCTGCCTGACCAGATGCACTGGCTATCCCGGAGAGGGGCTCCAGGATCACGACATCCACACACAGGGGGACAGCTGTGGGGACAATGGAGGCAGGGGACAACCTTGAAAGCCACAGCAGACGCTCACGAGGGTGTGTATGTAGCATGTATTATGTATGTATATGTATTAAGGATTTCTCTAAGGTGGTCCTATTATTTCTGCAACAAACATAATAACCAATTCATTTAAAGAAGTTAAGTAGCTGCTTTGAACGCTAGATCAGAAATCCTAGCCACTTGTCTCCTCATCTGTGTTCAGGTGCAGGCACAGCAGCAGGCAGGGAGAGGGCCGAGGGAGGCAGGGTGAGAACAACCCCAAGTCCCCCTTGCTGAGGGTACTGGGTGCCCATGGCATCGCCTGGCCAGAGAGGCCCTCACCCCTTGGCAAAGGTCTCCACCGCAGACACGTGTAGCCGCTCCCGCTGCGTCAGCGGCTGTGTTTGGGAAACCTCCACCATTGTCTTCACGGCCCGGTCCAGCTCCCTGTCCAGCCGCACGGAGCTTCCAGTGCCGATCAGCACGAGGCCGTTGGAGATGGCGTGACCCATGGCTGGGGAAAGGTTGGAGAGCAACGAGTGACTTCGATGGCTCCGCCCTGCCCCGCCCCCACCCTGCCAGCCTGGCCAGAGTGTGAAATAAACACCCCCCATCCCAGGAGGGCCTGGCCCAGTGGCTGGTGCGCTGCGCGCTGGGCCCCCACCACAGTCGGAGCTCAGCCGGACCCTGAGTGGCACACGGAGGAGTGGCACTCTGAACCAGTGTTTTCTAACAAGGGCGCTGTGGTGCGTGCCAGTGTCTGGGGCATCTCCCCCCACCCCTCCACTGGGTGGACTGGTTAGGCGCTGCCCATGGGCTCCCATGGCCCTCCAGCCCTGCTTTCCCTCCTCCGCCAGCACTCACTACCGCCCGCACAGAGACGCCAGGGAAGGGCTCAGCTGAAGCTGGAAGCTGGAAGGGCTCAGTCCAGTGCCAGGGGCTGGTCTCTGGAGCACAGTGGGTCTGAGCCACGTCCATGCATGGGGGGTGCGGTGGGGGACGGGAGGGTCTGCCTGTGGCCCTTGTAGCAACCTTGCCGGCAGGTCTGCAGACCCCCAGGCCCTACCTGAGCTTCCTAGCCCTCAGCCTGACAGAGCCAGGGTGTCTGCTGGGATTCGGAACTCGGTCACTAGCCCAGGCCCGAGACCCAGGATCCGACTATAGTGTAGTGTTGGGATGACCCCTTTGGTCCCTGCTTCTATCCTGGGGCCAGAGGTCTGCTCAGCGTGCCTGAGCACACTCCTGACTCCGGGTCCCCTGTAGGCTGGGCCAGCTTCCTTCTGCCCCCATTCTGTGCACCCTGTCCTCAGCAGGTTCCAGAATGCCCTGGGCTGACCTACCTATGCCCGCAGCACACAAGGCTTATCTGGAAGGCAGCTATGCTCACTACTGTACCACCAACACTCACATGGCTTATCTGGGATGCCAACTTCTTTCACGAGGTCTCCATGGCTGAGACCTCACCAGGGTCCCGAAAGGCTGCCTTCGCTGCCTCTCAGGCTCCGGAGACAGGTCCGGGATACAGAAAGCCTTGTGTGGTCCCAGCCACCCAACTACCAGCTGGGTCATTTTGGATACATTTCTCGCTCCCTTTCTTCCTCTGAGAAGTGGGATCAGCATCTTTCATGCAGAACTGACCAACAATGAGGGAAAAGATTAGGAAGATGGCTTCTGGGGAACCTGGCACCTGTACAAAATCAGCTGTTATTCTAAGCCCGACAGTGGCTGTCGCCTTCCTGCCCTCCCTCCGAGCAAATGCCAGCCCTATCACTGCCATCAGCCTGCCGTCCCCGTGCCAGCTGAGTCTCGAAGTCAGGGAACCAGAGAGGTGTTGGACCCACACGAGGGGGCTCAATTCAGGGACGGCATCACTCACCGAAGGTTGGATCCGCGGCTTTGAGCTTCGACAGACAGCCCTCAATGCCACCAAGACTTCTGTCGTTGGTCCATTTGACATACTGAAACAGAAAAGACAGAACAGACCTGTCCCCAGGGAGTCCTTCATTCATGTTGAGGAAGGCGTGTGTCTCAGTCCGGATCTTCTCTCTAGAGAATTCAGGACTTTACAGCCCACACTCCAAGCGACCACACCTGGGTTGGTCTCATGTGAAAAGACTAAACACCCAGAACTGAAGGCACGTTTTCTAGAAACGATCAGGTCGCCATTTTCAGAAAGGAAAACATCTAAAGGAAGCTTCGTCCTGACAGACGACCTGCCCAGAGCAGTGGCTTCTTTGATCAAAAGATGGGCCTTGAAATCCGGTACCACAGTAGGAAGCTTCCTACCTTTTATTCATTCCTTCCAAAAAAGAACTTTATTAAACATTTAGGACAAAAAGAAAGAGGCATGAAAGCCCAATGATCCAACTCAGTCTCACCCCCATTGGGTAGATGTGTTTCTAATCTTTTCTCCCTGCAAAATGCTTATTTTGGGGGACACCTGCATGGTTCTGTTGGTAAAGGATAAGACTCTTGATCTCAGCTCAGGTGTTGATTTCAGGGCCATGAGTTCGGTCCCCGCATTAGGCAAGAGAAAATAAATAAAATAAAAATGCCCATTTAAAAAAAAAATCCTAAAACCATAATAATACACTGGATTTTATTTATTTTTTTTTAAGATTTATTTATTTATTTATTTGACAGATCACAAGTAGGCAGAGAGGCAGGCAGAGAGAGAGGGGGAAGCAGGCTCCCCGCTGACCAGAGAGCCTGATTCGGGGCTTGATCCCAGGACCCTGAGATCATGACCCGAGCGGAAGGCAGAGGCCTAACCCACTGAGCCACCCAGGTGCCCCAATACACTGGATTTTAAAACTTGTCTCATCACGTTTGTCTAGATGTCTAGACATCACGATGTCTAACCTACATCTTCACAGAACTAGCTGAGCATGTTTCCCTAAGACACAGGGGAGGCAGTCTAACGCACACTGGTACAGAGACCCTGACCCATGGGACAGAATATACACAGGCCATGCGGGGGTCGGGGTAGACCATGCTACCTTAAGGACTCGGGCTGTGTAACAAATCAAGGGATCGACCAAGGCCAAAAGGAGCAGGAAGAGCACAGAGCTCGCAGGTGCACAGTGGAGGCCTGCGACAAGCTAACGGCATTTCACTGGCTGTTGCTTCTGCCTGGGCTTCTAAACGCTTTTTTGGTCCTTAAGTCATATGGATGGACTTAGTAGGCAGTGCTCTCTCATTGCTCATGATAAGCACAGGGTCTGGGGGTTTCTATTGGCATACACAGACCCAAGGGCATCCTGCTTCTGCCCTACCTGAATGCACGAGCCAGCTCAGCTCCCTGGGCCTCAGTTTCCCCACCTGTCAGAGTAGTTGGACTCCGCCTCTGAGACCCTCCTAGTTCCAAAACTATAGGCTCCTTCGCTGGTGTTGGAAATAGCTGGGAACATGGTGGACGGGCTAACAGTCAAGCTGAGAGCAATATAGTTGAAGATTCGATCCAGTACAGGGCCCCAGGCCCTTAGTGGAGGGGACCCACATCGAGCCCCGCAGGCCACAGGGGGATGCCCAGGGAGGGTCAGCACCTTCATAAATATCCCACTGCTGTCTGCCCACCCCTGGGGCCACCTCTCCGCTGTGCCATGGGTCGGCAAAGATGCTTCCAACACCAGGCCCCAGAGTACATAAATTCCACTGTCACTGGCTCCTAAATTCATCATGAAATGGAAAACAGCATGTGCCACTTTCCAAGCTGTGGGCTCTGTGGAGTCAAAGCATGACGAAGCGTGTTTGTGTCACCAGGATGCCCTACTGTACCCACGCTGACCAGGAGACTTGGGTCGCCACGGGGCTGATGGGCTTCGCTGCTTATAAAACCAGAGTGCTGATAAAGGTGGTAAGCTGTAAAAGCTTCGAGCATGTGCCCGCCGTGGTCATCATTCAGCAGCTTTGCATGAGAGTGCATCGGGCGATATGTGCGTTGGGCTAGAAATCAAATACCCCTATGTTAGATGGGAGTGCGGGGCACAGCGGCTCACGTGCCTCAGGGCCGCTTACTTGCCGGCATAAAAAAGGGGATACCGAACATTTAAACATGAAAAATATGTTCCCTAAAAGCTTCAGTAATTTTCAAACCTGCACGGTGGGCCTCAGAGCGGAGACCACCGCATTGCTCGGGAGCCATACCTGGGTCAGGGTAGCATCGAACAGCTTGCAGGCCTCGTTGCTTGTGGTTGAGAGTGGGAGCCCGGCATCCTTCCATGCCTACACACAGCGAGAAGAGAACACCCCTTTATCCTCCAAATGGAAACCTCCCACACCCAAGCACAGAGGATCTCCAAATGCAGAAGTTTGTCACCCAGTCTGGGTTTCCAGAAACCCCAGCCTTGAGGGCATGGACTCTCAGATTTCAGAGACAGTGCAGAGCACAGGAAGCTGAGCCCTGGGTGGGCGAGCCTCATGTAAATTCCAGCGTGGTGGGGGGGTAGGTGTGGGTTGGGGGGGTGGAGGAGTGGGGGGGGGTGGTCTCTGAGTAGCTGTGTGCCTCCTGGCAACGTCCTCTATCAGATCCTTGGCTGGACCACATGGGGTTCTAGAGGATATATGGGGCACCCGTGCAGTGTCTGCTCAGAGAGCAAGCACACAGTACATGTAAGTCCCTGATAAGACTGAAGGGAGGTCTAGGAGGGCAGGAAAGGGGTATAACGCTAGCCTGCTTAGTGGGGAGGGTGGTATTTCCATCTGGCCGGCAAGGCTATGGGCCAAACACCAAAACAACGCCTCCCCTCTCTCAGCTTCATCAGACTACTCACACCTGTTCACTTTTAGGGCTGCCTTTGGTGCCCTACCAGAGCCTCACAGACCTGCGACTCCCCTGGGAGGAGAAATATCCTGCACCCACCCACCTCCACCCCCAGCCCAGATTACCTCTTGCATAACTCCGGGGCAAGGCCCCTGAACTCCACCTTCTTCTGCAAAATATGTCCGGGATCCCCACCCTGGAGGGTCCCAAGCCATGCCTGGGCTAATGCTTTTTAGGTCCCGGGGTCTCCGAGGGGCCGAGACACGCGGCCGGGGTCCCACGGAAGGGTGCTCTGGTCCCTTCCTGCAACCAGGACGCACGCCAGGACCTGACGGCCAACTCTCCAGCTGACCTCGGTTCCCACGCTGGTCGATCCCGCCCCGCCGCGGGCGCCACGCCATCCCTGGGCCGTGGAGCCGGGCCGGGTTCTGCCTCCACTTACCTGGCAGTCACGCAGGGGAGCGGGAGCGGCCATGGTGCTGAGAGGGTGGCAGGGCAGGTATCAGGGTCCAGGCGCCTCCACAGCCTTGCCTATGCGGGGCGGGGGGGGGGCGGACACCGCGGGGCGGAGCAGGCGCGCTCCCCTGATCGCTCACTGGCCAGCGGCGCCGGCCCCGCCCCGGGGCGCTCCAAGGAGGTCTGCGCCTGCCCCGCGGGGGTTGGGCTGGAAGGGGTACACTGCAGTGGGAGCGCCTACCTCCCCCATCAGACACCTAGCCTGGGCGGCAGGGCCCGAGGGCGCTCCACCCCCGCAAGGGGACTCCTCCCTGCTGGGGACCCTGTTGGGGACGCAACTGCAGAGTCCCTTGGGAGGCAGGGGAGCCCTAGGGCAGCGGTCACTTGCAAGCTCTTCAGAGTCCCATCTTAAGCCTTGCCCGGCACACATGCCTAGAGGTCGTTTTTTGGAGTTAAATAAAACTGAATGGAGCTCACTACTAGAGCCTGTAGAAGAAAATCTGTTACATGATCCCATTAGGTAATGCTGATTAATATGCAAATAATATTTTGCTCAGGAACTGATTCCAATGTAAACGCAAAAGAAACCAGAGACAGGAGGAAAAACGGAATTCAGATCAATGGGTGCCTCCACCCGCAGTGCTGAAGATTCTCTCAAGGGTACATTGAGGCCTAGCACTGCCCCGACAGTGCTGTCCCCTTACTTGTGTGTGAGTACCACATGGGGGCGCTTGGTTATTTTTCTATCTTTTTGGATATCTAGATCTTTTATAATACTCCCATTCCCCTTTGCCTACCATCTCACTTCCTTGTTCTACCATGTCTGCAAAACTTCCCAGAGTTTTATGTGGTTGTCCCCACCAGAACACTGAACTTGCACTTGTCAAGGGCAGTAAAGGCCTTCCTGCTCCAAACCCAGTCGCTGCCCTGGCCACCTCTAGCACCTCCTCTTCCCGATCTTCATCTGCTCTGACCCAGCAGACCAAGATGCTCCTTTCATGAATCCCCCCTTCCTTTGGTTTTCAAGACACCACACACTCCTGCTTTCCCTCCCACCCGACTGCCTGTCTCTGTCCGCCTCACCCCTAAGTACGGGAGGCAGCCAGAGTCTGTCTTCTTCTCCATCTGGGACTCTTCCCTACATGCCTCCTATGACCCCAATCTAAGTTTTCAGCCCCAACGTTTCCTGTTGTCTTAGCTCAGACTGCTAAAACAAAATACCACAGTGGGGGAGGGGGGGCGGAGTGGGGCGGTGTCTGAACAGCAAGGATTTATTTCTCACAGCTCTGGAGC
>NW_022631078.1:3345493-3350429 GCF_010015895.1 Lontra canadensis
TTGTCTACCTATGAGAAAATGAAGCAGCCCGTGTATGAGGAACCATCAGAGGAAGCAGAAGCAATGACCTATCTGTGTCACAAGCTAAGAGCAATATATAGGTTTCTGACTTTCCAACCCAGGGACAAAGACGAACCAGACTTCTTTGTCAACATGGTATATGGGCAGCCAGAGAAGAAGAGCCAGCGGTATCTGGGGCTGAAGACCAGAAACATCAATGGGAAGAAAATGGTTTATCTTGTTGTGTGATGATTGACAGGGTCAAGACTCACAGGCAAGAGTCCCCCTAGATGCTTGTTCTCCAGATGTAAGGAATGTCCAATGGCTCAGCAGTGCTCTCCTCTCATGTCCTGCAAAATGCACACCCCTACATTCAGAAGTGTCTCCACCTTTGGCCTCTATTCCTGAGTCTTGGGGTTCAGGGCATGTCTGCAACATGGGAGCCCAGAGCTGATTTCCCTTTAGAGGGAACTCGGTGTCCTTGGAGTCCATAGATGTTTAGAGTAGTAGAGACCTGGAGTTGGGTGGGAGCTCTAAACCGTCCCCACTCTACTTCCCTAGGGTAGAGCATTTTCATTCTGCGACTATCCTCCGGGGCTGGGTGTCAGTAGTTTGTGGGTCCCTCAGTCACTCTGGGGGGATCTCCTTGCAGAGCAGAGCTGGGAAACCCCTCTCAGCCCCTTGCCTTCTCCACCCCCCCATGTCACCCCCCCACCCATCCAGCTGGGCCAGGGCTGGAGGAACCTTGTGCCAAGATCAGGATCTGTCTTTTTGCTTTTGATTCTAGTGATGGGACCTGAGGGTCAGAAGACTGAGCTTCCCATCTACTCCTGAGGGCTACTGCTAGTTAATGCTGTGAAATGTAGTAACTTTTTCCGGCCATTAGACATGAATTTTTTTCAACAATAGAAAGGTGTGTGTGTTTGTGTGTATGTGTGTTTTAGGGGAGGAGTGGGTTCACACCGAAAGATAGTAAGTGTTCTCTATATTGACTGTAAGAATTTGTCCATCCAGGTCTTGGGCTTTGGGTAATTTACAGCACGGTGGATTATTGCAGAATAATAAAGAATATGTGGTTTATTGTTTAAGAGCAATATGGCTCACAACTCTTACAGTTCTGCTCAGAAGCATGTTCATTTATGTAGATGCCACTTTAAGCTTTATTGGAATTAAATGTGAGATTTCTCTTGTGAGACTTGCCATGATTTCTGCGTGAGGGGTGTATGTACGGGTGGATCCTGCCTTCCCCATGGAGAGCCAGTGAAGGGGGACAACCCAATAAGCTGGGAACAACTTTGTCCCAAGCCCTTGTTACTCACTCAGTGGCCCTGTGGTCCTGAGCTGTGCTGGAATGGCTCACAGACACGCACATGCGCTTTCCATGCCACTTACACAAGAGTGCCTGAAAGTCAGATTTGGATTTTCTTTTCTTTTTTAGGATATTATTGATTTGAAAGAGAGAGAGGGAGAGAGAGAGAGAGAGAAGGGGCAGAGGGAGAAGCAGAATCCCTGTTGAGCATGGAGCAGGAAGCAGGCCTAGATCCCAGGATGGATCATGACCTAAGTGGAAAGACAGAGCCTAACTGACTGAGCCACCCCCATGTCCTTCTCTTTTTATCTCTAAATATGTGGTTTCTTGGGAAACCATATAAAAAATATTTTGAGATATTGCCAATCCTTTGGTTTTCTTCTTATATTAAAGTGGTAGAGAGCTCAAATTCAAAATTAACTTTATTTTCTGCCAAATACCATGATTTGCTCTTTCAGTATTTCCCGTAGCTCTTGTAGTCCATCTCCTAACTTGTGTAGGGCTTGAAGAGTATTCTAGAGACGAGGTCATGTATCTGAGTGGTTATAGGTCATACATGAAAAGCTTCATCCAGATGGTCCATCTTTGGGCAGACACAGAAAATAAAGTCCGCAGTATATAACCGTGGCTGTGATCCAAGGAATGCTCTTGCTGGAAGCACCCAGAGGTCCTATCTGCTAGTAAGAAAATCACAGTGTTTCCTCAGTGCTCCCTGAGGTACACGTCCCGGAATTGGTGTTACTCCCAGAAATGTCTTGTATCTTCCTTAATTCTCAATTGCTCAAAGGAAAAAGGCCGAGTCCCCAAGCCTGGGGGCTCAGGGGTCGCACAGTACTTGGCATACATAGGAGCAGAGGGGCTTGGAGACGGGCACGTTGGGGAGGCACGAGGATAGAGCGGGTCTGAGACTGGGGTACGGGACCCCGTGGGCCCAAGGCCCTATGGAAGCTGAAGCTGGGCAGGCTCCGGAGGGCCGGATCGTTGGGGCTCAGATCACCACTGGCGTCACAAGCCACACTGGGAGCAGCACATCGACATGTTCGAAGTGCACACCGCTTTACCGTGTCCACGGAGAAGGACAGGGCTCCGTTTGATCCTATCTTGTCTGCTGCCTGGGATGGACACTGACACTCTTGCCTGTGGCGCTGGCTCACGCTTGGGGGACCGGGACTCACCTTTCAAGGGGGGTGTGGGGACAGGGAATTAGGGATCTAGGTTCAGGGCGCTCCAGTCCAGGCATGTGTATAGCGAGACGATGCTGGACGCCCTCCGGCCGCCTGTATTCTTCGAAGGCGGGTGGAAAATCCAAGAAGCATCGGAGAGCCTCAGAACAGCCATCAGAGCCGGTCCAGGGGTACTGCTCAGCCAGGAGGAGGGCGTGACCTTCCCTTTTCGCCCCAGCGTCGCAGAGGAGGACGTCTATTTTGTAGAGGCGGAAGTCCTCCAGGAAGCCCCACGGAGGGTTGGGGGCGGTCTCGCGCCTGCGCTGTACGTAGTCGCCGGGAGGCGGAGTCGCGCAGGCGCCTCGGGTCGTAGGCCGTGTCGTTCCTGGCGGCGCGTCCAGATGGCGTTGCGGGCCGGTGTTGCCCGCGGTTGGGCGGTAGATGCTGAGGAGCCCAGGTTGCCAAGGTCCTGGGGCAGCCCGGGAGGTGCGCGGCCGTCCAGCGAACTGAGGCTCCGGCGGAGGGTCGCGGGTGACACCGCGGTGGAAGAGGGCCGCTGAGGGCGCGTCCTTCGGCCGTTCCCGGCCAGAAGCCCCGGGAGAGGGCGAGGGAGAGCGGCGGAGCCCGGGGCGGGCCCGGAGGGACGGCCTGCGAGTGCGCGCGCTCGCGGCCGGAAGCCCCGCTGTCGCCGGGGTCGGGCCCGAGAGCAGCGTGACGTGCCGCCGTCAGGCCTTGTCCCGAACGTCGCGCGAGCGCCCGGCACAGGTCAGACGCTTCGCGGACGGCAGCCGGGCAGGCGGCAAGAGGAGCGCTGCGGACAGACGGGCTGACAGGCCTCGGCCTCCTCAGAGCGCCCACGTCAGAGACGCCGCTCGCGCCGCCGCAGGGCGCTTCGGGCGTGGGGCCGAGGGGAGCGGAGCAGCGGGAGTGAAAGCGAGGCGGTGCCCGTCGGGCAGCGCGGAGGACCCTGAGGAGCCGCCCGGGCTGTCGCGGCGAGCGAGCGGTGCCGGCCGCCGTCGGGCGCGCGTGGCCGGCAAGGGGCCCGCCGGCTCGAGGCCCGGGCCGGCCCTGACTCGTCGCCGCTGCTGTGGGCGTTGGCCGCGCCCGCCGTGACCTTGGCGGGCCTGGTGTGCAAGGGGCGCCGTCGGCCCGCGGCTCGGGAGCTTGCCGGGGCGGCTCGGGGACCGCTGGCTCTGGGTCCTGACGGGGACCTGCCGCTCTCCGGAGCCCGCAGATGGAGGCGGAGGCGGGCCGCCGTGCCCCGGGCGTGTTTTCGTGCCGGCTCTGCGCGCTGACCGCTCCCTACAGCTACGTGGGGCCGACGCCCCCCGACGCCCGCGCCGTCGTGTGAGTCCTCCGGCTTCCCGCGCGCCGGGCCGGGCTGGGGGGGGGGGGGCGCCGGGCCCGGTGTGGCGGTGGCTGCGGTGTCGCGTCGTGGCCCCACCGCGCCTGGTCTGGACGCTGCAGGAGTGACTGCCGAGGCGCGGGGCAAGGCTCCTCCAGAAGCCCTGGGCCCCTAGGTCCGCGCTCCTCGCGGGGAGCAGCACGTGCTGCGGCGGCCGGCCGGGGGCCCCGTGCTTCCCGCCGCGGCCGCTCCAGCCCTGGGCGGGGTCCGCCGCGGCCTCTTCCGTGGGGGCTGGGCCACGCCGCCGCTCGTCCCGCTTCCTCCGCGGAGCTTCTCAGTGGGGGGCCTTCCTGCCGTCTCGCTCTGAGGGGACTGAGCCCTCGGGTCCAGCTCCCAGTGGATCTGCCCGGAATCAGCCTTGCGCCAGCCGCTGCGCCCTGGGGCCTGGTCTTGACCTCTGAGGTGCCCCTCGCCGGAGGCCGCGCTGTGGGGAGGCCGGCCGGACGCTGCCCTCCGGTGCGCCGCGGCCATGGGCCCGGTGGCAGGCGCCAAGGCTGCTTCCGGGTGGGCTCAGAGCCCGGGGTGTCCTCGCAGGACCTGTGGGTGTGCGATGTGCGCGTGCGGCCAGCGCCGTGGGCAGGGTGTAAGGCGCCGCGGTTCTCCCTGCGTGGTGCGGCAGGCCCGGAGCGCCGAGACGGAGGCGGCGCTCCCTGCGCGTCCCAGCGGGTGGAGAGCGGTCGGGCCCGGGCTGCGGCAGCGGTCCCCCCGCCGCGGCTGTAACACGGGTTCCAGCCCGCTGCCCGCGGCTTGCCTTTCTGCTCCCACTCGGGGGCACGGGGGACTGGCCCCTCCGCTCATGAACCCACCCAGGTGTGCGGGCTCTGGGGAGGTCCGTTCCGAGCCGCTGCCAGGCTGCCCTCGGCAGAGGCTGCGGCCGTTCTGACCTCGGCGTCGCGCACTGTCCTGCAGCCTCCTGGAGGAGAGTTACGTCCTGAAGGACCCGTTCACCTCAGACAAGGACAGGTTCCTGGTCCTCGGCTCCAAGTG
Source organism: Lontra canadensis (assembly GCF_010015895.1). Lineage (NCBI taxonomy): Eukaryota > Metazoa > Chordata > Mammalia > Carnivora > Mustelidae > Lontra > Lontra canadensis. The sequence continues at coordinate 3,350,358 of NW_022631078.1, forward strand.
CAGTGTGTGCAGCCGGCTGGTGTGCGTGGGCCCGGTGGGTAGGCTGTGTGGGCTGCGGCCGCCGCCTCTCCC
>NW_022631078.1:3350529-3525158 GCF_010015895.1 Lontra canadensis
CCCCCCCCCCCCCCCCCCCCCCCCCCCCCCCGCGCCTTGGCTGGGACCCCACGCTTGATCGTGGGAAATGTGACGTGTGAGCCTTCCCCGGGGACCGTGTGAGCGCCAGCCTCTCCTTGTGGCCGTGATCCTAGGAACCCTGCCACGTCGCGTGGTGGGAGGCCCGGGGTTCTTGGAGGCCCGCTAGTGCCGCTCATTATGGATGAGTCCTGCAGCCCGCAGAGGTGAGCACACAGGCAGGGGGTGGGCGGGAGCTGGTCACACGGTCTCAGTGTTGGCTAAGCGGTGGGTGCTGACGCTTCCTCTCCCAGCCATGCCAGTGGCCATCGTGCTTCTCTCCGTGGGACGGTGACCTTCTTCCTACTTGTCCTTGGGGGGACCTTCCAGAGGAAGGAACTGTGTTTACACGAGCAGTTGTTGCGGGTCAGGGCCTGTGCTGGGGCCTGTTTTCCCAGGGCAGATTCCTTCGGTCCTGCCCCAAACCCTAGCTGTGCAAGGTAGCATTGCCCCCATCTCATAGGTGAGGACACGGAAGTTCGAGAGGCCGAGTAGGCCCAGGACACCAGGGTAGTGAGCTTGTCATTGGACAACCCAGGGGCGGGTGGAGGCGGAGCCCTGTGGCTGAGTGCTGTGGCCCCTGTAACCCAAGTGACAGGGCTGACAGCGGCCCCTGGGCATTCCGCTAGGGGGCAGAGTGTGGACAAGGCTGCGGCCTCACAGACCAGGTTTCAACATCCGCCTCTATCCCTGAAGGGTGGGGGGGATGAGATTTGATGGGGTGAGATGAAGCCTTGGCAAGGCAGAGGCCTGCATGTTCGAGGACACGGGGTGGCATGTGAGGACTCAGTGGGAAAGAAGCAGCTGGGAAATGCAGACTGGAAAGGGGAATTGGGCCAGTGGGGGCGAAGCCTTGAATGCCACACTTACCCGTTTGGGCTGCACTTGGTGAGCAGAGGAGAGGGTGCCCTGTGTGGTCTCCGAGGTCTCCTGTGTTCTTGGAAGAAGTGCTTGGTTGGTGGCGAAGTCCCCTCTCTCACGTGGGAACAGCTTTCCTCTGAGTACTACAGGAAGGACAGCCTTGTCTCAGCTGAGGCGCACCCTGAGCTGCTGCAGCAAACAGACCCCCAAAATACAGTGGCTGGATTGCGACAGTCTTCACTTACTTTTCATATGTGTAAGCGTCCAGAGCAGATGGCGCCACTGCCGTTCCCAAAACACAGCACAGCCAGTGGCAGAAGGGGCTGGGAAAGTAGTCTTTGGACGGGGCCCCGGGCAGTGAATCCTTGGGGTTGCGTGGCAGGGGACAATGGCCGTGGTTGGACAGATCCGACCTCCTGCCCAGACCAGCCGCTCGCCGGTGGCCGTTTTGGTCTGTGGAGCTGTGCCCAGCACCGGTGGTCACCAAGCACCTGTCGCACTGCTGTGATAACCAGGAGAGGGAAGGGTCTAGGATCTCTGACAGGTTAGGTGTGGCCCCGGTTCCATCTTCTCATTGTTTCCACGTCACCCATGGTGGAGAACGGTAGTCCCCAGAGTGTGTCTGCGCCATCCAGGCCCTCCCACCTGGGTTGACCCAGGCCTGCTTGCCTTGTTCTCTCCCACGTCTTCACCAGTCTCACTGGGTGATTCCCACATGCTCAGGACTCCCCCGATACCCCACTGCTTGCAGGGGCTGGTGGGGATGCCTTACCTGCTTTCTCCTCCCTGGAGGCCCTCCATTGTCTCTTTTTGTTTTAGGTGATGACTGCATTCTGGAGGTGGCTGGCTAGTCCCCAGGCTGCGCTCTCCCTCCTGCTGTTCTGGCCTGGGCCGCCACCTCCCTGACACAGCTGCCCCTGCCCTGTGCCCCCTGCCCCCAATACGTGGTGAAGGACTGGCCTCTGGGAGAAGTTGCACCCCCCCCGCTCTGTGGTACTTAGTCCCTGTCCTTCCCCTGCCCTCTTTCAGGAATGCAGTTTATTCTACTCCAAGAGGTTTTGCCTCCCCTGTGTCCAGGAGAACATGGACGCCTTCCCTCAGGAAATCCGGCAAGACTTGGAGAAAAGGAAAGCTCCATCAAAGAGGCCGGCCAGCCAGCCTGGCTCTCGGACGTGAGTGCAGCGGATGCCAGGTTGGCAAGAGCACCTTGCACAGAGCTCTGGGGCCGAGCTGGGAGCCGTCGTGCCCAGCCTTGTTCCGGGACAGGCAGGAGCAGTGTGTGCAACTGGAGTGAGCTGGGGCCCGGCCTGCCCCAGGAAGGTGACTGGGAGACGCAGAGAAGGCACTCAAAAGGCAGACCTTGGACCAGACATCCTGCAGACCCACCCCCATCCAGAGCCCTCTCGATGCTGAGACCGCAGGGCAGGAACTGAGGAATGGCTCAGAACTGGCACAAAGGGAGGCCAGGGCTGGGCCTGCTGGCCCTTTGGCTCTCCTCCCAGACCGGAGGGCTCTGGGCCTGCCCGCAGGGTCATCCCCTGGCTCCTGCTTACAGGCGACAGACCTGGAGGGGCCTTTATGCCCTTCGCATGATTTCGTCAGATCCAGGAGTTGCCTCCAGGTAACATGCTGCTCTGCCTGGCCCTGAGGACACAGGAGTAAAGGGACAAAGCCCACTGCCCTGGTCCAGTATGGGGAGGCCCTCTGGTCACACTGGGGGGTTGTGCTGTCCGTGCTCATGCAGAGGCAGGACAGCTGGGTGGGGACTCTTGCTTTCTCCATCCAAGGAAGTGAGTGTTCATGCAGGGATGACCTCACTCAGTCAGATGGTTCACAGGGTAGTGACCTGTGGGAAGGTGCCTGAGGTGTGTGGGGGAGCTGCAGATGCAACTGGGGGGTCCAGGGGCGGTGGAGTTTCACTTCACATCCTCGTGGTGCTTGGAAAACGTTTTAAATCTTGACCACGCGTTAGATCCGTAATTAAAAACCCAGAGAGCCAGTTAATGTTTTGAAAAGTAATCCTTCCCCAGAAACATTTGCGAGGCAGATGTCCTCCTTGGAACTCTGGATCTGGCGTGGGTTGGGGGCTGGGGTGTTGCCACATGAAGCCTCTTCTGTCCTGTCTGTCCCGCAGGCTCTGGCTCTGGCCCCAGGCCCAGACCCATTCCAAGGCAGAGCAATGCCTTCCCCTGCCTTCCCTTCGCTCACACAGAGGCTCCCAACTTGAGGTGCTGGCTTGCCCCTCTCCACAGGGGACCCCGCATCAGCTCTGCAGGCTCCTGTAGGCGGCCACAGGGCACTCGTCCCCCCACAGATACCCCTGCCCTGTGGCCTCCACCTTCGCCATGGGGGACACACTGAAGGGTGCACTTGGCTCTGCTGGCTCTCAGAGGGCCGGAGCTGTTCTATCTTTGCCCGTAACTGCCTGAAGGCCCGCTGACGCTGTCCTGGGGGGCGCCAGACGTGGGTTTGAGAAGAGAATGAATAAAGAGCTTTTATCGGCTGATGGGTGCACTGGGTTTTATTTTCAGATGCTTCCCCTGCGTCACGTTACTTTAGACGAGTGGCTGTCTTCCTGGGGCCACAGGATGTCCTAGGTCCATTCTGTGCGCCAGAGGACAAAAGGACTAGAGGTGAAGACCCATGGGGGAGTGCGGTGCGGGCTGCTCTGGGCCGAGGGCAGATGCTACAGCCGGGGACTCAAACTAAACGTTCATCTCATGGCATCACTCAGAACTCACCAACTAATTTTAAAAAATACTTTTATTTTTTAAAACCATTAAGGCAACGCTGTACCCTGAAATTAAATCCTTACATTCATCAGTCTTACAGTAGGACATTCCAAAGCTGTACATTCCCATAAATTCAGTATATAAATCAGCATACATGATCAGTTCAATCTCCTAGCAGGAAACAGAATAAGACCGAAGATTTTTTAAAAATTAAAAAGTTAAAGTCATTCTCTAATTGCTTGGAACCGCTGTTGGTTAATGTGACTCGGAAGATTCCATTTGCTCTTGTGTGCACACCCCTGCTCCCTGAGGCCCTGGATGCCCCCTCCGCCCAGACCCAGAGAGCGGCCCCCAGAACCTGCTCTAAAAGATCTCCTTTGGAACTGCTCCTGTTTAATACGAAGACAAGGGGTCTACCAGCCCCTGAAGACTTGGAGAGTATAAAGCACCAAAGAGTGGTAACGATAAACACACCAAGAAACCAAGCTCAGTCTTGCTTTGGAAATCTGCACCCATCTAATGTTCTGACATGTGTCGGTCCGTTGCTCTCAGCACCACGGCCCTGTGGACATCAAGAAGTTCTGCTGAGATACTGAGAATGACCCAGGGGGACTCACGGGGCCCGTAGTTTCTGTTCTATGCTTTAGGCTGGGCCATCTGGGCATTGCCAGAGAACCAGTGGTGCAAATATCCCATCCGAAGATTTTGGATTGCCCGAGTACTTTGGTAATAACCCACAGGTAGTAATTCCCTGAAGAGCAGACTGCGACCCACGGCCCAGGAATAGTTCAGGTCTTCATCAGGATACTGCTGGGGGCAGTAAGTGACTCTGGACCTGGGTCTCTGGCCCCCTTGCCGGCAGAGACGGTGAGGACAGACTCACTTGTGCTTGCATGTGAGGCACGATGGGGGGAACAGATCTATACAGGGAAATAAACTGCATGGCTTGGGAGAGACAAAAAGCTGTGTGTGTGTGTGCGCGTGCGCACATGTGTGTGCGATCGTATGTCAGTTATATTCCAGCATCCTTTGTGTTTCCGGTAGGTTCCAAGAGCCAGGCTACTAAGAGTATATGTCAACTAATACTGATTTCAAAAGAATCCAAATCTTTGTTACTAGATGCATGATTATAAGTTAGTAAAATATTTATACTATTTCTTAAACTTGAATCCTAGTATTTAAGATACAGCTACAAACAGTTCTATGTACCATACAGTGTAGGAAAAATAATGCTCAAACGCAAATACTGTGACCTTACTGGAAAGGGTACTGAGGGGTATTCATTATTGTGAGGTAATTTTTTTTTTTGTTAATTTGTTTTTAGGCCTGAAAAAAGGCAGACTGTGCTTTTTAAGAGAAGATAGTTTCCAAAAGTGAATGATTTTACTTTGGAAAGATTGGTCACTCGCTTATCTTTAAGGCCTGAAGCTTGACCTCCCTGCCCTGAGAAGGCCAGGCTGAGGCTGGAGGACGCCTCCAGGCCCAGAGCCCTCCCCTCGGGGCTCACCTGGGTGGGTGGCTCACGGAGGGGGGCAGGTCCCTGTGCTGGTCTGCACAATGCTGCAGTTTGTTGAATTAACGAATTAAGGAAGTTTAGATGTTGGGTGTGAGGAGAAGGGTAAGGGAGGAGGAGGCCAGTATATTCCCTTCTCTGGAGAAGCACTTGGGGAAGTTCTTCACACCTGACCCAAACTAGAAAACAAATTAAAAAAACCTGATCCAGGTCTTAACCCTATCTCTGACATTAAAAAAAAAAAAAAATAGTTTTTTTTTTCTTTTATTTTGGCAGATAATGCACTGAACAGCTAGTGGGCCACTGGAGTCCTTGATGTTCCCCATTGCTTCAGTCAAGATGTGACTTTGAACGTGGGTCAGGTTAGTCTGTTCTGTTTGGCAAGGAATTCCAAAAGGATGTGGCTGTATGTATTTCAGCTGGGCCACATTACATGTCCCCCCCCACTTTCCTGAGGTAGGGTAGTACACAGTGACACTTGTCCTTGTCTTAGACTGAAATGTCGAGAAGCAAATGGTCCGCTGAGAGCCCCACGCTAGACCTGAGAAGGCATCCCAGGCCTCATGCTGCAAGGGCAGCTCAGACCGAACCCTGGCCGCCAGCCTCTCACTTGCTGTCCTGATACGTGGGCCACCCCCAAAGCCTTTACAAGCCTCGGCCCACTGCACGGAAGTATTAAGGCACCCAGCTGCACTGCACAAAAATAGCATAACGGAGAGAACTCTCTAATTCCTTAAACTGACACATGAAGATTCATTGTCTTTTTTTTCTTCTTCTAAAACTTTCAATATTACCTCTAATTTGCATTGTGGTTTCCAGAGAAATTAATGGATCTCGTCTCCTGAGTCAGACGAAAGTTCACTGCCTTTGTTCCTACTCCAGTGCATGTCACAGGCTGGAGGTCAATGACCATTTTCCTGAATTCTATTAAAATGGCACCTAAATATATATAATATATGTATATATATTTATATCCCAGCAAAAAAACATAGGCTGCAACCTTTGGAGCCTGGCAAGAATCCTTAATCCCAGGGGAACCCTATAAATCAGCTTGGACCAAGAGTTACAAGAAGCGGGGCCACATTTAAGAGGAGAAGAACAAACACAAGGGGCCTGGCTTTGGAGCCACCCGGTGCCGGGCTGGGCCGACGCTGTGAAGACTCGGTACGTGGGAAAAAGCTTCCACGGACACTTGTTAATAATCAGTAAGCTCTCAGTGGGTCACACTGATTGTAGCTGGCGACTTGCACAGCGGGATGTCCTTGCCATCCTGAATGGAACCACAGCTATGAACTTAAAGGCTTTAAGCAAGTGACCCCTCCGGGAACACCTGCAGTGCAGGTTGGTTGAAACAGCGCACCCCTCTCTAAACGGGCTTTTGTCAGACATTCCGGAGACGGGTGTAGCCACTGGGTAGAGACAAAAAAAACAAAAAAAAAAAACAAAAAAAACCCAAAAACCAAAAAACCACAACCATCAGTATGCGGTGGATAGGTATCTAAGGTGCTTGGTGGTTTGAAGAAGCGAGGAGGAGGCAGGAAGTGCCCAGAGGCAGCACAGAGGCCCAGGTGCACCTTGGACAGTCACTTCCCAGTTAAGTCGGCCCGGAGGCATCTGCTTCCAGCCTCATCCAGCAGGGTCTCTCCCTGAGCCAGCTGCCGCGGCCAGCAGCTACAACCGAGGAGCAGGGCGGGTCACTGTAGCCAGTGACTGTTCCCACTTCTTGACCCAGGTCATGCTCCACCTCAGGGCCACCAAACTGGGGCAGCAGCTTCTGCACGTGTGTATCTTGGAGGCACTCTTTAAACTACCAAAGTGTCTTTAAGGGGTCACATGACCTTCTACCTCTCAGTGTGCAATCAAGCAAAGGTGAGTAACTGGAATCTTACTCACAAATGATCTGACTATAGGTGCTGCAAAAGGACCCCGAGTGTTTCATGTACCTTAATTTTAACTGTGTCTTTAGATGTACTGTATTGAGGTAGCTGTTATGCTATAGATTTGGGGAAACAGTAGTGGCTAAATTAATAGTTTACTTATCACACATTAAACAAAGGATTCTACTTGTGCCTTGCTTGAGCTTCTGCCCAGATCTTAGGACGCTGCCCTGTCTCTGGAACCCCCACACCATCCTTGAGGCTGTTTGTTTCCTTAGAGTTTCAGCTGGCCCAGTGTAAGAAACGCATCCAAAATGCAGAAAGATATATTCTTGTTCTTCCAACGAGGAGTCCCTTTAAAATAGCTCTCGTAGGCATTCCTGAACGCACTGTGCACCAAGGTTCTCCTGGACTTCACATTCTTTTTGATATATGTACACCTGCTGTTCAGGGAGATGCCTGGAGTGCATCTCCTCTGAGAGCTGTAAGGCCACAGGGAAACTCGAGAGCAAGGTGGGAAGAAAGCAGCAGCTCACTGGCACTCTGAAGATTCCCAAACTGTCCCTGCCTCCCGCTCGTGCTGGTACATTCGCTTGCATCCTGATTTTGAAGATGCTGGGCTTCCCCAAGACGGCCACCGGTGTGCACAGCCCTCAGCGTGGCAGGCGCGGGATTCTGCGTGTGGGACACCCAGCTGGAAGTGCCCAGGAGGACGAAGGGGAGGGACACTGTGGGACTAGGGAGAGAGGGCCAGGCCGGCTCCCAAGCTGGAGCTGGCTGCTGGGTTCAGGAATTGTCCTTGTCAGGCCTACAGACAAAGGGTGTTGGTAATTTTGTGGTTTCTGAGGCATCGGGCACTTGTGGCTACAGACAGTGACTTGTCTAAGGGTGTCAAGGTGGTGGCATGGGGAGCTGCATCGCGTGCCGAGTTCCCCAGCAGAGGAGGGGCTCTGTGCCCTGGTCTGAGGCTCTCAAACCTGTTCTGTCAGATCTACCCCACTTCATGCTGATGTCTGCTGAAACCCAGCAGGCAATAAATGTGCTTTAATGAGCCCCTACTGGAAATGCGACAGTATTTTGAACTGGTGAATAATTTGCCCATATCTGACAAACCTGGTCTGAGAAATCTTCAATTAGGTGGCCTGAACATTCTGCATGGCAATCTGTGACTGTTATTTAAAATGAACAAGAATCTGTGATTTTCTTCCTATCTGTACCAGTGAACAAATTTAAGTGACTTTCGAGCCACAGTCTCTGCAGCCTCCTTTGTGGCCTCACCGGGAGTGTCTCTGGGCGTCTAGCTGGGCCCCAAGAGAGCCAAATGCTCACTGACACTAGGAACGCAGAACCTATGCCTTCGGTAGCAGAATGCATGAAATAAGGAGCTTTTTAAAAAGTAAGTTTTATGAAAACAGAACCATGAATGAGTGACTTTCGTGAAAGCCTGAATCTTGAGGGTCCCTTTCTGAGGCCATGTCTCTGAATGGCATCCACATGGGGCATGTGAGAAGAAAGGCCAGTGGACGACGGAGGTGACACAGATGCAGCAGCGGCCCAGGGGTCCTTGTCTTAAGGAAGAACGCCCACACAGACATGCCCTCTGACTTTGGGTGACCTCTTGACGGGTGTCATTCATACATGGAAATACTTTTATTTGCTTCCAACAGATCCCTTGATTGGACCTCTCAACAAGATAAAAACGAAAACTACCACTAAGGTTTAATTTTGAGAAGGATGTGCCTGTTGTCACATTTGCCTTTTCTAGTTGAAATCTCGCAGTTTTATCATTCTCACTCCTTTCGCATTTCCAGGATGCTGACCTTGGGATCTTGATTAATCTCAATCCTAATCATTCCTCGACAGCAAGTAGTAGAGTGACCTTACAGAGACAAGTTTTCTGGAGACAGAGGGGGAGGGGCGCCAAGGGCACAACCAGGTCGTAAGAGCTGCCAGGAGGCAGGGGGTCAGAGGCAGGTGGCCGGGGGGAGGTGGGGGGCCCACACCCCTCCTCTCCGGCTTCCACTTCAAGCTCTGGCAGGCTCAGGCCTGGCTGGCCTGGAGGGCAGGGCAGCTGCGAATCCCCTCACAGGACATTTACGTACTATGGTGGACAAAAAGAGAGAGTCTTTCTAGATCCACATGCTCTGGACGAGAACCACGAGGAACACTGCTTTCATAACCACACCGGGGTTTAGGCTGAAACAAGTATTTCAGATGTCAGGAAAGCTGCCTTCCATATGTAATCGGAAAACTGCCCCATGAAGGATGCTGTGTCTGCCCCCCCTCCTTCTCCACGTGGTCCCCCCAGGGCCCATGCTCTAAAGTCCTGTTTGCCTCACCTTCTATGCTCGGGTGCAGCCACTACCACCAAGAGTTCAAAAAATAAGGCTGCATACTTTAGAAAGCAACACATGAAAAGACCAAGGAGCTGCATTGACATATGGGGCCCAGAGGAACACTGACAAGCAACTTGTCAGTTTGCCCCCCAAAATGCTATCATGGCCCCCAAACAACCTGACTCGGTTGGTTCCCATTTGATAGGGAGCAGGTCAGACGGACGGAGAGCTGACACACTTCCCGTTTGTCTTGCTCCTGCTGCCCTGACGCCAGCTCAAAGCAGGCAGAGAATCAATTCCAGGGGGCGTCTCGAGATGAGGCTTTCTGGGATCATCTACACACGCCTGCAAACAGGCCCTTCCACCTAAGTCACAACCATGAACACAGTGAAAACCAACTGACTGCTGCGTTTGGATAGCTTATCAAAAGATCCTTTGAAATTTTAAATCCTATGATTAAGAAACAGCATGTTGTCTGTCTTCAAATTCAGGAAACAGAATTAAGGTCTTTCCAATAAATATTTTGCTGCTTTTTAAAAAATACTTAACCTTTGGATTCATCTAGATTTATAGGATTATAAAAGTTAAAAAGTGCTGATTAGTTTAAAAATGATAAGGGAGCACAACAGCCAAAGGTGGCAAAAGGAGAAGACAGACCACATATTTCGAGATCACCAGTTAATTCAGTGCTACGTTATTCATGTGATATCAAGAAATCTGCATTGATTAACATCAGGTGAGTTAAAATCAAACCACTGGGCATCATTCCCCTTAATTTTCTAAGAACTGCTTATAGATACCTGTCCCCACCAGTTCAATACTTTGCACACTCTCGGAAGTACTGGTGTGAAAAAGAAAGAAATGTGGTCTAGGGTTCCGGTTACCTAAGGCTCATCCGTCCCATTCTCTAAGGTGAAAGCGGTGGAATTTGTGCATAGCGGATGTTGCTCCCGTTCCCCATCTGTAGTGCTGTCGACTTTAGAAGTCCTTGGCAACGTGGCCTGGGTGTTTTACCTTCAACCCATCAGTACATGTCCCTGTAGATTTCTTGCAGCAGCGGGTGCAGGGCGGCGTCAGACTCGGTCTTTTTGATGACCTGCACGAGCTGCGCGTGCTCAGTGACGAGCTGCCGGAGGTCTGCCATTTTTTGAAGGAGTTTTGGGAAGAGAAAGATGTTGTCCGGGTGGTTGGTCTGCAAGTGAAGTTTGAGCACGTGCACAATGCCCTCCTGCATTTTTTCAATGTGTCCCACGTTTAGAAGGCCGGGACGATCTATTCTCAAAAGAAAGAAGAGATGATCATGACAGTCACCCCACTGATGACTCGTAACTGTTTATCGGTCGGGGAAACCAGACATTCCTGCTTATGGGGCCTCTCATTGCTATTCCAACCTTTCGATAATGTCGACTCTGCTGGAAGACAGAACTCAATTCTGCAAAAGTCACTGGGACTGTTGGGTAGATGGGACCAACACTTGGTCCTAAATATTTGTATACTGCCTTAAGTCGACCAACTACTCTACAGGATGGCCCTTTCATTTTGGGTTTATCTCATTACCGCTGGTCCAGGGAAAAACCCAAAAACATTAGGAGTAACCATATATTACAATGATGATTAAAACAACCAGTTTTTTCATAATATGAAGTGAAATACTTCTTGAGTGAAAACTAAATATTCGCTTTCAAGTTTTCCATAACCGTGTGAAGGAGTGTGACTATGTTGGACTGGGTTTTGTGGTATAGCGCACTGTAAGGGGTAGGAATGCTATGAGTCTTCCGATATGACTCAGCTGCATAGACAGAGGAGTGACATGTGAGTGGCAGATGCCAGCTGTACCAGATGCTGCTGAGCCCCAGGCACTGGACCTCTCGAGACAGCCCAAGAACATGTGTCCTGCCTTGGGTCCAGAACCCACCTTGTCCCTGTCCCTGTCCCCATCCCTGTCCCCCTGTCCAAGAGGCAGTGCTCTCTTTAAAGCCTCAGTCCTTACTAGGATTGTTAAAAGTGTTGCAAAGGATGTGGATTTTGTTCGTTGCTTTTTTTGGTTTGAAATGAATCTAATTATTCACCTTTTAAACAGATTAAAAGAAACAGAAAGTGAATCCCCCTCGTAAGGTTTAATGTGTATCACACTTGATCCTTTTCTATAAATAGGATTGATCCATGATTTTTTTTGAGTGAGAGAAAGAGCACACATGGCAGGAAGGGGCTGAGGGAGAGAGAGAATCTGAAGCAGGCTCCCCGCTCAGCGCAGGGCCTGATGCAGGGCTCGACCCACTACCCTGAGTTCATGACCTGAGCCGAAATCAAGAGTTGGACACTGAGCCGCCCAGGCACCCCAGGACTGATACAGGATTGTAATTTCTTCTAGAGAACTGTGCCCTACTCCTATAAAGGTTCGTGCGGTTGCTTTTTACCCACAGCACTACATCTTGAGCATACAGAGGACAAGAGTAGCTGACATCAAACTGCCCTACAGTTTCCATTGCTTGCCGGGGCACAAGGGCGCCAGCTGACCGCGTGCAGCTGGATAGTAGCAGGGACAGGCCTTGTGGAGCTTCCGCAGTCTGGGCAGCTGTGGCTGGCCTCAGCTCTGCACGTCAGCCACCTGCGGGGCACAGCACGGTTTCTCGCAGTGGGCGGTGGTCGCCTCATCAGTCTCCCCCAGACTGGGTAAGGTCAGCTGAGTTTACAGTACAGGGATGACCTTCTTATATCAGGACAGGGTTATTTAAAGGAACAGGACATTAAGCCAAAATTCTGGGAGCTGCAGAGCCAGCTTCCCTGCAGAGAGGCCCAGATTCTCCTTCACTGGGATCCATTTCCTTTGGCAAAGCAAACTGCAAACACTGCCAGTTAGCTACTGACATTTTTCATCATGAAACAGAATATACCAATAGTGAGATAAACTGTACTGACATCTGCCTGGCACTTCATATAATCCTGTCTGTAATACGGACAGAATACTTTAACAGTAGAATTACATAACAATAATAATATACACCATATATTATGATCTTATCTAATATGTATTAGATATTAGATACATATTAGATAAAAATTGTATTACCATTATACCTAGTAAATTATATTTGATGATTATATTATAATCAGAAATAGGATATTATGTATATAACATAGTTATGAATGGAATGTATTTATATAATGTACAAATATGTATTTAACTATAATAACATATGCTAGAATATGATACGGTATGATATAATTCTCACTTAATTCTCCTTGGTGGTGACGCAGGGGCTCTCAGACGCCCTCCCGCCTGCTGGTGCGTGCTTCACCATGCGCCACTCATGCACAGACAGATTTACTGCCATCCTTTGGGAGAGGAGGCTGCAGGTGACACCAGATTCGGTCAGTGACTTACCTCCACAGCAAATTATAGCAGCCACAAAAAGGGAGATATCACTGTCATCCAGCTCCAGCGCGTTGAACTTCATCGCAAAGTCAAACTTAGGTTCCATGATATCACAAAACGGTTTCCTTAGGCTCTTCAGGAATTCACGAGTTATAAAACCATTTCCATATGCTACCAGCATCCCATCTTTATTCATCACAGAAGACAGCATGGCAAATATGGCCTCATAAACTCCGTATTTCAGCAAAGTGACCTGATCGTTCAAGTCCAAGTTGGCAAAGCCAGGGATGGACTTGGCAAACTCGGTGAGCTCGGTGACGGTCTCCACAGACGTGCACTGGCAGCAGTGGAAGATGCGGACTTCCGCCTCCTTGTTCTGGATACCGTTGGCCACCAGCTTGGCCACCAGAGTCTTCTCGGCCATACACAATGTCTCCATGTCGTGTATGACAAAGGGCTGCAACAAAAGACACGGAAATGAGCCAGTTCCCCGGGGACAGGCTGTCCTCTTAATTATCAATGAACTGATGAGCAGCCAGTGTCTGCAGATCACCTGTGGAGAAGCGCGATATGAACAAAATGCTGTCTTCGTCCTTAAACAACCTCAAAGTTGGCTGGGGACACAAAGACATTTATGGAGAACTAGCAATATAAATCTGTAAGGTAAGTATCATCACTGCCTGACACCGGGTGGGGATTTCATTGCTATGAAAGGGAAGTCCTGATTTTGGCAATAAAGCTAACAAGAGCGTATTTGCAAAGCACTTCTAATACTTTATAAGATTTTCGGAACTCCTGACTACTACTGCAGTGGCCCTAACTACAGTAATTTTAAAATTTTTATCCCCAAAGAACAGCTGACATACAATGGTATATGAGTTTGAGGTGCACAGTGTAGCAATTCAACACATCTACACCTTAGGCAGTACCCACTCCCTGAGTGGGGTCCCCAGGAAACGTAACTATGGTACTATTGACCACAGTCCTCATGCTGTCCTTTTCATCCCCAGGCCTATTAATTTTATAACTAAAAATGTGTGCCTTCACCTCTTTCACTCACCCTACAGTAACTCTTAATTTTACCATTTTATGAACTTCAGAGATAACCGTCGTTACCTGACCCTGACTACAGCATGAGTGAATTTGGTACGTAAATAGAACTCCGAAAGTTGGTGTTTGCATAGCAATAAGCAAGAGAGCATTGTTAAGCCCTTGCTTTCTGGGGGTCACCTGGGAAAATCTTAAAGAACCCTCACTTCCTCACTTCAGTGCTCTGTGTTCTGGAACAAGCACAAACCCTTAGGCCAGCAGTCCACACGTTGATATATACCAATTTCTTCTAAGACCACGGGTCCTGCCATTTTCCAAGTATCTAGTGGAGGAGAGGAGATGGTTGGCCCTGTTACTGGAGGCCAGCTTGCCCAGAAGGGATTATATATCTGGTGGGGCACAGGGGAATGGATGTAAATATTTTGTGCTGCTGGCCAAAATGTACACCAGATCTGTGCACAGAGCAGAAGAAATGACAGTCTCTGGGTGATCTCTGATTTATAATGTGTTCTACAGATCAGTAATGAGGTGGGCTGAAGCATTATTTTCAGTTCCTACCAGAATACATAAATGTAGAATGGCATAAGCAGCTCATGATTTTAAGACTCACTCTGCCCATGGGCAAAGCGTGTCACTGACACTCTGTCTGACCCCAGAGCACGATGTGGCCCCTATTCCTGGGCCCCCAAGATCATCTGGAGGAACCACAGCACGAAACCACCTTCAGGGCACCTGGAGCGTGTCCTTGTCTCAGAAGCAAGGCAGGCACGTTGGAACAATACAAGGCATTGTCTTAGAAATGTTTAAATAAAATTAGAATTTGCAGTACAGCATTGGACCAAAAAAAAAAAAAAACCACAACAATAATTTGATTCTACATCTGAAGAAAGGGGGTACTCAAAAAATTACCTGTGTGTGAGTGAAAACATTCTGAATACAAAATTCAAAGCCAAAGTCCCGACTATCTCAAGTCTGGTTAAGGAAGACTAAAAACCGTCTCCCTTCAAAGACTGTAAAAGCAGGCCTGATTACTGTTGTTTAGGGAAAGTTTGGGGGCAGTTCTGTGTCTTGGGAAGTTGCTCAGATTGAAGGAATTAACATTTTCGGGTGAGCTGGAGGGATGCTTTTGAAGGATACACAGCACTCTCCCTTCAAGTTCCAGAAAATACACGAGTAGGCCACCCTGGCTGTATCACTGGTTTGTAACCTTCGGCAGAAATAAAAACAAAAGTTGTGTGGCCCAAACAAATTTGGGAAATGCTGAGTTAAATGAAGTTCGGTCCTCCCAGAGTCTCTGCTGCGGGGGTGTGTGGTGGGAAGCTTCAGGAACAGGGATAGGCTGGGCAGCGGTTCCCCAAGTGTGTGATCCCAGAGCACTTGCATCCTTCGCTGGAGCATCTCACATGACTGGCACAGGACTGGCCACGGAATTTGCAGGACTCCGGGCGAGATGAAAATGTGGGGCCCCTCTTTCAAAAATGATGAAAAATTTCAGGACAGTGACAGCAGGGCACGAAATCCCAACCCCGGGCCCTTCCAGGCAAAGCTCCTTGTGAAACAGGACACAGGCCCATGAAACCCTCCTGGGACTAGTTTTATGTGAAACATACGCTCGTAAATGGGGAAGTAACTGGTACAAATACTTCATTTCATTTTTATAAAATTATCACTTGGATTTTAAGAAGGCAGGTCCTCATTAACAAACAAAATTAGAAACCATCTGAATTCAAAACCAGTGCTAACATTTAGAAACCAATGTTTATAGAAGCTCAAGAGAGAATGCATATACTAACTCGCTTGATAAACACTGTTGATAGGACTATTTAAAAAAAAATCCATGCTGCTTATATTTAATTATGGAATGCGCCTTTTAGACTTAAGTTTGAATATGAATGTATCTGACATCACAGGTGGTCATTTCAGATAAATAAAGGATGTTGTCACAAGTTTAAATAGCAGGAGGCAGAAAGCTGCCCAGCACCCCCACCCATCACTCCCCACTGAGACCAGAAGGTTCTCCCAACCGACATCTACCACTCGTGCACACGCCTGACGGTGTTCTGTGTGTGTTAATGATACTACTGACAAAAACTCATCTTTACATACATCTAAATAGCATTTTCTACATAAAGTGCAGGCAGCACCATCTTTTAGGAAAAAACTGTGATTTCTTGGTAGAACTGTTTTTGGATGGAACCATTTAATAAGCTTTTGGTTAGGTTTTACTACACATTTCAAGAAATGGTATAAAATATTAAGTGTGTTTTTTAAATCTTAAGGCACCTTAAGTTGTCAGTGTAATATTTCAATGTAACACCGCGGGCAAAACCCCACCACGTGGTTCATCATCCCCCAAAGCCATTTCGGAATGGCGCCCGGGGAGTCCCTCGTCTCAAAGATCTCGAAGCGCTAAGAATAATGTTGGAAGCCCTTTTCAAAATGCACATTAGAATCTATTCTCAGTCACGTGCCCAAAATTTATCCCCTTGCTTGGTTCATTCTTCTCTGACAACACACCTGATTTTGTTACTGACTGGCTACAAAGGACCCATGATTTTGTCTAAAATCCCTTAATCTTCTCAGGGGACACAGACTGTCCATAACTGAAAACATTCAAACACTCTAAAGACTATTCCCAAGAATTCTGAGCTATATGGGAACCTTTGAGATAAACGTATGCTGTGTCCTTCATTTGAATGAAGAAAGTCACAATGGTCTGTGACATCAGACCAGTGCTATTGCATGACCGTCGCCTGGCACAGTCAGTGCTGAAGAACTGCTTGTCCGTTTGAACCGAACACCCTCCCCTAGTTTCCAGAGGTGCAACTAGCTTCTAGCGCCAGCAGAGGCTGGGGCAGGGGTGGGAGGGCCCGTGCACATTCACAGGGCGGGCCCGAGCCCCTGGTTGCAAACCTCACAGGAGAGGCACAGACTTGAACGCTCCTCACCGTCTCACTGCATGTGGCCTTCCGGAGTCTTGTGATATTAACACCTCACACGTCAACACACCAACTTTTTAAGACGTTGAAAAGCACGTCTTTTGGAAGCCAAGTTCAGATGGGACCGATGTGTCCTCTGTGCCTCGGCTCTGCTTCCGTTCCTGTCGCCCTCAAATCACAGGGCAGCCAGGGCCCTGATGAGCCCTGGCCAGCTAGCTCACTCAGGGCCCTGGCGGTTTTCTGGCCTCCGGTTCTGAAATCTCAGTGGCTCAAACCAGCCGCATGTCCAGACAGAAACATTCACTATCCCTCCCATCAGCCCCTGCCCTCAGCTAACAGCCACCCTTCCCCAAAACAATGGGATCTACACGCTTCCTGCAGCTTCCTTCCTCCTCCCAAGATCCTCCCTCCACCGTTTCCCCACCAGCCTCCCATAGCACCCCTCTCCTGGCCCACCTAGCCCCTAATCGGTTCTAGCCGAGCTGTAGGTCTTCATGTTATGTGATCTACAGGCCACAGGAGATAGAAAAGCAGACCCTGTGTCCCGCATTGGGAGCTCCAAGCTCTGGCCGACGAGGACAGGGCTCCCTCCAAGAGCGTGCGGATCTTAGTGGTATATGCAGAAAGATACTCCGTGGGAATGAAACTAATGTTAAACAAGAGTGTTTGGTTCAGAGTCAAGTTAACTTTTAAGTTTCCCTTTAAAAACCCAAGAGAGAAACAGAAGATCTCAAAGAGATCAGAAGCTTTGGTTCCTCTAATATGGGGCTCTCCTAACCATTTCCAGGAGAGAAATTCCAAATTAAAAGGTTACTTTGCTGTCACCCTCATGGTCCAGAAAGGGTCTAATTTATACAAGCCCCTGGAGCCTTGCAGCACGGGTACAGCTTTAACCGATGTCCTAGAGTTCGCCTGAGCCAGTCTGAAACGTCTCCACCCATTTAATTGGAGAATTTTACTGAAGAATTAAAGACTCAGTAAAAGAGAGGTTTGGTTTGTTCATGAGAGTAAGTAGCTTGTGAAATACTTCATTTTCCTGTGACTAAAAATTCCAGCTTGGAATTCCCAATCAGGATTGCTTTAAGCTACTCATTAGTACGAATTAAACCTGTTTTGCCATGCTCGTAGGAAAAAAGCAAACTATCTTCATTAGCCAACCCTGGGCTGGCCCTTCTTTGAATTAGCTGTGAGATCAGTTCAGCAATGGACACAGAGACTGGGCGGACCATGGGGTCGGGGGCGGGTAGCAGTGCACTTCGGAAAAGGCCCAGAACTGTCGAGAGAAGACAAAGTTTCTGTAAACGAACAGCCCTTTCTAAACCCAGAGGTGTCCTTGCCTTTTCACTGAAAAAACAGGAGTGGGGTGGGTGGGGGCCTGCAGGGCGGGGTGTAGGAGAGGAGGGAGGAGATTTAGGGGAAAGATGCCAGAACATGTGTTGCGCGAAAGAAAATGCTTTCATTTTCTGGCATTAAAATAGAGATTTAGGGGCACCTGGGTGGCTCAGTGGGTTGAAGCCTCTGCCTTCGGCTTGGGTCGTGATCCCGGGGTCCTGGGATTAAGCCCCGCATCGGGCTCTCTGCTCAGCGGGGACCCTGCTTCTACCTCTCTCTCTCTGCCTGCCTCTCTGCCTACTTGTGATCTCTGCCTGTCAAATAAATAAATAAAATCTTAAAAATAAAATAAAATAAAATAGAGATTTAAGGAAAATATAGAGGATTTTTAAAAAATGCACTTAAGAAAGGACCCTAAGCTATTAACCAGATTTTTCCTTTTCTTTCTTTCTTTTTTTTTTCGTGTATTAATTACAGAGTCATTATGATGCCTGGTTGCTAGGAGCTCTGAGGTCGAGCGAGCCCAGAAGATAGGAGTTGCTGACAAGCTGCCTCCATCCACTGTCTCTGGGACCGACACCGTCTTCCCAGCACCCAACCTTGTCCCCTCAGCCCCTCCCTGCGGCCAGGGGCCGCTCAGGCGGGAGAACAAGCCGCAGCCAGGCCACCTACCGGGTTGTTGCTGGCCTTCCCTGCCAGGATGACCCGGGCCTTGACCTTGTTCATGTTGAAGTTCTTGAGGTAGGCCTCATAAATTCTCTTGGCGAGGGACTTCAGATCTGCTGTTTCTGCATCTTCTGGGTCATGTTCGCAGGTGAGAATTTCCGCTTTCAGTTTTGCTTTTTCAGATCTCGGCATTCGTCCAAAGCGAATTGCTGGGGGGCGGGGAGGGGGCGGCGGGAGAGAACGGGAAGCGAGCAGAGGTGAGCATCAGGGTGCACGACAGGGGACGGGCCTCTGGGCGGAGAGGGTGCGCCGAGAATTCAACCGCGAACCAAAGCCGCCCCGTCAGGACTAGTCAACATTGTACTGCTCTCTCTATTCTGGAGAGAGGAAAATGAAACTCAACCCTCCATAAACTCTGGACTTCTTCAAGAGGCTAAAAGGCAAAGCGACACCCTCACTTGTTTCGTCAGTAGGATCAGTCGAAGGTTCAAAATTGTCCTTTAGGACAATTGTCCTAATTGACCTAATTATCATGAGGTCCAAACTTGACCCTAGTTTGAGGAGATGGCAGTGACCCCTAGGGTGACTTCATGCGACACCTTTTTCTTTGTCCAGAAGGTAGACCTGCGACCATTGGGAACTAGTCATTTTAGATCTACTTTCGCGTCATCACTGGCGTGTTGTAAAATGACAGCAGGGTTCAGAATGACAATATTCGCCGCACATGTGCTTTGTGGGGATGCTGTGACCATACTGGCATCCCAGAGGGATTTCCATTCCGTCTGAAAACCTTCAGTCAAAGTCTTACCGTGTGAAGTGTCTAAGAGGAATTCCGGGAGCTCTGCTGCGTCTCAGCTACGTGACACTTTTCCCTTCTTAGGCTATCTGGGTTGCAAAACGATCTGGGCACTACGTGCTGCCGCGCATTCATTCAAAACACAGTCCGTGGTGACCAGACAAGGGAGGTGGGCTGAGGCACGGGCTGCAGAAGCGCACTAGACAACCTTACCTACCGTTATGGGACATCCCGACCGAAAGGCACTTGTGGAAACGACAGTACTGGCACTTATTCCGGTTCTTTTTCTGAATCTTGCAGCTGCGGTCACATCTGTCATAGGCCAGCTTCAGCCGAATGGTTCGCCGGAAGAAACCCTGTGGGATGGACGCAAGGTTGGGGAGGGGTGTTTCTTGTCGTTCATTTACTGTACTTTTCAAATGAACTGAAATTAGTAAAATCGTTCTAAGAAGTCTGACTTAATTGGGACAAACTGACAAATTTAAATTTCATTACACGTAAGACGAAAAACTAACAAAGTGAGGCAAAATTCAAAGTCGTTTCAAGACGTCCTCGTCTGGCTTGGGAAGACAATGGTTATCGTCTCCCAGAGTCACTTAGTCCCAATTTGTGTAAGTGTCGCTTTCCCTCCCCAACTCACATCCAGATCTGTGACTGCACAGATCTCTGTGTAAGAGAATACTAGCCCCCTCAAGACAAAAATTATAATGAACTCATAAAAGGCAGCCACCTGTTTGTAAAGAACGGTCACACTTTACAAAAGCTTATCTTAAACTCTACCCAGTAAGAACCTTTAGTATTTAGTCCATGAGGAACAAAACGTAACAACAGGAACTCAGGCACAGCCCTGGGGTAAAAGTTACTCTGCAAGTAACTTCTTTCACAAGTTCATGGTCAGAAGGCTTGTGAAGCATCTGTATTTGCTTTGGTGCTTTCTCTGTTTGCTTCCCACTTATTCCTGCCTGTTTCACACCAGGCAGGTCTGGAAAGCCTGCGGATCTCTAAGTCTGTAAAGTGGGGATGGCCAGAGCAGGCCAGGAGCATGAGGAGGCTGAAGAGAGAATTCTGCCCGTCGGAAGGCAGTCTGGCCCTTTCTCCCCACAGCCCAGGCCTTCGAGGCCAGCCCGGGCTCGGGTGCGGTGCTGCTGTCAAGGACGTGGGTTGTGCCCGCACTAGGAAGGGCTGTGGTGTCTTCCAAAGTCAGCAAACCGTCTCAGCATGCACAGGGGAAGAGTTCGGATTTTAACCGAACACTGAGATGACGAGACACTGCGCGTATCAGGTACATGAAATACCAAAGCTGAGAGTGTACACAAAGTCCTAAAAGCATGATGTGGGGGCCTGACACTACTGACTGACAGATCCTTTTAGTGATGATCAAAATCTGTGTTTAAGAAGAAGCAGCCATTGTCCCGAGCAGGGACACTCTCCCCTGCTGGGGTCCACCGTACCTTACAGCCTTCACACGCATGAACTCCGTAATGGTAGCCTGAAGCTTTGTCCCCACAGATCCTACATTCAATGTTCAAGGCTATGCTGGAAGGTTCATCAGCACTACCGGCCGCCACTGGGTACGTGACCGACGAGGGGCTTGAAGCTGGTGAGAGGGTGTCTGAGAACAGAGGAGAAAGACCGATGAGCATTCCAGACAACGTTGCCATCGATGTCTATGCCAAGTTCAAGAGGACACGACTGCATATGAGGAGGCGCTGGCTAGTAGGCAGAGCTCCCGGCCTGGGCTGGCCCCTGTCCTGGGCTGTCCCACCCCCACCTTGTGTGCCTCCAGTTACTGCAGTGACATCCACACAGCGGCTGGGAGGCCCCTGGGTTCTGGACCCACACACCCAGCTGTCTCCCCCCCACCTCCAACCCTGGCGCGGCCTACACACAATTTTTACTTGGCTTCCCTCCACTCTTCTGCAAATGTTAACTCCGTAAATCACACCAGAATACAGGATGAAAATCCATGTGGGCAACACCGGAAGCAACAATCCATGAAAGATTTAAAAAAAAAAAAAATTAAGCTGACTTCCTTAAAATTAAAAAACTTCTTTCTGCTCTGCAGAAGACACTGCCAAGAGAATGAAAAAGACAAGCCACGGGCAGGGAGACAATGTTCGCAACACACACATTCATAAAAGACTTGTATCCAAAATACACAGAGAAGTCTTAAACTCAACAATAAAACAAACCACTCAATTAAGAAAACGGGCAGAAGATCTGAACAGACCCTCACTGAAGAATGGTAGCAAATCAGTATCACTTGCCATTAGGAAATTGTGAGTTCAAATTAGACATCTCTATGCACCTATTAGACCGGCGAAAACAAACAGACAAGCACTGGGGCGCCTGGGGGACTCAGCGGGCTGAGCGTCCACCTTCGGCTCAGGTCATGATCTCGGGGTCCTCAGATCGAGTCCCGAGTCGGGCTCTCTGCTCAGCGGGGAGCCTGCTTCTTCTCCCTCTGCCTCTCCCCCTGCTTGTGCACATGCATGCTCTTGCTCTCTTAAATAAATAAGTAAACCTTTTTAAAAAATTAAATTAAACAAACAAACAAAGCCCTGACAACATCGCCTGTTGGTAAGGACACGCGGCGACGGGAATGCTCGCCCGTGGCTCGTGGGAACGCAGAGTGGTGCAGCCACGCTGGAAGATAGTTTGGCAGAACAGTCTTAAAGGAATTACACTCCGAGGTATTTAGTGAAGTGATCTGAGGACTAAGTTCACACAAAAACCTACACATGAATGTCTATATCAGCTTTAGTGTTAATCTCCCCAAATCGGAAGCAACCAAGATGCCCTTCGATAGGTGAAAGGATAAGAAGGGAAAGCCAGTCTGAAAGGTTATACACTGTACGATCCAAATATCTGATGTTTTGGGGAAGCTGAATCATAGGTCTGGCACAAAGGTGAGTTGCTGGGGGAGGGTGGGAGGCAGGTGAACAGGTAAAACAGATTTTTGGAGATGGTGAAACGATTCATATGAAAACATCACGGTGAAGACACAACGTGATGCCTTTGTCGAAACCCACAGAACTTTACGGTACAGAGTGAGCCTTCATGCGCTCAAATAAAAATTTAGGAGGTTGGGGAACGATGCTGGCGGAATGCAGAGTGTGACAAAGTGAGCTCACTGTGTCACACATGCACAGAATGGCTTTCCTGAAGGAGATGTGGAGAAGACCCCACCCAAGGCAACTTGGAAATGAGTGGCATCTATGAGGCCAAAGGCAAAGGAGCTGCGTGTCAGCTTGGGGTGTCCGTGGAGAAAGCAGCTCCCACAGGGTACAGGTTAGCCACCCTGATGCCACCACTGCGTAGACTGGAGACAGACCATGAATGGAAGGAATGGTGGCGTGGGAGCCAGGCCTCTCACTGTGGGAGCAGGAGCTAGCAGATCGGCTGGGAAAGGTAAGAATGACCCATGTGGTGGCGGGTTAGTGCCGCAGGCATCAGCGCAACAGAGATACAAATGGCGACATACAGAAATGTTTGTGGACCTATGGGTATACGTGGGTTAGAACATACAGATATCTCTTTGCTCCATCAGCTAAGAGAGCCTGAAAGAAAAGACACTCCAGCAGCAACCTGAAAGGACAGGGGAGCAGCAGCCAGGACTCTGACAAGGCTGGATATAGTTCTGTGACCACCTCTCACGGTAAAAGCCTCAGAATCCGTAGGCCATCAGGTAAGGGTCTCAGAAGGATTTTTGCCTCAGTATTGGGGCAGACTTAACACTGTTATGGTTCCATCTAACATAGGACCCAAAAGGTCAAACATTTTCCAAGTAACTTAACTGCGTCCCAGAACAGAACTCAGAAGTATTTATGGGAATACAAAAATATCCATCATGAACAAAGTTCACAATGCATGGCATCCGATAAAAAAAATTACAGGGGCACCCGGGTGACTTAGTTGGCTAAGCGCCCAACTCTTGATTTCCGCTCAGGTCATGATTTCAGGGTTAGGCTACACCTGAATAAACACAGATGATTAAAGTTATGACTGTATCCTAATGTGTTCAAGGAGCAGGATGAAAGACTAGAGACTGGGTGGAAAAGCACCACATTGCACTTCTAGTGAGTAAGACTACACCACCTAGTGTGAGAAATACACTGGATGGATCAGAGCCGGTTTAGACACTGCAGAAGAAGAGATTAGTAAAAGTGAAGACACAGCAAAAAACAACAACAACAAACTATCCAAAATGAAACACTGAGAGAAATAAAACAAACAAACAAAAAAGCTTCATAAGTAAAATCTACCAACCATTTAAGGAAGAACTAGTATCAATTCCACAGAAATACAGAAAACTGTAGAGGAGGGGCTATTTCCTAATTCATGCCATGAGGCTAGCATTAATCTGATACCAAAACCAGATAAAGATTTTACAGGAAAACTAGAACCAATATCCTTCATGAACAAAGACACAAAAATTCTTAACAAAATTTTAACAAGTCCACCATGTACAGAAAGGACAATCCATGATGACCAAATAGGATTTATTCTGGGAATACAAAGTTGACCTAATCTTTGAAAATCAAATAGTATAATTCGCTGTATCAACCACGTAAAAAAAGAGAAGTCACTTGATCATCCTACTAGATGAAGGAATAGTATTTGACAAAATCCAACATTAATTTCTGATAAAAACTCACAGAAAACTGGGAAGGAGAACTTCTTCAATCTAGGAAAGGGTATCTATGAAAAACAGTTATTGTCATACCTAGGGGTGAAAGACTGAGATCAGGAATAAGGCAAGGGTGTCTCCTTATTCAACATCATACTGGAGATTTCCAACTAGTGTAATAAGGCAAGAAAAAAAAAATAAAGGCATCCAGCTTCAAAAGGAAGAAGTAAAACTGTCTTTATGTACACATGACATAATTACCTGTGCAGAAAATTCTAAAAACCTATAAAATATGAAACACTTGGCAATAAATCTGACCCCAGAAATATGAAAGATGTATACACTAAAAACTAGAAAACATTGCAGAGAGAAAAATTTTTTGAAGATTTTATTTATTTGACAGAGAGAGCAAGAGAGTGCACATACAAGCCAGGGGTGGGAGAGACAGAGGGAGAAGCAGACTCCCTGCCAAGCAGGATCCCAGGACTCTGGGATCATGACCTGAGCCGAAGGCAGATGCTTAACTGACTGAGCCACCCAGGCGCCCCCTCAGAAAGAAATTAATGAAGAGCTATCTAAGAGGGGAAATAAGTTCATGGCTCAGAAGGCTTGGTGTTGGTAAGATGTCAATTCTCCCCACATTGATCTTTTGACTTAAGGCAATCCCAATTAGACTCAGCAGACTTTTTTGGTAGAAATTGAAAAACTGATTCTAAAACTACCAGCACACCCAAAACATCTTCAGGAAAGAAGAATAAAGTTGGAGAATTTAGTGAAACTTGCCTTCAGGCCTTATTATACAGTTACAGTAAGCAGAAATTAGCGGCACTGGTGTCAAATGAGACAAACAAATGGAACTGAAATAGGCCCAGGCAGCTAAAACCTATTGATTTTTGACGAAGATATAAAGGCCGTATAGTGGAGATAACAGTCTTTTTAATAAAGTCTGTGAGAATAATTACAAATGCAAAAGAGAGAGAGAGAAAAGAAATGAGTTTTGAGGCATATATGAAAATTAATTCAATAGATCTAGACAAATTCCGTAGAGCTAGGGCAAATATGTAAAACCTAAAAAATGTCAGACTTACAGAATAAAGTGACTTTGGGTGAGGAAATTTTTCTTAACTATGACACAGAAAGCAGGATCCATGGGGAAAAAAAACACTGACAAATTCACTTCTTCAAAATTAAGGACTTCTGTGTCTTGAAAACCACTGCTAAGGGAAGGAAAAGACAAGCCACAGATGAGGAGAAGCTATCCAGAAATCACACATCTGATAAAATACTTGTATCCAGAATATATGAATACCTCTCAACAGTCAAAAACAAGGAAATCACTCAATTTAAAAATGGGCAAAAGGTTTGAACAGAAATGTCACCTAAGAAGATGTGTACTCATGAGGCACAAGCTTGGAGTTATCACATAAACAAGTCATGGGGCAGAGACGTACAGCATTGCAAGTACAGTC
Source organism: Lontra canadensis (assembly GCF_010015895.1). Taxonomy (NCBI): domain Eukaryota; kingdom Metazoa; phylum Chordata; class Mammalia; order Carnivora; family Mustelidae; genus Lontra; species Lontra canadensis. The sequence continues at coordinate 3,376,164 of NW_022631078.1, forward strand.
TGAACTCTCGTGATAACATTGTACGGCGACAGACGGTGATGGAGTGTAGCGGAGAGCACTGTGTCATGCACGCAACTGTGAAACCACTGTGTTGTATACCAGAAGCTGATGTAACACTGTGTGTCAATTATGCTTCATTGAAAATATTTACAGGGGAGCCTGGGTGGCTCAGCCAGTTAAGCGTCTGCCTTCGGCTCATGTCATGATCCTGGAGTCCTGGGATCGAGCCCTACATCATGCTCCCTGCTCGGTGGGAAGTCTGCTTCTCCCTCTCCCCCCGCTGCTTCTCTCTCTGCTTGAGCGTGCGCTCTCTCTCTCTCTCTCTCTCTCTGTCAAATAAATAAATACAATCTTAAAAAAAAAAGTGATATACTGTTCTGGAAAAGACTTTGGCAGTTTCTTAAAAGTCACATATACGTCTACCTTACGTCCCAGCCATTTGCTCCTAGGTATTTAGCAGAGAGAAGTGAAAGCACACGTCCACAGAGAGACTTGGACGTGAAGGTTCTCAGCAGCATCATTTGCAACAGCTGATACCCAGAAGCAACTGAAAAGTTCACCGACAGGTGTGAGTAAAGAAAAAAAAAAAGTGCGTATCCACACAACACATAAAAAACCTGAGCTTCTGGTATGTGCTTTGATGCAAATGAATCTCAAAAGAATTTTGAAGAGTGAAAGAAGCCAGCTGAAAAGAACACCTATCGCATTATTCTTTTTATATGAAACTCTAGGAGCTACAGGCAGATCTATAATGAGAGAAAGATTGGTGTTGCTCAGGGGAGGGAGGGAGACCAAGGGGTGGGGAAGAGGGTTTATAAAAGAGCACAAATAAATTTGGAGGTGATGGGTTTGGTCACTGTTTTCATTGTGGTGGTGGTTTCACACTCAAAACGTGTGTGTACACATCAAACTGTGCATGTTAACTATGTGCAGTTTACTGTATGCCATAAAGTTGCAAAGGAAAATCGGGGGAGAAAGATAGATTGGCCTCGCACGCAGCCCCGCCCATCTGTTCTCCTGGGTGTAAAGTTTAAAGTGAATACATTTTATAGACGGTCCTTCCATGGGAGCAATTTGCATAATGCAGAAATACCACCGAGGGAAGGAAAAATCTAATTTACAAAGAAGCGGTAATCTTATCTCAAATCAGCTAGTCCCACCAGCCCTGGAGAACCTGGGAAGGAAATAGGAAGATTTTAAAGAAGCGAGAGATGATGCCAAATGATGAAAAGACCAACCACAACAGTGCGGGGAAGCTGGCGCACACCCAGGGCCTGGAGGGCCAGGGGCCCCGGGTCAGGGGTGTGCGTGGCATACGTTTCAATGTGATCACTTTTTGTAAGTTCCCCCTCTTCTGTTTTTGCCACAAAGTTCCTTGGAATTGGTTGAACTCCAGGATGGAACTCTCTCCCCGCAAACCCTGCTCTTACTTTATTTAGATGCAAAGCATATGTCTGCCCATGGACTTGGGTCCGGTGTGGCTTTTGATGGGAGCATATGGACCAGGAGGCTAGTTTATACGACATTTCCAGGTCTTATATGTCAGAGCTTTCAGGTGGCTTAGGAATATATTTTAGATTATCGTTCTTGACAACGACCTAAAACACAACCTTGAAACAAATGGAAGAACGTAATTTCGGATCCCTCCTGTTTGAGGGTGAGGACTTGGGAGAGAGAAAATCCAGGCAGAGCGGCCGCTGTGGACTCTATCTTCCCGGAGAAGGTGGGTGTCTGCACACTCTTTCCATCCATGGCTGGAACAGAGCTTTCCAGGGGTTTTACAACTACACAGCCACCCTGCTCGCACAAGTTCCTTATTTGAAGAATGACCTCAAGAGCATGTGTGACCTAAAGGAAAGCCTATCCCCAAATCTTTCGTTATAAAATGAACAACATGTTTTCCAAAGGGGGGATCTGCCTTCTTTTAATAATAAAAAAAGGAAACATGGACACAAATAAATCTTCTCAAATCCTGAAGAAAAAAAATTTCTGATAGTCAGTATAACCACAAATAGTATGTGAAAACAACTGGCCAGTAGGCTCCGTGCCTACAATGTGGTGACTCAAAGATGCATTTGGAGGGGTTGAGAGCTGGGTTTGACCCTGGGCTTGTCATCTTCAGCATGTCCCAGTGTCCTGGGGTCTCTCTTCCTCTTTCCTCAAACAAACAGAACAATGAGCTCAAACATTGTTCTTGGGATTCAGGTAGACAAGGCACATGCACTGGCTACCATGGTGCCCAGTAGCCTAGGCTGTCACTGTCCCGGACACTAGCACAGGTCGGCCATGCGGCAACCTACTGAGGCACTGAAGGTGATCCCGCACCCCAGAGGCTTTTCCTTGCTTGCCTCCCTTGCTGTTTCTGGAAGCTCCCATCACCCTGGACGCTTGCTCCTTTCCCTCAAAGCTCACTCCCTCAATAACAAGTCATGAAAAAGTCAAAATGCAAACCACTGGGGAGCCTCGGTGGCTCAGATGGTTAAGCATCTGCCTTCAGCTCAGTGCATGATCTATAGGTCCTGGAATCGAGCCCCACCGTGGGCTCCCAACTCAGCTGGGGAGTCTGCTTCCCCTTCTCCTCTGCCACACCCCACTTCTTGTGCTCTCTCTGTGTCTCTTTCTCTCATATAAGTAAAGACATAAATCTTAAAAAAAAAAAAAGTGAATCATTTATAAAGGTCTGTTGTGGTCACTACAAAGGCTGTTTGCCCAGGAAGGCAACGGAGTCCGGTAACTCGTCATCTCCCCGGGTCTCACATGGATCGTGTGGTCCCTGACTCTGGGCCGAGGACGCCGCTGCCAAAAGGGATGTTCTTACGAAGAACTCGGCTTCAGAGCCAGCTGAGGGGCACAGGTTCAGGTCCTGGCACGGTCTCTTTCTAGCTATGTGACCGGGCCATGTTACCTCATAGCTGTGTTATTTCCACTTGTAAAATGACAACGGTCTTCTCACTGAGATTTTACGAGGATTGTGTGAGGCTGTGCGCAAGGTGCTTTCTCCTTCTGCCAGGAATGCTCTTTCCTGCTGGTTTTATTTTTCGTTAAAGCACCTCACACATATAGAGAAATATACAGAAGGACACCTGCTGCCCAGATTTACAAATGGTAATGTTTCATCACACCGCTTCTGCCTTCTGTCTGAAGTCCCGGCAGGACCCTCTCCCCAGTCCCACCTGCCTCTCGGCAGGGCACCGACATCATAAAGCTGGCACGAGCTTTCCCAGATGTGACATGGACCTACCGACCACATTCGGCACTGTTTGGTGTTGGAGACTTCACATGCATCGAACTGTACAGAATATATCGTCAAGCTTATTTTTATTCTTTTTCATTCTTTATCTTCACGCTTTTTACGTGGATTCGAGTGGAGACAGGTGGAGCTAACTCTTTTAAGTTATGATGAAGAACTCCACAGCAGGACGCTTTCACAATCTGCTTCCCCTGCTTCCTATTTGTCCCCACTGCGTGGGGCACCATGCCGCAGGCGCTATCCCAAATACGGCTGCCACGTGCACCTGTCCGCGTGTCTCCTTTTTAACGATGTCTGTCCCCGGTGGGCCCACTGGGTCGAGAGCGCACGCACCTCCGACTACTCTCTCTACAGAGGTTTCATCAGCGCACACTGCTCCCGCCATCACCAAGGTCAGCACACAGTCATGAAAGCCATCTTCCTGGCGTGGGAATTGGCGAGAAGACGGTTGGCGGAAAAGTGCTCTGGGTTAAGGACTCGACGCGTGGGAGGCTTGTCCGATGAGGGCCTGGTTCACACCACAGCACCCAGGGCCGGCTTCAGAGCTGCCTGGAAGGATGGCGGGTTCCGCCATTTCTTCTCTGTGACACCAGAGGCTCTGTGGATGGACCCCAGGTCTTACGTCTTTGCATCTGCCCCGCTGATACGAGTTGCGGGTTTTTTTTTTTTAAGATTATATCTATTTATTTGAGAGCGAGAGCGAGCGAGCGGAGGGAGGAGCAGGGGAGAGAGAGAGTCTCCAGCCGACTCCACGGAGCACGTGGAGCCCAACGTGGGACTCGTTCTCAGGACCCTGAGATCGTGACCTGGGCCGAAACCAAGAGTCGGACGCTTCACCGACTGAGCCCCCCAGGCACCCCTTTCCTGCAGTTCCTGATGCAGTGAAGAAAATACGGGGGTGGTTCATGTACATTTCCAGATTAAAAAAAATCATCCTTTTTATCATAACAGGAGCCTCTGCTTTGAAGAAATAGAAACTCAGACTTGCTTAGAAATGTAGCTGACTGCCTTAACTGGATTTCAAGCGTTATTTGATTTGCGTATGGCTTTTAAAAGCGGGCATGCTGTGTGTCTCACAGTGTCTCCTGAAAGGCCCCCAGGCCAGTGGACTCGGTGTCATGCTCTATCATGTCTAAACAGTTCACGGCACAAAGGTGGGACTACTTCTTTGCCAGCTAAAGTGAACACTTTTCTCTGCAGGAAAGCAAAACAAAACAGACAACAAAAACTGACCTAAATAAAGCGCTATGGGATACAGCACACTTACCCGTAATAACAGATCCGTCTGATCCCGGGCCACTTCCTAAATACTGGTATTCTGCGAAACTGAAGCTTCCAGAACTGTCCTCGCCGATGGATTGAGAAATCTCTTGGATGTTTCCCATTTCTTGTAGAAATTCTTCAGATAATGGGCTTTCCAGATCGTCAGCCTCGAGTGGGGAGAGGGGGCAAATCGGGGTTTCTGTGTCTACCATCTTGACGAGAGGGTTCTGGAAATGTAGCCGAGGCCCAGCCTGGGAGGAGAGAGAAGTAGCCAGTGAGTCAAACGCAGAGGAACACTTTTCCTTCCTTGAAAACCTCCTGTACCCATGACGACCCACTAAATTCATAATCTAAGAAGGGACAGTGCTGACCACTCTTTCTCGGCATGCCTCTTGATGAGCGCGCTCGGAAAGTGGAAATCTTTCAACACAACACGTTCAGGAGACAAGGCTGACCCTGCGAGAATCAGTCACTTGCTACCGAGCGCACAGTGTGTCGACACACGGTGTCTGACTGGACAGAAGTGGCCGCGGATACAAAGTCCCTGCTTGCCTAGAGCACTAGTTTCGGTGGGGACACAGACAGTAAATAAACGAATACACGTGGGGACTGAATGTCTGCCGGTGCCCCGACAACAGAGCGGATGGGGACGGACGCTGCCTTACAGGGGGACACTGCCTGGCGGAGCTGGGGACAGTAGAACATGAAAGGGTGCGCTGCACAGAGGTCTTGGGGGAGAATGTTCCAGCAAACAGTGTGTGCAAAAGCCCCACAATGGAAGCCTTCTAGGAACGCACAGGCCAGTGTGGCTCAGCGCAGGGGCGCAGAGAGAGCAGGAGGGACAAGCCATCAGCACACACCCTGGTGTGACAGTCTACGTTCTCCTTGTACCCCGGGGGTAAGTCACGCAGGTTTTCCCTAATAAATGATTGCACACTTACCGGTACATCGTAGAGTTTAAAAAACCCAACTATGTGAGTGTCTAACAAAGCTAGACTGTTTCAGCTGGCAAACAACAGAGCGCTCTCCAGGTGGGTACTGTTAGGAGCTGAACTGTGTCCTGCCCAAATCCCTATGCTGGAATCCTCACCCCAGGACCTCAGAACGTGGCTATATTCGGAGAGAGGGTCTTGAAGAGGCCCCTAATTTAAGACGAGGGTCTTTAAAGCCAGCTCCGAGCGATCTGATTGGTGTTCTACGAAGAGCAACGTGGGAGACACAAAAAGAGACACCAGGGGCATGCGTGCCCAGGTGCACAGGTGTGTGGCAGGTCCAGCTGCCTGAACTGGCCTCCCATCTCTGTCCTCCTGAGTCCCGAGCCAGGTCCATCTCTGGCCTGGCAGTCATGCATAGCCCAGTGACATTTCGCTTCCAGGACTGCTTTCCCATCTGAAGCGGTTCCAGGGAAGCCCACAGCTTGCAGCACCAAGAGGACCCAAGGAGGTACAAGCCGACCACAGCCAGGGCTGACCTCGAGGCGCTGCCATCACATGGTGACCACAGGATGCCAGGCTCGCTCAGCTGAGCGAGAACAGTATTCCAGAACAAACTCGCGGGACGTGCTCTTCTAAAACGTGTCACAATTCAGCCCTGCTTCGAGGAAACATCTTTAAGTGGAAAGATGAAGGGATGTTTTGACTTCCTTTAGAAATGCAAAATGGGTACAAGTCACACATTTTTGTGGAAGTCACATCTCCTGCTTCGAATTCAGACAGCAAGTTCTCATGGTTGATAATAACACGCAGGAAAAATAAAAGGGAACCATTAGCCTTTCATAGGATTTAAAAGACTTTCTGTGTTTCCATAAGCAGGCGACGGCTCTGTGCATTTTCTTCTATCATGTTTTAGTCTGCATTATATCTGAAGGCAGCTTTCTTCAAACGGCAAGCAAGACAGTAGGGTAAGAGTTATTTAAACTATTTTTCACCACAAACAAAAGGTTAACAACTGCAGTCACTAAAGTAAAATATTAACTGTGAAGTTTAGCCTGGTACCAGAGAGCTGGGCAGAGGCTGTGAGGTCAGTGGGGCTGGGACCATCTTCTCCTCAGGCTCCCAGTGCTGCAAGGGAAACTGCGCGCGGACGGCAGCCTTTTTTCCCTGGAAATATTCTCTCTTCCAACCAGGAGCGTCACAGCTGGAAGAACTGATCTTTGACTACAAAATGATGTTCGTTTCCTTGTCATTACACTCAGGGAGTTAGAATACTCTTACCGCTTTACTTTTCAGTTGCTTTTAAAGCACACCTGAGATTTATTTAGGGGAACGTCGGTCCTGCTTGTTCATGAGGAGCTAACAAGATAAAATCTGTCTGCAGAGTGAGGCGACACTGTCCTGAACTCCTGCCAGAGGCCTGCGTTTGCACGGATCACTGAATACACCGGCCCTTCCTTGCTTCCGGCTGGGGCAGATAAGGCAGGGCTCCCTGTGCAGTTGTCCCCAGGTAGAGAGCTGAGGTGGCCGGGCACACCCCCCAGCCCACCTGCCCTGTGGCTCCCGGTGTGCCTTGGCTCCCGGCCCTCCCCCCGTCGCTGTGGCTTCTGCTCCAGCAGCAGAATTATCACAGGAAGTCTGGCTCTGAAGTCCACATGGCATGGCCACTGCCCAGTTCCTTGAGGAGAACAAACCAGGCGCCAGTTACTGTGTCCTCCGCCCCCGGTGCTCTGGAGGGACAGACGGGCGCAACAGACTGATCTCTTTTCTCAGCCGCGCCCAGTCTGGCCAAGGAGGTGAGACAAACAGCTGGAGGAAAAGCAGAGCGTGCCCCCGGAACGCCGCCGGGCCTTCAGTTTCCTCGTGCAAGGGGGCGAGCCCGGGAAAAGGGCAGCGGAGCTCCCCACCCAGCTCCCATTAAGACGTATGTTCTGTGCAGTCTTGGAGTTCCTTCCCGAACCCGAGGCCTGCTGGGTTCTCTCTCAACACATCTTTCCCTTCCGGCCCAGTTTAAATGTTAGAGCTGCGTCTTGTTATTTCTGAAACTCTGAATTCTCCTTTTGGGTCTCAGTCAAGCATTTACCCATCAGAATATGCAAAATCTAAAGAAGGTTAAAAAAAGGAAGAAGAAAGAAAGAAATGACAAGAAATAAGGAAGGAAGGAAGAGAAAGGGACAGAAAGAAGGAGATGTAGATACTATTACCATTCTGTGTCACTGAGGGCAGGAGAGTGCTGGATGGATTTCAACAGTGACCCATATCCTTTACCATATCGTGTTTTCCCAATCACCAACTCTTAGGTGGCATGACTTTTTAAAAGATTAGGCTAAAATGAGCTGCTAATGGCACGATGAGCTCTTACTCTGTGAAGCCAAGCGGGGCTCAGCATACCCTCCTCCGGGTTCCCCCGCAGCACCGCGGCCCGATTCTGACAGAGCCCTAATTACACGCAGTGTGAGAACGTTTCACGTCTGTCTTAAGGGCAGAGAATGTGTTTTGTTAATCCCCGTATCCGTGGTTCTCGCACAATCCTTATGGTGCAGAGGGGATCCGGTTTCTGTTTCCAGCGCTTAGCTACGATGCGTACAGCATGTGCCCCTGCGGGCACCCCGACAGTAATTCGGTGAGAGTCTGCGAGGACTCCCCCGGCTCTGTGTTAGCAAGTGGGGCCTGCCGTCACCCAGATGGCACGGGCAGGCCCAGCGTGTCCAAAGACGACAGAACGTAAGGGTATCTAGACCAGAAGTCAGTGTGGTTCTGCGTGGGGGAAGTGATCAGAAATTTGCCCCGTGAAGCAGAATCACCAAGACCTAAACACAAAGCGCGCGAGAGGGAAAACGAGTCCAGTGAATCACAAGGCTCCGAGTCGGCAGAAACGAGCGTGTGTCAAACGGGGAAGGAGGGAGCGGGGCGCCAGCCGCCAGCCCCTTCACGCCGAGGGAGAAGCCTTGGGGCGAAGCTGGGAATGCCGGAGCAGCTTAACTCTCCACCTTAGAAACGACAGAGGCCGTGGGAGAAGTTCTGGGCTAACATAAAGTGGGTGCTTTGAGGAAAAAGTGAAGGCCTTTCATTTCGTCACATGCTTGGAATCAAGGACCAAGGAGGACTCACGTCCTGGGGCCGTGACTGCGTCAGACCCATCTCTGCGCCCCTACGTTGCTAGTGGAGTTTCTCGGACCTGCACGGCCCTTCGTAAATCTTTTCTGAAATTAAACATTAAGTAACCGCTCGATATTGTCCCAACTATCAAGACGGTTTTATATGTTATGGGATCAGATACTCAAGAGGAAGAAGAGCGGGCGCTGGGCTTGAACTCCCCCCTACTCAGCCCTTGAATTTGACCCGAAAGGGTCCGGACACATGGAACTTTGACTTTGCTGCTCTTTGTGTTTCTGTCAGCAAGCCTGAGTCACCACACTGTAAAACCCCCTCACATTATACTTACTGTGCTTACTAACGCCTCCCCATAGAAGCGGTTTACATTTTCTGTTGCGGAAGGAAGTCCGGTAAGACTTTGCGGGGTTGTGGAAAGGCAGAAGGACGGATTTTCGTCAGAGGAGCTCCACCTACAGGGCAGGGCAGGGAACGCTCAGACAAGGAACTTTCCATGTTCCACCAACTGCCCTTCACGGCCTCGTCAGAGGCGTTACCCTTCCCTGTTCCTTTGAGATCTCTAATACTTAGAGGCTTCAGCTGAATTTGCTGCACTAGCATTTAAAGTAACATTTCAAAATAAACAGAGAAACGCTACAAAGCCCTGTCTACCTTCACGTGGCACCCGAAGTTCACGGAAACCGATGAACTGTTGCCGCCTGCCTAACGATTAACGTGCTCCCGACGTCCGGACAGAAAATGCCTCCGACAGACTCTGAAGCAGAGAGGACAGCACCAGAGAGTGGCAGTGGGAAGGGAGCCCGCGACTGCGTGTTTTAATGAATTAAGCCAAAGGTGGGGTAATTAGGAGTAGTTTGCAAGCCACACAGTTATCAGGGACATCTAAGATCTTCCCCCAAGGACGCCTAAGGCATCAGCATTTTGTAATCAAAAGAATTTGGTGTGTGAAAATGGCTGAGGAGGGGCGTCTGGGTGGCTCGGTCGGTCGCTGGGTGCCTGCCTTCTGCTCGCGTCATGATCCAGAGTCCTGGGATGGAGCCCCGAATCGGGCTCCCTGCTTGGCAGGGGCACTGCTTCTCCCTCTCTCACTCCCCCTGCTTGTGTTCCTCTCTCGCTGTGTCTTTCTCTCTGTCAAATAAATAAATAAATAAAATCTTAAAAAAAAAAAAAAAAGGAAAGAAAATGGCTGAGGAGTCCAATGTGGCAGGGAAGCCGTGAGTCTCTGTGCCCTTACCTCTAAAGGCGCAAGAAGAGGGTGCGCGGCGGACAGTCAGTTGAGCCTCCAGCTCTTGGTGTCGGCTCAGGCCATCATCTCAGGGTCGTGGGATCGAGCTCAGGCTCCCCACTCAGCACGGAGTCTGCCTGAGATTCCCTGTCCCTCTGCCCTTCCCACGCAAGCTCTCTCTCTTTCTCTCTCTAAAATAAATAGATCTTTAAACAAAGAAAGACACGCAAAGAAGAATGTTCCCAAACACTCCCAAGAAAACTCCTGCCAGTTTCGCACAAAGTTCACAGTGTGATGGAATCTCTTTTCCCTCTGAACCCGGCAAGCTTCTCATTTTCCTGAAAGCGGGGCTCTTACTTTTAAATCGAGTCTTATCTCTGCTGGTGGTGAAATTAAAACAGTTTAGGAGGGCCCTAAATCGGACGAATGGTGCACTGAGCTGAGAAGCTCGTCCTAAGAACCAGCAGTCGCCCGAGATGTGATCCCTGTTTGCCGCACAAAAGCCCTGCTCTGATGAAAACGGAAACCTAGCACCGAAGTGTGAGGACCCCCGGCCTCACCAGGGACGACACTGAATGACGATGTTCCGGAAAAAGGGAGGCCCTGCCTGGTGATGGCAGCATGACATCAGACACCGAAAACCCAACTCTACAAGCCTGAGCCTTCATTCTCTGGGCTAAACCAATGCTGGTCACCTGTGGGTGTGGAGACCACGTTTTATGAACGTCCGGAAACACGTGAGGGGCCACCTCCGCTGGCGACTGCCTTAACCCTGGACAAGACCCTGGAGGAGGCCATCTCAGCCCCAGAGGGACCCACGGCCCCAGGGCAGCGAGCGAGCCGGGAGCACCAGCTGAGCATCGCCTTGGGCAGGGTCCTAGGAACAGCCAGACGTGCTGGGTTAAGTTCGCCAGTACCCGGGCAGGGCAGCTGGTATCCGCCCCATTTCCAGAGGAGAAACCCAGCCGTTCATGGAGCTAAAGAACTCGTCCAGCTAGCAGGGGCGGAGACGTGAGCACATGTGACTGCAGAGGCTGGAACGTGGGGAATCCTGGGGGGCAGGGGAAGGGGGCATCCAGAGAGTCTCCCGAAGGAGGGGACGCCCGAGTTGAATCCTGAAAGGTGATTAGAAAGCAATGCAGAAAGCAGGGACAGGAACGAGGCTAAGAGAGCAGCCATGTGCACGGTGACCTAAGCATCACCAGGAGACAGCGGAGAAGGGCCGCTCCAGCTGCTCAGAGACTTGTCTGCTCTGTTCGACTGTGGGACAGACAGCTGTACAATGTAGTGGCTTGAAACACAACCAGCATCCGTGCTTCCCGAGTCTGCAGGCCAGCACTTTGGGCCCCGTCTTCAGGGTCTTTGGATGCGCCTTGTCCTACGGTGAGTACAGGGACGGCAAGACCACGTGTGTAAGCTGCACAGTGTTTCTTCTGCCACGAGCCTCGGCTCAAGACAAGTCACAGGGCAAGCTCAGATCCCAGGAGATCACCTCTGATGGGGTTGGGGGGCGGGGCACAAAGCTTTTGTGCAGCACAGGGGAGACGTGGCAAGAGATGAATGGCAGAAGAGGAAGAGGGGGGTCAGGGCGGGGCCTCACGGACATCACGGATCCTCTCGGGCAGGGGTGTGGTCCTCGGCCTTCTCTGAGCCGGGGGAGTCAGAGAGGGGTGCTGAGCAGCCCTGGGGTGTCCTGGCCACAGGGTGGGACCTGCTCATAAGGGAGATGGGAGGAGAAGCAGCCAGAGTCCTTGCGAGACCATGGAGACCACCCAGAAGGGGTGTCGGGAGGGAGGGCCAGCAGAACACGAGGGGCCGACACCAGCCGGTCACTGCAGCTGGACGTGGGGCGGACTCGAGGAGAAACCTATGCTCTGGCTCAGGTAAATGGGACGGTGAGGTCACGTCCATGGAATCCAGGACCGTGAAAGAGGAGGGCAGGTCTCCCAGGTGGAGAGAGCTGGGACCAGTGGAAAGACAGGGCCGTGGGAAAGCAGCCACAGGGTTTCTGAGGGACACCCAGGCTCAGCCCCTCCAGCCTCCCTGCCTCCTCTGGGAAGCCACCGTGCAGCCAGCAGTGTTCTCCTCGATGGTTCTTGGTGGCAGCAAGTCCCACCCTCAGGGGACAGGGCAGTGCTGCACATGACGGTGGATACAGGACCACATCTCTCAGAGCCTTGATTTTCAATGCCTGTGGTCAGGGTCAATTCCGTCTGTGTGACAGGTTGTTCTGAGTGTCTGCAGAATGACGGGCACGCGGCCCTCCCCCAAATCATGCCATCCCCAGAGTCAAGACCAGGCCTCGTTCAAGTGTAGGCACGAAACCCGCCCTTGAACGCACTGAGTGGAACACAAAGGGAAGGGGAAAACCCTGCCAGTAACCAAGAACAGACGTCTGAGACACACGAAGGATTTCACATCTGTCACTTAAGCCAATGACATGGACTGGAGCGTGATCACCCAGAGTGACCAGCGGCACCCGGCCGACGGACGTATTTCTGCCCTGCCAACCCTGTGGCTTCTAGATTCTCAGCCAGACACGCAAGACTAGCCTTAACGAAGAAAGGTGGTCCTCTTATCTTTAACTCCCAGGGGACAACTCGGTGGAAGTCCAAATTTGCTCAAGGTCAAGAGTAACCAAGTAGAAAGACAATGACTTCCAGGGCAGTGCTATGTCCCAGGGTTAACTCTAGTTTTATGATTTCAGGAAGTTGATAAAAAAAAGACGTGCCCATTTTTAACCCTTTCTGCTTGGACTTCCTTCTTTGGTTTTCAGATTAAGGCTACACTGCTGTGTTTTGCCAGAGCATACAAGTTCTGGATACATTTCCACTTCTTCCAAGTCTGGCAAAAAGCAGCCTGGGAAGAGGAGAACGGGGTCAACAGTAGCGTTCTGCACTACGTGAACTCCAAGGAAAAATGCTTCTTGCTCTATTTATAAAGTTACAGGAAATGGTCAATGCCGGGCGTTTCCGAGGAGGGTACAGCCTCTGCTGCGCCCAGCACCCACGGGCTGAGGAACCGCTGGGGAATTCGTCATTAGCTCCTTCTATACTTAGAAAAATGACTTTTCCAATATGGGTCAACTTCCTGCCAGGTGAGAACTGCTTTTATGACAACTTCATAAATAACAATACGGAACAAAGTCGGTAAACATGTCTTCAGAGTTTTCTGCCTAAACTGAATGATAGGTGTCTGCTCCTTCTCATTCTGTGTTCTGCTCTATGGCAAAGTAGACCAAAGTAAGAAAAAAGGCCCAACACGGGGTAGTTAATATAATGTTTTTGCTAGGTTTCACCCTTCTCCGTAAGGATAGAGGGAAAGGAAACACTTCCTGCGCTGGCTCTATTTACATCATGGACATGTGATATTATGGTCGTATTTCTTCTGTCACCTACATGTTGTGTCTTGCTGCTTATCGGTCTGTGCGTGGCCTGTAATGGGCATTTAGGACACAACTGATGAGGACGTCACACTTACACTTGAGGAGTTCCTCATAACTTGGGGGGAGGGATTGGAAGGGGCAGCCCGACCCCCAGCCTTGTCCCCAGTTGGCTGGGGGCCTCCTGCCCTCCACCTTCCCCAACTGCAGGGGCCTGAAATGTCTCATCCGGAAAGGTCTTCCGCTAAGAGGGAACACCTGCAGACACCAGCCACCGGCGAAGCGGGGCCCGTCCCCTCCCAGGCTGACCTCCGCAGCAAGCTGACCACGACCCTCCCCATCCTCTGCTCAGGACCCCAGCCGGCATTTAAGCTCCTCACTTTCATATAGAAATAGACAAGCCCAAAATACCAGCCTTCTTCCGAGGTAGGCCTCTGGCAAGAAAGAAAGAGAGCCAATCAACCAACAAATCTGGAAAGATCCACTTGGAAAAATAGAATACAGGAGGAAGAAAAGAACAAAACCAGGGGAACTGGCATTAATGTCCCAGGAAAGAGAAGATACTGCCCTCATGGGAAGAGAAGAATATGCCGTCAAAAGGAAAAGTCAGAGAACAGAAAGCTCCCTTGGGAACTAAAGAACCACCATCACAAACTTGATCAAGAGTGCTCGGATGGAGGCCTCTGAGATGATGGAGAAAGCGCGGGGCGGTCAGCAGGCCAGGCGAACAGCAGGAAAAGTAGCCACAAATGAGGTCAAGAATGTCTCTCATGAAGGCAGTGGGACAGTCCAAACCAGGCCCGCCAGAGCATGAGTGAACACAGACCCATAGCAATGCTCATTGCCAGGGGCTCCAGCACACACTGGGGACAAAGAGAAGCTCCTACAAGATCCCACAGGCTTTCCAAAGAGGAAAGACACGTCTTGTGCAAAAGATCAAATACCAGATGCTTTTAGGTTTCTCAAGAGAGTGCTAGAGGCAAAAGAACAGGTCAAGCCCTCCTAGAATGCCGAAAGAAAATTACTTCCAACTCATTACCACAGCTTCAGATAAGCCATCCATCAGGTGGGCGGGTAAAGAAGATCCTGTATATTCTTTTCATGTGCCGGCCGTGTATCTGGGATTCTGGACTCATCCTCCATAATGCTTGGTACTTGCCTCCTTCTGGCGGCAGGGGTGGGGTGGTTCCTGCTGGACGTGGTTTTTGGACAGGACTGGAGGTTACCTCTGGAACGGCACCTTCCCCAACCATCTAACTTGTAGAGCAGCAGATGTTGCTTACAGACCCTGTGGGCCAGCTTAGGACCTGGTCATCATTGGCCATTATCCAGATACAACACCACTATCAAGAGGAGATTTCGATGACGCTGACAATGGCAGGAATGCTTCTAGAATCCTTGCTGCCTGCCGAGACTATATGAACGCACTTCAGTCTTTAAACAGGCCCAGAAGGCGGTCACTCCTAATATGCTTACTCTATTGATAAGAATACTACAGGACACAATGGTGACATTAACGCACCCAGTGTCACCAACTGGTGGAGCTGCAGTTGGAACCCAAGACAGGCAGCCTTGGTTCCTGCTGCTAAGCACCATGCGACATTCTTCAGCGGCATGAGTCCCAGAGCTAATGCTGGTGGCTTCCGATCCCGCTACCAGCAATTTCGAGATGTGATCTGGTTCCTGATTACCTTCAAGGGCTTCCCTTCCCGTTCACCTGTGCTGAGCACGCTCCTCTGTGTCAATGTGATCCTTTGCTAGAGTCCTCGTGAAATTTAGAGGTAAGAAAAAAACAACCCAGCATTGCTCTAATGTGTTTTTAAAATGAAGACTGGAGGAGCCCCGGGTGACACAGTCAGTTAAAGCGTCTGTCTGACTCTTGATTTTGGCTCAGGTCATGATCTCAGGGTCCAGAATTGAGTCCCGCGAAGGGCTTTGCACTCAGCATGGAGTCTGCCTGGGATTCTCTCTCCTTCTCCCTCTGCCCGTCCCCCTGCTCTCTCTACAATAAACAGACCTTAATAAAACATAAAATAAAGAGTGGAGGTTTCAACTAACAGTGAAATGAAATGTGAAGCTTACTGGAGCCCCCAGTAAGGGGGGAGTGAGGAGACGTCAGTCAGCCAGCGGATGGAGTGCCATCTGTCAGCATCTTCACATGGGGTCACTTGAGGCTCAGAGGAAGACCTCAGAACCCAGGCTTCATTGCTGGTGCTCACTAGGAGCCAGTCGCTTTGTTCTGTTTCTAAAATCAGCTTTATGAATGAGATGTAAGGGGCATACAACAACTTGTGCATATTTAATGTATATAATTTGATAAGTTCTGACATACGTATACACCTGTGAAACCACCATCATCATCCAGATAATGAACATACCCATCAGCCCCAAACATTTCCTTGTGCCCTTTTGTCATGCCTCCCTCTCGTCCGTCACACTCCCGTCCCCACTGACTTGCTTTCTGTCGCTATGTCTTCTGGAGTTTTATATAAATAGAATCATACAGTATACGCCCATTTGCCCAGCTTCTTTCACTCCACACAATTATTTTGAGATTCATTGATATTGTCATGTATATAAGTCATTTTTCT
This sequence comes from Lontra canadensis, assembly GCF_010015895.1. Classification (NCBI taxonomy): domain Eukaryota; kingdom Metazoa; phylum Chordata; class Mammalia; order Carnivora; family Mustelidae; genus Lontra; species Lontra canadensis. Next base: position 3,391,921 of record NW_022631078.1, read on the forward strand.
TTATTGCAAAATAATATTCTAGTATATGGTGAGCCACAGTTTGAGTGACCATTTGCCAGTGACGGATGTTTGAATCGTTTCCAAGTTTGGTCTGTTATACATAAAGCAGCTATGAACACTCACGCACACTCTCTGGATGGACATATGCTTTCTTTCCGTTGGCTGCCTATCTGCTCATGGACTTGCTACATCACACAACAGGTGTTTGTTTCACTTTTTGAGAAAATGCCAACCTGTTTTCCAAAGGACATTCCCACTAGTGGCGTATGAGAGCTTTGGTCCTTGCACACCATGGTCAAGAATTGGTGTGCACGGTCTTTTTCATCTAAGCCATTCGAATGGGTAGGTGGTAGTACTACACCACTGCTGTGAAAGCCGGGAATGAATGATGCAGATCATTTTCACACTGCTATCCACACACCTTCTTTGGTGAAGGTCCAGATCTCTTCCTCATTGAAAAAATTGGGTTGTTTATTTTCTTATTGGTGAATTTTCAGACTTTTTTCTCCCCATCTTCTGGATGTAAGTCGTTTATCAGGTTTATGCTTTACAAAAACTTATTTCCTCAGTCTATAATTTGTGTTTTTATTCTCCTAAAACTGTCCTTTGAAGATCAAAAGGTTCATTCCGATGAAGTCCAATTTATCAACTTTTTCTTTTACAGATTGTGCTATTGGTGTCATATTTAAAAAGCTGTTGCCCAACCCAAGGTCATGAAGATTTTCTCCTGTGCTCGTTTTATAAGTTTTAGATTTTACATTTAGATCTATAATCTACTTTGCATTAATTTTTGTATATGGCGTGAGGTATGGATCAAAGTTCATTTGGGACACATGGATAGTCAGTCATGCTGGCACAATCTGTTGAAAAGATGATCTCAACAGAAGATTTCTTGACAGTACCTTTGGACTTCTATTTTTAAAAATCAGTTGTTAGTAATAATTGTGGAATTTTACCAAATACTTTTTCTGTATCTATTAAATAATCATACAGATTTTTTCCCCATTCTGTTAAAATGGTGAATTACATGAACTTTCTACTGTCAAACCATCCTTGCATTCCTGGGCTGAACCCCATTTGGCTATCATATAACATTCTTTTCATATATTGTTGAATTCAATGTCCTAAAATTTTGTTTGGAATTTTGGCATCTATTTTCACAAGGGATATTAGGCTTTAGTTTTCTTTACTTGTAATCCTTTGTCTGGTTTTGGTATCAGATAATGCTAGCCTCATAGAATGAACTGCAAAGTACTCCCACCTCTTTGATTTTCTGAAAGACTTTTGTGTAGAATCGGTATTATTTATTCCTTAGATATTTAGTTGAATCTACCAGTGAAGCCATCTGAGCCCAGGGAGGAGGGTTTTTAAGTACAAATTATATTTATTTAATAGATGTAGGGCTTGTCAGATGATCTACTTCTTTTTTTTAAATTTTTTATTTTTTATAAACATATATTTTTATCCCCAGGGGTACAGGTCTGTGAATTGCCAGGTTTATGCACTTCACAGCACTCACCATAGCACATCCCTCCCCAATGTCCATAACCCCACCCCCCCAACCCCCCTCACCCCAGCAACCCTCAGTTTGTTTTGTGAGATTAAGAGTCACTTAGATGATCTACTTCTTGAGTTCAGTTTTGGAAGTAATGTGTCCTTTTCATCTGAGTTGTCAAATATACTGGCATATAGTCATTTATAATATTCTCCTATTATCCTTTTGATACCTGTAGAATCTGTGGTGTTGTTGCCTCTCTTGTTCCAGAGGTTGGTCCTCTATGTCTTTTCTTCCTTTTCTGGATTAGCCAGGCTAGAGGTTTGTCAATTTTATTTATCTTCTCAAAGAACAAGCTTTGTGTTTCATTGATTTTCTCTGTTGTGTTTTGGTTTTCTATTCACCAATTTCACTCTGATTATTCCCTTTTTCTGCTTACATTGGATTTAATTGCTTTTCTTTTCCTAGTTTCTTAAGGTCATTGTTTGAGTCCTTTCTTCTTTTCTGATGTAGGTGTTTAGTGTTATAAATTTCCACTTAAGTATTTCTATAGCAGGATCCCACAAATTTCCATATGTTGCTTTTATTTTCATTCAGTCCTAAGTACTTCCTAATTTATTTTTTGATTTATCAGCCCATGGATTATTGGGAAATGTGTCAGTTCCCAAATGTTTCTTGATTTTCCAATCATGTTTATGTTATTGATTTCTAACTTAATTCTGTTACAGTCAGAGAATCTACATTGCATGACTTGAATTTATTTAAATTTATTGAAATTTGTTTTATGCCCCAGAATAGGATGTATCTTGGTAAATGTTCTACACGTGTTTGAAAACAGTGTCTATTCTGCTGTTCTTGGGTGGAATGTTCTGTAGATAAATGTCAATTAGATACAGTTGGTGTTGTTCAAATCTCCTACATCTTTGCTGATATCCTCTATATTTGTTCTTTGAATGATCTCTGACTACAACTGCATATTTGTCTATTTCTCCTTGCAGCTCTTTTTAAAAAAATATTTATTTATTTATTTATTTATTTGACGCAGAGAGAGAGATCACAAGTAGGCAGAGAGGCAGGCTGAGGGAGAGGGGGAAGCAGGCTCCCTGCTAACCAGAGAGCCTGATGCAGGGCTTGACCCCAGGGCCCTGTGACCATGACCCAAGCCAAAGGCAGAGGCTCAACCCTCTGAGTCACCCAGGAGCCCCTCTCCTTGCAGTTCTATCAGTTTTTGCTTCATGTGTTTTAAGGCCCTGTTATTAGATGCATAAATTTTTAGGATTGTTAAATCATTGCAGTGAATTGACCCCATTAATTTTTTCAAAGATTTTTTTCTGTCCCCCACTTTTTTTCCAGGGTCTCCAATTATACATATATTAAGTTGCTGTTCTACTGTTCACTGATGCTGTTATCATTTTTTTAAATTCTTTTTTTCTCTGTCATTTTCTTTTCCATGGCTATGCCTTCAAGTTCGTGAATCTTTTCTTTTGCAATGTCTACTCTGCTATTCATCCCATCTGGTGTATTTTTAATCTCAAATACTGTAGTTTTCAGTGTAGAAGTTCAATTTATATCTTTTGTTATATCTACCTAACTTTTTGAATATCTAAAATACAGTCAGAACTATTTTAATATACTTGTCTGGCAAATCTAATATCTTTTTCAGTTCTGGATAGATTTCAATTCATTGATATTTTCTCCCTGATGATGGGTCCTCCTTTCCAATTTCTTTGGACATCTAATAATCTTTGATTAGATGTCAGGTCTTTTGATTTTAGTTTGCTCAGCGCTGCATAGTTTTGTATTCCTATAAATATTCTTGAACTTTATTCTAGGGTGCCGTTAAGTAACTTGGAAAAAGCCTGATTCTTTTGTATCTTATTTTTCAGGTTTGTTAGGCAGGGCCACAACAGTATGGACTCTAGTGTAATTATTCCCCCACTACTGAGGCAAGATCCTTCTGAGTATCCTATCCAATTCCCTTTGAAGTATGAGGTTTTCCAGACTGGCAAGTGAAACAGGCTCTGTTCCCAGCCCCATGTGAGCGCCAAGCACAATTCCTGGCCCGGTGTGAATGCTGGGCACTGTTCCCTCTCATTCTCTCAGACAGTTCTTTCTCTGGCCTCCAGGAGTTCTGCTCACATGCACACACCAATCAGCACCTCACCAGATCTATGGAGTTCTCTCAACATACAGCTTTCTCCTCTGCTACTTTGCCCTGGGAACTCTAGACATTTCAGTCTCTCTAGACTCTCAGCTCCCCTTCCTCACCTAAGGGATGTTCCTCCTCTCTCGTCATCGCCTATCAGCTCTTGAGTCATACCTCCCACCTTGGATGTTTTACACTCACACGAATGCCGTTCATTGCCTGATTCCGTGTCTTGAAAAACATTGCTTCATATGATTTGTCTGGATTTGTGGTTGTCTCGGGTAGGAGGGTAATCGGTCTCTGTTATTCCACTTTGGACAATGGAGCCAACAATTTTTACACCCATAGAATGAGTTGGTTATATAAGGCCACAGCCAGTATTTCTCCATTTTAAAAAATCCATATCCTCTTCTCATATATAGAAATATCTCAGATCCTCTTTTAATATTATTTTAAGTTTTTAAGTAAATTAATTATTAGGCTATACTTTTACAACCCCCCCTCCTCAGAGATCCTGCTAAGCCTCTTTGGGTCTAGACCTGAGATTCTGCTGTACCTCCTTTAAGTACCCATGATTCTGACATATCTTCTGGATATACTCAAGGTCCTGATATAGCTCCCAAGATTCTGGAACATCTCCTTCTCCTCACATATACTCTAATCCCTGCTTTGACTCAACACTGAGATCTACCTAAAAATCCCTATTTATCATGAATACTTAGTTTGTTCAGAATTCATTTTGAATCTTGCCGAGCATAGTATTTTCAAAATCTCACATACAATATTGTCACTTCTGACATAATGTAAAGATTAACAAATGCTGAATAAATAGGGAAGGCAGAACACTAGTAGGCTATTAAACAGATTTTTAAAAAATGTGCTAAAGGGATCACAAAACAATAAAAGGATTTATCCACTAGGAATATATGACAATCATAAATATGTATGTACCAAACTGGCAAATCTTAAAATACATGAAGCAAAAACTTGTAGGGCTGGCAGGAAAACTGATGCCTCCACCATTATAACGCGGACTCCGACCTCCTTCTTAGCAACTAATAGGACTGCTAGGGAGGAAGTCAGCAAGGTTATAGATCTGAAAAACACAACTGACCAGTAGGCCCTAACTGACATAAATAGAACACTCCATCCAACAACAGCAGAATACAGTTTGTTTTTTTAAGCACCCGTAGAACACTCACCAAGACAGATCATATCCTGGACTATTAAACATATAAAACATATCCTGGGCTATTCAACAAATTCAACAGAACTGAAAGCTTATGGTGTGTACTTTCTATTCATAATGGAGTCAAAGTAGAAGTTAATAACAAAGACTATGAAAATCTCTGAATATTTGAAAATTAATCAATACACTTCTGAGTAATCCATGGATCAAGAGAAAGTCACAAAGGAAACTTAAAAATACATAGAAATGAATGAAAAAGTATCAAAATATGTAAGATAAAGTGAAAGCAGTGCTGCAAGGGCAATTTATAGCATTAAATGTTTATAACAGAGAATCTGAAAGACCTACAATCAACAATCTAAGTTTGTACCTCAAGAAACTAGAAAAATGAGAGCAAAATAAATGCAAAGCAAACAGAAGGAAGAACATAATAAAGGTAAGAGCAACGGTCAAAGAGATTGAAATCAGGGAAACTACAGAGAAAAAGCAATGAAACTAATGGCTGATTCCTTGAAAAAAAAAATCAATAAAATTGATAAACCCCTAGAAAGACTGACAAAAACCAAAAGACCAGATACAAATTACTGATATCAGAAATGAAACAGGATATCATTATAGACCTTGCAACAAGTAAAAAGTTAAAAAGAAACTACTATAAATATTGTTAGGCTCATAAAATCAACAACTTGGAAGAAATGGATCACTTCCTTGAAAACTACAAACCACCAAAACTTAACCAAAATGAAATAAACAATCTTGATACCTTTATAACCATTTAAAAGTTGAACTTGTGATTTTAGACAAAACCCCTGAGAAACAAATTTCCAGGCCCAGCTGGTTTTATTAGAAAATTCTGTCAAACTTTTTTTTTTTAAGATTTTATTTTCGGGGTGCTTGGGTAGCTCAGTTGGTTAAGTGTCCAACTCTTGGTTTCAGCTCAGGTCATGATCTCAGGGTCCAGACTTAGGCCCTGAGTCGGGCTCTGTGCTCAGTGCAGAGTTTGCTTGAGGATTCTCTCTCTCTCCCTCTGCCCTTCCACTGACTCGTTCTCTCTCTCAAATAAATAAATCTTAAAAAAAAAAAAAGATTTAAAGTTACCTTCACACCCAGTGTGGGGCTCAAACTTACAACCCCAAGATCAAGAGTTGCATGCTCTACCAGCTAAGCCAGTCAGGCACCCCTCTGTCAAACATTTAAAAAAACAATTAACACCACAACAATTTCCTACAATCTCTTCCAAAAAATAGAGGAGAAAATTCATTTTCATGAAGCTGGTACTACTTTGATACCAAAACCAGCAAAATCAGTACAACAGCAATAGAAAAAAAAAAAGAACCTATAGACTAGTATTGTTTGTGATCTTAGACATAAAAATTATCAGTAAAATATTAGCAAATCAAATTAAAAAAGTAAGAAAAAGAATTATACACAACAACCAAGTGAGATTTATTCCAGGTATGCAAGGCTGGTTTAACATTTGAAAATCACTCATTATTATCCAGCATATCAACAAACTAAAGAAGAAAAACCATATGATCATATTAACTAATGCAGAAAATGTATTTTATAAAATCTCACCTCCATTCATAAAAAATTCTCAGCAAGTTCAGAATAGAGAAGACCGATTTCAACTTGATAAAGATCATCTACGAAAACCCAACATCTTACTTAATGATGGAAACTGAATGCTTTTCCCTTAAGACTAGGAATAAGGCAAGGATGTCCACTCTCACTATGCTTGTTCGACATAGTGCTGGAGGATCTAGTCACTGTAATAAGAAAAGGAAATAAAAGGTATGTGACATGAAAGAAAGAAATAAAACAGTTCTTATCTGCTGATGACATAATTGTCTAGGTAGAAAAGCCCCCAGGAACCTATGAAAAACCTCTTGGAACTATAAAGTGAATTCTTCAAGGTTGTAAGACCATCACATAAAAATAAATTACATGTCTATCTAGAAACAATAAACATGCAGAAGTGAAAATTAAAAACAATGCCCCTTACAGTCACTGCAAAGAAGATAAAACACTCAGATATAACCTTAACAAAACATATACAGGATTTTTAAACCAAAAATTACAAAGTGCTGATGAAAAACATCAAAGAAGATGTAAATAAAGAAGAAATATCCCATATTCATGGAATGGGAGACTCAATACAATAAAGATGTTAATTCTCCCCAAATTATGGGTTTAATATCATTCTATCCAAATCCTAGCAAGATGCTTTATAGACATAGGTTTACACTTAAATTTAGATGGAAAGGCAGATGTTCTAGTAAGGCTGAGATAATCATGAAAAAGTAGTATAAGATGTGAGATGTGACTCTACTTAACATGAAGACCTCATCGGTAATCAAGACAGCATGGTATTGAAGGGATAGACACACAGACCAAGGGAACACACAAATATACCTAATTGACTTTTGACAAAAAACAAAAACAATAATTCAAGAGAGGAATGAAAGACTTTTAACAAATGGTGTTAGAGCAAGTGGACATCCATGACAAAAAAAGAAAAGAAAAGGAATTTCAACCTAAGTCTCACAACCTAAGTTTTATATGAGAATTACCTCGAAGTAGATCATGGACTTAAATGTAGCATATAAAATCATAAAACTTCTAGAAAAAAACACAGCAGAAAATTTTCAGGGTCAACAGCTAACTAAAAAGTTCTTGGGCTTGCTACCAGAAGCATGATCCCTAAAGAAATGGATAAATTAGTCCTCATCAAAATGGGAAATGTTTGGTCTGTAAAAGACTCTATGAAGAGCCTAGAAGACAAGTACATTCTGGGTGAAAATATTTGCAAATCACATATCTGACAAAGAACAAGTATCCTGAATATATAAAGAACTTTTAAAACTGAGCAATAAAAAAACCAAAAATCCAACTAGAAAATGGGTAAAACACAGGAAGAAACATCTTACCAAAGAGGATGTACCCGTGGCAAAACAAGCACATGAAAAGATGCTTCACATCATTAGCCACTAGGGATTTGCAGACGAAAACCACAATGAGATATCTCCGTACACATACCAGAATAGCTAAAATAAAAAATAGCACCAACACCAAATGCTGGTAAGGATGCAGACAAACAGGATCACTCAGACACTGCTGACAGGAACATATAACGGTACAGCCACTTTGGAAAACATCTGGCCAATCTCTTATTAAACTAAACATACAATTACCAGATGACCCAGCAATTGCACTCCTGGGCTCCCATCCCAGTGAAACGAAAACTTATGTCACACAAAAACCAAAAGTACAAGTGGCGAAAGAAAAAAAAAAATCAGTTTGACATCAAGACTTGAAATTTTTGTGCTGTAAACACCACCAGCAAGAACATGAAGGCAACTCACCAAATGGGAAATTCGTGTAAATGGGATATTTGTAGATCATATATGATAAGACTCTTGTGTCCAGAACACTGAAAGAACACTTGCAACTCAGCAATGAAAAGACAACTATCCCAACTGAAAAATGGGCAAAGGATCTGAAGGCATTTCTCCAAAGAACATGCAGAAATGTCAGAAAAGCTGCGTGCGCGCACACACACACACACAAACACACACACACTCAGCACCAAGAGCTCTGTACACCTTCCATCTGCATGGCCTTGCGAAGACCACTCTATCACCTGCTCTGCCCTGCGCCTGTCTCCGCGCGGGGAGCCACGGAGTGGGTGTGCGCAGGCGCGTGGGGGCGGCGTGGCAGGAGCCACGTAGTGGGTGTGCGCATGCACGCGCACAGGCGCATGGGGCGCGGTGGACATACGGGGCAGGTTGTGCAGGCGCGTGCACACACGGAAGGCCTCGTGTGGGGGGAGGGGAGCTATGGAGCGGGTGTGCGCATGCGCGTGGAACACGGCGTGGGGGGGGACCCACGGAGTGTGCGCAGGCGCGTGGGGCGCGGCGTTGGAGCCACGGAATGTGTGCGCGCATGCGCACGTGCAGGCGCATGGGGAACGGCGTGGGGCGCCATGGAGCGGGGTGAGCAGGCGCGTGCGCAGGCGCGTGCGCAGGCGCGTGCGCAGGCGCGTGCGCAGGCGCGTGCGCAGGCGCGTGCGCAGGCGCGTGCGCAGGCGCGTGCGCAGGCGCGTGCGCCATGGCGTGGGGGGAGCTACTAAGCGGGTGAGCGCATGCCGCGCGCAGGCACGTGGGGCGCGACGGATCTATGGAGCGGGTTGCGCAGGCGAAGGCTTGTGAAACACGGCGTGGGGACCCACGGAGTGGGTGTGCGCAGCCGCGTGGGGCGCGGCATGGGGGGGTGGGGGTAACCACTGTATGGGTGTGCGCATGCGCGCGCGGGTGTGCGCATGCACAGGCGCAAGCGCGTGGGTCACAGCGTGGGGCGCCATTGAGCGAGTTGTGCAGGCGCTTGGGGTGCGGCGTGGGCGGGAGAGCTACGGAGCGGGTGTGCACACGCACGGGTGCAGGCACGTGGGGCACAGCGTGGGGCGCCATGGAGCGGGTTGCGCAAGCGTGTGCACAGGCGCGTGGGGCACGGCGCAGGGAGCCACAGGGAGGGTGTGCGCAGGCGCGTGGGGGCGCGGCGGGTCTCCCTTGACACCTAGCGAGGGACACAGGTGGAAGAACGAGGATATTCCCTTGGACCGCAGGACACGGACCACCCGCGGCCGATCCAACAGAGATGCGATACTTTCCTCCGGGATTCATGGTCCGATTTTGTCACTTGGCCCGAAAACCCGCCGGAGAGCGTCTTCCCCGCCGGCGCTGGATCCGGTCTGGGGTGAGATCCCTCACGTCGCGGTCATTTCCTCTGCGTCCGAAGCCGCCTCCGCAGCCTTCTGTAGCGGCGCACAAGTGGACACTTCCCCGTCTCGCCCTGGGTTCAGGCGGAGGGCGGGAGCGGCGCGGACACCGCTGTCCGGTCTCCCAGCAGGCCCCGGGGCAGGGACCAGGCCGCGGCGCCCGCCTCTCCGGCCACGTGGTCCGGGCGCCGCCCCAGAGGCCCGCGAGGCTTCCTTCGGGGACCCGGGGCCCCAGAGCCCACGGCTTCGGCTCGTAGCAGCGGAACCCCGAGAGCCGAACACGGCTGTGCGGCGTACTCCCGCGTGAGCCGGCCGGGCAGGAGCACGGACGCAGGTCTCCTCTCCCCGCCGGGAAGCAGCCGGCAGCAGTGAACCGAGAGCCACCCCGGGGCAGAGCAGCCTCGGTCCTCAAGGAAACGGGAGAAGGCAGCCGAGACGAGGCTGCTAAGGGACAGGAACTATCTGTGCGAGGGGAAAAACGGAATTTTCTGCCCTAAAGTAAGGCTCTGCATGAAAATAGGAGCAGGGGGGACCTCAAGGGTTGACTCCTAAGACCGGGCGCTGGGGACTCGAGAAGCGGGGGACAGCCCCGTTTCTGGGGTAGCTGATTTCTGCGCTGGCACCGGCGGAGAAACCCGCCAGAGCAACGGTGCTTGCCATGCAGAAGGCTGGGCGCGGCCACCCTGCCAGCCAGGGACAGCTGTCACCGTGCCTGGTACCCAGCACGCCCTGATGTAACTTCGGTCTTTTACGCCTGCACCAAGTCACAGCTTAGGGTCCTTTGGGCAGTCCCCTTCGCTTGCTTTTTCTGAAAGACTGTCCTCTTCTTAAGTCACCTGCCCCCATCCCATCTCCAGCCCAGCGCAAGGCACCGCTCCCTCCGCCTGGACACCTGCAGCAGCCTCCCCACCAGCCCCCTGGCCACCTGTCTCCCTCTCACAGGCTCACACTGCCAGGTGCATCCTCAAGGACAGCCCTGATCAGAGCACCCCCCAGTTCCAAACACCTGCTTTTGCAGCAGTAGGGACACAGCCCAAGGATAAGCATTGTCCAAGGGCACTCAGAGGCTGAGCTGGACCTAAAGTCAGGGTTTCCCTGCCCGGGGAAGAGGTGCAGGGCTCTCCCCCGACGCCACCTTGCTGGCCCCAGCCACATGCCCTCAGGCCCTCCAGAAGCCCTGTCAGCCTCAGGACCCGCCCGCAGCTTCTGTCCGTGGTCCCTGGTGACAGCAAGAGGGAGGCTCTAACAGCTAAATCAAAGTGTACCACATGCCCACTCAGAGGTCCCCTCCCCCATGGCTGCTTTCACATACAGTACATAACCTTGCCAGACACCGCCCCCCCCGCCCCACCCAAGGTCTCCACAGCGACCTGCTGCCATCTCTGGTCTGGGACCTCATGTCCTCTTCGACGTGACATTGCTCCCCAGTCACACCTCCTCGTGCTCCGCCTCCCACTTGGCCAGCATGCTTCCTGTTCTGGTATCTGCCCTGCCACCCTCACTGTCCAGTCCTTCCTCAAGCACTACCTTCGCAGCCAGGCCACCCTGGCCACCCTCCCTGGTGTTCCTGGCCCATTCATCTGCTCCACACGTCCTACCCCCTACACTTAGCATCCTCTAGCCCACCAAGCCATGTACCTGGTGACTATGCTTGTCACCCGTCTGTCCCTGCCAGAGCGCCACCCTAGGAACAAGGAGATTTTGTGGGTGTTTGCTGGCTCATCTATTCCCCAGTGCTTAGATCCATGCCTGACACAAAGAAGGAGCTGAGTAAACATTTGATCTTGAAGGAATCAATCTTGTCATCATTTCCCTTTGCAAACCCCGTATTCTGGCCAAAATAAATGGCTCAGCATTTGCCAGACCCAACTCATGTTTACCAGCTTTTCCTACACTTACCATATTTCTTTGCCTGGAATGCCTCCCATCCCTACACATTTTAAGGGACGCTCCAATACCAATCCTTCCCCAAAGCCTTCCTAGACCCACCCTCTGCACCACTCCCCCCTGACAGCTCACAGCCCAGGGGCTGGCCAGTGCCCTCCTGCCCCGAAGATCTATAAGTTAAGGCAGAGTTCACATCTGTCACCTCCCTCAGCTATACAAACAAGAGTTCAATAAATATTGACTGAATGAATGGAACACTGGCACTAAATTATGAACATTGTTCCCTTGCTTAATAAAATAAAAAACACCCTAAATCATTTTAAGTAACAAGTCTCTGAAAGGAACACTGCCAGTGCCCACAAGGCAAGGGCTCAGTGTGGAGCTTTTCTAAAGAAACGAGGAGAATGCAACTTCTGGTGACAAGAATGCTAAGGGAACAAGAGTGATCTGTTTAAGAAAACAATGGAAATTTCTGCTGTCAAGTTCCTGAACTGCATGCACCCTAAGACATCCTGGGAGGGGTTGCCTTTGGGGGCCTCAGGGCCATTTAAACTGTCTGTGACCAGTTCTGAGAGTCCACACTGTTCAGCTGACACCTGCAAGATGCAGGCGCTTGGTTGCAGATAGCGGTACCCTTGCTCATCACACGAAGCCTCTCCAAAGAGAACCAACACCTTTCCAATACTGAATGTCTCCTCCATGAACATGGTATAACCCCTTATTCATTTGGGCCATGTCGAATTTTTGTCAGTAATGTTGTCGGTTTTTTGAGAGGTCTTGCATACCTTCTTTAGACTTATTCTTAGGTATGTGATATATGCATTTTAAATTTAACTTTCAGTTAATAGACTTTATTATTTAGAATGCTTTTGGGTTGACATTAAAATTGAGTGGGAAGTACAAAGAGTTTCCGTAATACCTGCCAACACATACACACCCTAAACAGTTTTCCTGTTGGTAACTCCTGGTACTTTTGTTACCATATCCATATATCCATATATTATTATTAACTGAAGTCCTTGGTTGACATTAGAGTTCACTTTTGTTATTGTACATTCTGTGCGCTTTGACAAATGTATGGTGACACGTATCACTATTATAGTATCACACTGAGTAGTTTTGCTGCCTAAAAATTCTCTATACTTTGCCTATTCATCCCTCCCTCCCTCCTCCCAGCCCCTGGCAACCACCGATCCTTTCACCCCTCTGTAGTTTTGCCTTTTTCGGAATGTCCTATGGTTGGAATTGTACAGTATGGAGTCTTTTGACAGTAATTCTTTCAGGTTTATGATTTTTTTTTTTTTTAAGAGAGGGAGTGAGGCTGGGTTACCTGGGTGGCTCAGTGGGTTAAAGCCTCTGCCTTTGGCTCAGATCATGATCTCGGGGTCTTGGGATCAAGCCCCGCATTGGGCTCTCTGCTCAGCAGGGAGTCTACTCCCCCCACCGCCTGCCTCTCTGCCTACTTGTGATCTCTGTCAAATAAATAAATAAATAAATAAATAAAGGGAGGGAGGGAGGGAGGGAGGTGTTGGGGAGAGGGAGAAAGAGAGAATCTTAAATAGACTCCATGCCCAGGCTCACAACCTGACCCAAAAATCAAGAGTTGGATGCTCATCCAACTGAGCCACCCAGACACCCCTCAGATATATGACATTTTTGATAATAACATCAGAGATATCAGTTGCCAAAATGTTTTCCAAAGTGGCTGCACCATTTTACATTCTTGTCATCAGTGTAGGAGAGTCCTTGTTGTTCATATCTTCAGCCACACTTGGCCGGTCTTCTAAATTTTAATTGCAGTCAGTGAAGTTGGTGTATAGTGATATCTCTCTACTTCCGACAGTGATATCTACTGCTATCAATATCCATTTTCCTAATGATAACAATGCTGAACATCTTTTCATGTGCTTACTTGCCATCCAATGCCCTTTGTTGAAGAGTCTGTTCAAACCTTTGGCCCATTTTTGCTTTAATTCTTGATTGGGTTATTTTCTTATTGAATTATAAAAACTCTCTATATATTCCAGATGTAAGTCCTCTGATGTATGTTTTGTAAATATTTTCTCCAATCTGTGGCATGCCGTTTCATTTTCTTGTATCTTTTTTTTTAAGATTTTATTTATTTATTTGACAGATAGAGATCACAAGTATGCAGAGAGGCAGGCAGAGACAGAGAGGAGGAAGGAGGCTCCCTGCTGAGCAGAGAGCCCAATGTGGGGCACAATCCCAGGACCCTGAGATCATGACCTGAGCCGAAGGCAGAAGCTTAACCCACTGAGCCACCCAGGCGCCCCTCTTGTGTCTTTTGATGAGCAGAAGTTTACAATTTTGGTGAAATCCGACTTACTAATTTTTTTCATAGTTCATGCTTTTTGAATCATATATAAGAAATCTTTGCCAAACCCCAAATCACTAAGACATCTTCTGTATTTTCTTTTTGGAGTTGCGTAGTTTTCACTCTTAAAATTGGATCTATGACACATTTCAAGTTCCTCCTCACCCTCCACCACCTCCTCCTCTTCTTTAATATGGTGTTTGATGTGAGTCAAAATTTGTTCTTTTGCGTACTTTTAAAAAAAATATTTATTTATTTATTTATTTGAGAGAGAGAGGGAGATACAGGGAAAGCACAGAGGGAGAGTGAGGGGGAGAAGCAGACTCCCAGTTGAAGAGGGAGCCTGATGAGAGGCCTGATCCCAGGACTGTGATCATGACCCAAGCCATAGGCAGACACCCTACCAACTGAGCCACCCAGGCACCCCTATTCTTTTGCATATTTCTATCCAATTGTTCCAGCACTATCTGTTAAAAACATTATTTTTTCCCCATTGAAATGACTTGGCACTTTGTTGAAAACCCATTGACCATATATGTGAAGGTCTAGTTCTAGACTTGCTATTCTGTTCCACTCATCTATTTGTCTATTTTCACATCAATACCACACAGTCTGGATTACTGTAAGTCTACAGTAATTCTTGAAATGATGTAGTCTAAGTCTTCTGACTCTGTTCCCTTTCAAAGTCACTTTAGCAGCTCTAGGTCCTTTACGTTCCCATATAATTTTAGAATCAAGTTGTCAAATTCTACAAAAAGACATGCTAAGATTTGATTTTGATCATGTTGAATCTGTAGGTCGCTGCAGGAAGAACTGCCATTTTAACAAAGCTGAGTCTTCTGATTAAGAGCATGGTATAACTTGCCATTGATTTAGGTCTAGGTCTTTTAAAATTTCTCTCAGCAATGTTTTGTCAGTTTCATTGCACACATCTCGTGCATTTTAGCCCAAGGCATCTCATAGTTTTCTGATGCTTGATTACTTTTTAAAAGTTAAACTAACCTTGTATTCCTGGGAGGTGGGGACCAACTTTCAGCACACTGCAGATGTCTTTTCATTGTCTTCTGGTTGAGAAAATTATCTCTGTTTTTGGTTGAGAAGTCTGAGAATTTGGTTAAGAAGTGATCTCTGACTTGTTGCCCCTCTGAAAGTAATGTCTTTTTTCATTGTTTTTAACCTCTAGCATCTTTCAGGATGACCTCTTTGTCTTTGTTTTTCAGCCGTTGCACTATAGTGTGTGTAGATATGGATTTTTTTTTTATCTTTAATTCTGCCAATAGTTCTGTAGATTCTCGAATTTGTAACTTGATGTCTTTCATCAGTGGCAGAGAAGCTTCAGTCTCTATCACTGCAAATACTGCTTCTGCTCCATTCTCTCTTTCTTGTCCTCCTAGGATCCCAATGATATGTACAACAGAATTTTCAATACATTTGTATTCTGTCCTTTTGTCTCTTTGTGCTTCATTTTAGATATTATTTTCTGACTTATTCACAGAATTGTGATTCCACAATTCTCCCAATAGTCATGTCTACTCTGCTGTTCTATCTATCTACAGGGTACATAATTTCAGCCTTTATATTCTTATAATTTCTACTTGGGTATTTTTCATATCAATGTACTTTCTAAATATATAATTTCTGGTGTCTACCAAAGTTTCCAACCTCGTTGTTTATCTTCTTAAATAGAGTAAGCAGGTTATTTTAAGGTTTATATCTCATAAGCCTAATATCTAGCATCTCGTGGGTCTCTTTCTATTGTCTATCATTTCCATGGCTCATGAGGTCTTCCTGCACACTTTGGTTGGGTTTGTTGTGTGCCATTCTGTGCAAACAGTCATGCCTCACCATGAAAAGGATCACGTGGGCAGAAATTGTGCAAAATGATTGTACTAATCGATGGTGAAAATTACCATGCCCTTTCAAAGTTTTTGGCAAAACAAAAACTCTCTTATTATCCCTTGTAAATGAACAGGGAACAAAAACATATAGTAAAACTAATACAGACTTAGTACTTTGTAATTTAAAACATTAGAAACACTGAAATCCAAGTGTCTCATTTCTTTGTAAAAAACTTACCCAGAGTAGCTTGAACCCACACCCACTTAGTTCTGGTACCTAGTCGTGGACACCTAAGCCGTGTTGTGGGCAGCCTGGTGGCATTTAACTAACTGTGGTCATTGGGATTCCTACAAATGGAAGTGCACACTGGGGGCTGCCTATATTTGAGAATTTGTTCCTAGAAATAGAGGCCTAGGATGATGCTTTGTTCCTGCAGGCGTCTGCCAGGGTCCTGGCAATCTGGGACCACATTCGTCGAGCCTCCGGGACTGAGACTAGTTAGAACCGGGGTCAGTTCGTGAGCAAGCTCATCGATTTCCAGTCACCTATTTTCCTAGAGGGCAGCTTTTTGGGTCGCAACAGAAAACTTGGGCCGTTTCCAGGATCTCCCCTTCTTAGAGGTTTGATAGCCCGAATCTTCACTCTTAGCCACAGAGAAGTGCTTCTTCATCGCTTCCTCCATAAACTGGCCAATACCCCAGGGGCAAAATGACCCCAAAGGTCAAGTTCCCATCCTCTCCAGACCTCAGCCTGACAACTCACCGGGTGAGTTCTCCAATGCCATGGCATACGTTTAAAGATTTTGTCCACCTTTTTGAGTTGACTTTCAAGCCATTATCAAAAACGGAGCCCCCATGTCAACATTTTCAGACCCATTTCTCTCTTCATTTTTTTTTATTTCCAGAGCCCCAGAGCATTTCTGTACCCTTAAATAAACCCTGTAGACTGGCATATGACTGCATTTCCTTAAGGTTTTCCTCATATTCAGGCAATCTGGTTATAACAGCTTTCTAATACAATGCCAATAAAATTTTCAAACAGAAAAACTCATCTTTTCAACAACCACAAGGGCACAGATTATTAAGTAGAGAGGGAGACTTTGTTCATTCAACGGCCATTGTTAGGAGCCTTCTATGCTGGGCCACGGTCTAGCCATAGGTACAGGAGTGAAGAAGATAGACAGACATCTCTTCCCCTGTGGAGCAGCCATTCCAGGGAGGGGAGGCAGACGGGAGGCCAACGGAGCATGTCCTGTGATGGACGGCGACCAGGCAGGCAGAAGGGGCTACAGTCACAAATAGGGGGGGTCAGAGAAGACCTCCACATGTGGGGAGGAAGCACAGTTAGGATGTCCTTCCTTCCTGTAAACAGGGACACAGAGCTGGGAGAGTCCCATGGGGCCAGGACCTCCTGACACCCCAGCCCCCTCCATTGCAGCAGTGGCAGTGGGAGCTCTGCCCCGGGCCTCAGCCAGATGGAGGGAAGGGAGGAAACCACCACACTCTGCCACTCACTGTGCTGTCACATGTGTCCCTCTACAGCTGTCCCAGCACGTGTCCACACGACCTCCCCTACCCTGGCTGCCTCATGCACCAGCAACTCTGGTCCCAGCTTTTTATCTCGGATGTCCTAGATTTGTCTTCTGTTGACAGAGCCGGACACTAAGCAGGTCACTCACATTCGGGTAAGAACAGGAGAGATGGTGAATTCCACGAGCATGGCACCCAAAGATGTTCACACTCCAATCTTGGAGCCTAGGTGACCTTGCGTGGCAGACGGGACTGAGGGCACTGCAACGGGCTGACTTGTGTCCCTGCTGCCAAAGGATACATCCAGGTCCTTCCTCCAGTACTTCAGAATGTGACCTTAGTGGAAAAGGGGTCTGGGCAGATGTAGTTATGATGACGTCATACGGGAGCAGGGCAGGCCCTTAATCCATGACAAATGGTGTTCTTATAGAAGAGGGGGGATATCTGGATACACACACACACACACACACACACACACTGTGTGATGACGGAGGCAGAGACCAGACTGATGCGTCTACAAGCCAGAGAGCGTCAGGCTCGACAGCCAGCACCACATGGTAAGTGAAGGCAAGGGAGGGTTCTACCCAGAGACTTGGGGTTGGGGGGATCACAGCCCTGCCCACACTTCAATGTCCGACTTCTGGCCCCCAGAACTGCCAGGGGAACATGTGGCCGTTGATCGTGCTGCTTTGTTACGACTGCTTGAGGAGACGGACACGGGCCCGGGCCCTGGCTAAGGATATTAGCCTGCATCATCCGGCTGGGGCTGAGCGCGTCTCCTGGGCCTTGCGAGCTACAGGGAGGCGGAAGGGGTGTCCGGGAGAGTCAGAGTGTGAGGACGACTCAACCCATGGTGCTGATTTTCACTGCGAAGGGGTCACAAGCGAAGGGCTGTGGGCCCCCCCCCCCCGCCCCCGGCTGACTGCCCACCCCCGGCTGGCCGCCCCCGGCTGGCCGCCCACGAGGGAACAGGGAATCTGAACGGGCTGAGTGCTGCTGTACGTAAAGTACATATATCACCTCCGTGATCCCGACCTGAGGGGAAAACTCAACCTCAAACCCATCTCAGTGGCCTGATGTGTAGGGAGCCCAGCAGGAGGGAAGTCTGGTAAAATGGGTCCCAGAAGCCAGCCCAACACAGGTCACACCCATGGAGGAAGGCAGCCGGGCTCCTCTCCCAGGCACCTCCGGGAGCCGGCCCTGCTCCCACCTGCTGTTAACAGGGCTCGTGACGGCCCCGGACAGGAGTCAGCTGCCCCGGTCTCCCCGCCACAGCCAGGGAGCCAGAAGCCTCCCGGCCCTTGAGGGCCTCGACAACCCCATCGTCCATAATCCAAGGAGAGGAATTTGTCTATGGAATAATATGCCTCGGTCACTGCTGTCAGACCAAACGGTGTCACGCTAACAGCACATGACTCAGCTCTCGTCCCATCCGGTTCACCTCTCGGGGAGCAATTATCATGCTTATGTGACTAAGACCGACTCGGAGGGCTTATCTGCTTTAATGCTGGAAGTGTCAGCGACAGAGAGAAGGCAGACCCCGGAACTAAGCGACTGCTGCTTCCTGCATCTGGGCCATTAGACGCACAATTAGAGTTAATATTCACCTAAGGGTTAAATTCTGCCGCACTAAGTGGGTCAGAGGGTTGCGCGTGAGCACCTCATGCCTTTGAGGTAATAATCAGAGCAACTAAAATGGGTTCTGGAATCTCTTGGATAATTTTTGTTCACTCTTGCCTCCTTCCTGACTTACCTCCTTTAGTGAAAGGAAGTTCTGAATTTTGAAGACAAGTATTTGTGGAGCCACCCATTCAGATCGCTGTTAAAACCCTGGCGTTCCCTGCGTGGGGACCCGCATCCCCTCTGCCTGGGAGCTCCACGCGTCCTGCGGCGCAGTGCTTTGTAAGGACGGTGACCGTTCCTGTCGCTGTTCCACCGCCTCCCCAGTGCCTCGGATGCTACCCGGCACAAGGTGGGCCCTCAGTAAGTGTGTGTTGAGTGAATGCGCGAGCCCGGACATGCACAGCGAGAGCGCTCAGCGAACAGTGGCCGCGGGGCGGCCAGAATGTATTGCGTCAGAGAGCACTGCACCTGCCGTCGGGTTTGAATGTCTGCAGGACAAAATCCCGCATCCGGTCTGGGGGGGGGTCCCGGGAGGCGTGATGGAGGAAGGGGCCCTGGGCTGAGCCTCGAGGGAATCTCCGCTGGACGGTGGCCGCACGGCAGCTACCCGGTCGCACGGCCCGAGGCTGAGCCGGTGGTGAGCAAGGCTGCTCCGGCTCGGGGCCTCTGGGGTCCCCGTCGCATGGGGAGACCAACCTTCATCAGAAAAAGCCCCCGGGCATCCTAAGTGCTTGTGTCGGGGAGGTCCAAGTGGGGCAGGGAATTCAGAGAGGCTCCCCTGAGAGGGTAGCTCCACGCTCGGCGCTGCAGGGCGGAGGCTCTGGGGCGAGGTGGGGGGTGGGGGTCAGTAATGGAGTGTCCTGGGCAGGAGGGAGGGACCTGGGTGCGTGAGAGGAACTGGCGGTGCAGGAAGAAAGTTAGGCCTGGAGAGGAGGGCCGTGCCTTCCTGCTCACAGGGAAGCTGATGAATAAGGCTGGGTGAGTCAGCGAGAAGCCCAACGGCGAGAAGAGACAAGAAACAGCTGCAGAGTGCTTCCTATGTGGCAGGTATAACCACCCTTGGAAAGCGCTGGTATCCGCCCACATGTCAACGAGAAAACCGAGGCGCAGGCCAGAGGGCCCATGTGAGGCTGAGAGCCGCACGGAGGACCCCACGCTGGTCCTGCGTCCAGAGCCCCAGCCTAAGGCCACATCCTGGGCCAGGAGGGAGGGCTGGCCACGCTCCACGGGAGTCCCCGGGCGGGTCAGGGTGAGGTCAGGAGGCCAGCGGACGTGGGGCCTGAGGTCACGGCCACAAGGACCAAGTGCACAGGACCCTGGGGAGGAGGGGAGGAGGCGAGGCCAGCTGGACCTAGGAAACGGCAGAGACCAGTGGCTGGCATCGGGAGAGGGGCGCCGAGGGCTCCAGACTGGAAAGTGAGCGTCTGTGTCCCTGGTCCCTTGGCAGCGCAGCTCCGGGCGTGCACAGGTGATGGCTGAAGCCATCTTCTGACGACAGGCAGAGGACGTGCCAACACCTCCGGCTAGGAGGTCACTTTCATCTCTGAAAAGCAGCTCCTTTCCAGAGCCCTGCGTTCCGATCCTTGCTCTCGTCCCTCGGAGCGCTCGTTCTCAGAGACCGTGCCAGTCCCGATGTCGCAACGCGCCGCCATGCATCCTTCTGAAACACCTTCTAGAGGAGGATTTGTGTGGCTCGGAAGGCCCCCCTGCGAATGCGCGGTCAGCTCAGGCCTCCGTGTGTCTGTCTACCGTGGCTGGGTGCGGATGAGCTGCAGCTGTGCCCGCCTTCCTGGCTATTGTTTTCCTTCCAGACTCTTGCTTCTTTCCTGGCCTGTGCCCGGCAAGTACTAAGGACCAGCAGCCATCCTTGACTGTGGTTAAATACTCACCTCCACCAGTCCTCTGACCTCCACTCCAAAAGCCAACTTCGTTAGATTCATCTAAGTCAAGAGGACGGGGCAGAAGAAGGTCGATCATTTTCGGTCTCTGGGTTGAAAACAAAAGACCCCCTTTCCCTCTTCTTACAGCTGCTCCACACTCTGTTCCCCCATCTTCCCACACGGAGCCAGGATCTTCGAGAGAATGACAACTGCCTTCGTAGAAAGTGTCCCGCTGGCACCTGCCTGCTGTGGCCTCAGCCGGGAACTGTGACCTTCCTACAGGCTCTCTTCCTACAGACCCCTGCCCTTCTCCTTGCCCTCCCCTGCATCTAAAGCCTCCTTTTTCTGCACCAGACGAATGCTCTGGGCACCAACATTTCCACCGGCCCCGCACAAGAGTTCCTTGAACCCTGTGTATGCTGGTCTTCTCCTCTCAAGGAACATCAGCTTCAAAGGCTTCTACACCCCCGGTACCTTTCTCCTCATGCCCCGCATTGTTCAAAGCCTTCTTCTCGGGGTGTTGCTCCCCACAAAGCCTGGGCTGGCAGCATCCGTGCCCGGCTGGACTTGTTCCTTAGCTCTCAGGAGTCCTGGCTGAGCAGAACAGAGGAGGTTTCCCTTCCTGATTTGACAACTGCAACAACAGAATGTCTTCCTTTCTGGAAAACTCTCTCCCCGTGTGGCTGCTTCTAAGGAGAGAAGGGGAGGAGGTGCTTTCCTGAGCCTGTATGTGCTTGGGACTGGATGCCATGCACCTTCAGGGGAGCCCAGGAGACGCAGGAGGGAGGCCCCTGCCCTGACTTGAGACAGTGTCAGAGACGGGGACATGTTCCAAGTAGAGAAAGGGGACAATCATCACGGGCCAGCAGAGCCCTCCCCCGAAGGTCAGGACATCAGAGGATGGCACAAGTCATTCAAATGCTCTGGTTTCAACCAGATTTCACATTTCTCTGAACAATTTTCCTTTTAAACATCATTGCCCTTAATCCCACCCCCAATGTGAGTGCACAGCGAATGGATAAGACTCTGGTCCAGTTATCAAGCTCTCCCATAAAATGAACCAAAAGGAGACTGTAGAATTTATCAAATTTCCTCAAGATCCCTAGAAAGGGGGAACGGGCTCAGCGTGTTGGCAGCCTAGTCAACCTGTCCGATAATAAACTTGCTGGAGAGGCTTTTAAAAGTTCTTCTGGTCAAAAACTATCCCACTGAACACAGGAGATAGGAGAAACCCGGCTTGCGGACAATCAGCAGACACGATCTGACAGCAGAGCGAGCCTGTCTCCCACAAGCCATGTTGCTTCACTAGAAATCCACACTGACGCGGTCTCGTCGGGCTGATGACTCACTTCTTAGAATGTTTCAGAAAGGACGCGGCCACGGGTCTACTCTGCATGACTGGGTCCCTTTTACTGGAGCTTAGCAACTTGTCACCTTCGTGTGGTTATCACAAACCACAGGATTGTTCGGTTACGAAGGGCTGCAGGAAAGTGTGGGGCCTCACTCACTCGTAAAAACAGGGTGAAAAAGGAACTACAATATACTGTTCACTTGACTGTATTATAATTTCGAACCATGCATACAAAGCTCCATGATCTTGGAGGCGCTGCCTCATTCTGTATCTGCCTTGCTAGCTCTGACTATTCGAAGAGATGCCTTCCTCAAGGTCTGCTTGTGGCCTCTGAGCTAACGGTGTGAAGCGAGTACATCAGACTGGGAACCGTCACTCCTCTTTACTCACAAATGTCTTAAAAGAGCGCAAAACTGAAGCAGCCAGGCGAGCGCGGCTCCCTGCAACACGGAGCCAGCACTGTCTCGAGCTGCCCCCGTGCCGATCTGATCCCCACACCCGGAGTGGCCACGGGACCCCTGCCCTCCCAGACAGAAGCGCCCCCGAACTCCCACCAGGGTAAAGACACCCCTTCCCTGATGAGCCTGTTGTTTGGAATCTGAACCCACAATCTCGCAGAAAGCTATCGCATTCTACTTAACTAGCTGCTCAGGCCCGCTCGTGAAAAGTCCCTCCGATACACGACGTGCCCCAATCGGAGTCATGATCACGGTCGGAGTCATCTTGACAACCGCCACCTTTATGACACGGATGCCCTGCACCCTGGGGCCGCAGGACTGCAGCCACTCCCCTGCCGCAGCGTGACCGAGACTGCGGTCTCCCCGTCCCGGTGGGAGGGAAGCTGCCACATGCCACGGGGGCCTGGTGGGCAGGCCTGCTGTCCGCCCTTCGAAGCCAGCTCCCACCCACGTTGGCGGCCGGTAGGAAACGGAGGTCCGGCAGCCAGTCCTTGTCCAACTGAGTTCTGCTGGTGGCTTGGCTCAGCGACCATTCACAAGGACCTACTCGGGACGTAAGACCAGCGGGGCAGACACGAACAGGACACACACTGCGCTCAGCGAGTCCCAGCCCTGTGGGGAACGTCCGTGCTGCTTTCTGAGAGCCTGTGAAAATCCTGGCCAGAGTGAAAATAGCACAGGGACCGGCTGTGCCTCACCGAGGAGCCTAGGGCAGGATGGGGTCAGCTTCCTCCCAGGGCACCTTCTGGGCTACACGTGGGTTTTCATGTTGTACAAGGGGACTTCATGTAAGCTCTACTTCTGAGCTTCCCAACCCCTCAGGAAGTGAAGTGGGATTTTCTGATGAGGAGAGAGTAGCAGAGCGGTCTAGAGAGGCGGGCAAAGACCCCAGGCCCGGCAGGCAGCTGCTAAGGAGCAAGAAACCAAGTCCCAACCTTCAGAACCCAGTGCATTTCCACCGTATGGAGCTGCCTGCGACGCAAACCGACACGTCCGAGGGCTTTCTCTCACAGCACGAGCTGACCTGAAAACAAAGGCGGCTCAACCACAAAAATAATTCTAACAAGGCTGGCCCGGGGGACCAAATTCTTCACTTTTTGGAGTGCAGGAATCTCTTCCAGACACCGCGCTGTCACGACGGTGAGATGCTACGCAATTCAAAACTCCAGAGGAAGGAACAAACACACCTCCCGCCCGTGACATGCATCAGGCCAGGCCGCGTCTCACCATCCACAGAACCAGCTAGAAGCTCACATGCGTGTGCTCCTTCCCACAAGAAGCTCATGGCATGTCAGTGTGGTGAATCCTTGGACAAAGAAACAAAGGCGTTCACATGCGGCCGCCAGGGGCTGCTTGGTTCTTACTTTATGTTTATTTATTGTTTTTTTTTTTAAATTTTAAAGATTTTATTTATTTATCTGTCAGACTGAGAAAAAGAGAGACACAGAAGCAGGGGGAACGAAAAACAGAGGGGGAAGCAGGCTCCCCACAGAGCAGGGAGCCTGATGCAGGGCACCATCCCAGGACCCTGGGATCATGACCTGAGCTGAAGGCAGAGGCTTTAACCCACTGAACCCCCAGGCACCCCGATTCTTACTTTAAAACTATCTTTGGGGCGCCTGGGTGGCTCAGTCGGTGAAGCGTCTGCCTTCGGCTCAGGTCATGATCTTAGGGTCCTGGGATCGAGTCACGGGTTAGGCTCCCTGTTCAGCAGGGAGTCTGCTTCTCCCGCTTCTGCTCCCCTGGCTTGTTCTCTCTCTCTCTCTCTCTCTCTCTCTCTCTCAAATAAATAAATAAATAAATAACTAAAACTATCTTCACACCAAGTTGGAAATTCAAGTTCACTGCCTCACTCTCCCTAACCACATGACCTGGCCTCGGCGTTGAGCTCTCGTGTCCCATGTCCCTAGTAAGGCTGAAGTAACAGATACAGCACACGTCTACCCCGCACCCAGAAACTATGCCTTCCTTCGGAATGTCTGTGGAACATACGGAAGACTGACTCCATATCAAGCCATGAAAACCAAAAATAAAAACAGCGGTCCTCAAATTCAAAAGCAGCAGAAATGATCCGGTCCCATCCTTTCTCGGAGCAACGCAACAAAACCAGTAAGGATGCTCAAAAGGCCACACCGGCCACGTGGAAGGCGAGGCCCTCGCGCTCTTTCCCTTTGGGGATACACGCAGAGATGCAGGAGAGGAGAAGGAGAAAAGAGAAGTGGGGGTGTTTAAAATCTGTTCACGCTAAGCCGAGAAACATTTGACTTTTTTTTTTTTTTACGATTACTGAAAGAATATTTGTCATACAAACACAGATGCTCACAGTGCGCAAGAGAAAGAGCGTTGGCTATCAATCAGGAAATGGCAAGATGTTTTGGCAAAAACAGTTCCCCTCTCTAAAACAGTTTCGCCTTTTAGGATGAGGACAATCTCCAGCTCTCTTTTTTGTATCCTGGTACAACAAGCAGCTTCAGGAGCTTCATGAGCACACCGTGGTTCTCTTGCTCCCCACTGAGCACCCTAGGAGGTGCTCGGTGGATGGCTGTAGAATGATGGATTTTTTATATATATATACATATATATATATATATATATATACACACACACATATATATATATAAAGATTTATTTATTTGTTTATTTGACAGAGATCACAAGCAGGCAGAGAGGCAGGTAGAGAGAGAGAGGAGGAAGCAGGCTCCCTGCCGAGCAGAGAGCCCGATGCGGGGCTCGATCCCAGGACTCTGAGATCCTGACCTGAGCCGAAGGCAGAGGCTTAACCCACTGAGCCACCCAGGCTCCCCCATATATATATATTTATATTTATATATATATATATAATATATATAATTTATATATAAATAATATATATGTATATATAATTTATATATAAAATTTATATATAATTTATATATAAATTATATATACATAATTGTATATGTATATACATAAATATATGTATATACATAAATATATATACACATATATATATACATAATTTATATATAAATTATGTATGCATATATATAATTTATATATAAATTATGTATATATATATAAAATACACAATTATACACACACATATTAAGGGATTGGCTAAAAAATGACTTTACCTAAACACGATGGACTATTACACAGACATTTAAAATGATGAAGCAGAAACACATTTGTTTCACATGGCAGGATTTTTCATTCCCCAAGAGTCAACAAAGCAGAAGCAGATTACCAAGTGGCTTCTGTGCAAGAAACACGCTTTTTCTCCGCTCTCTCTCGTTCTCTCTCTCTCTTGCACACAATGCTTAAAACTGTCTGCGAGTCCGACAGACACGAGCTAGTACACACCATTTTGTGATTATGGGATGTCTCTCATTATATATCTAAGATCTGAGAAAAGAGGAAAAAAAAACACATTTTCTCTGCCGTGGCAAAACTTGCTTTTGCCTCAGAGCTGTCCCGAAGTGGGACAGGGCTGCCCCTGTGCTATATGAGGACGGCTCCAGACCTAACCCACTACCCCCTCAAGCTATCCGCTGGATACTCAAATCAGCATGGAAACGGCGAGAAGAGCCGACACCTGTGACTTAAGCGTCTGTCAAAGAGTAACTCTTCTGGCAGCTCAGCTGTCTAGATTTACGCTACATGGAACCCCATCGCTATCAAGGAATGAACCTTTCCCGGAAACTGAAACAAGAATCTGCCGCTTAGCAGCACCGACTTCCAGTCCACATTCGTCTGCCTTTCCAGGCACTGAGCACAGAGCTAACTTTGCACCACAAAGTAATGTAACTCACCCCAGACGGCTAGTTTGTTGAGCTAGAGAAGGAAACACTTAAATATTTCCGTCTGCAAACAGGAGCGAATAAACCTGGTGTTTACCTGTGCCGGCAACGTCTGACTTCCGAGCTGGTCTCGGCACCAGGGGTTCCTCGCGGAGGCCGGGCCCTTCCCTGCAGCCTTGGCAGCGAGAAGGTAAAGGAGGAAATGATTACGGTATGTCCTCTGGATCCTCCCCAACTCTCCACCACCTTGGAAGGGGAAAGTCACCGTGACCCTACTTCAGCCGGAATGGAAAACCCGGTGCCCCCCGGCCCTGCCGGCACCCCCGGCCCCCCTCCCGAGCGGCCCTGGAGAGCAGGGCGCTCCCTGGTTAGCTGGGGTGGGGGTGGCCGCGCAGCCCCTAAGGGCCCGGAGCGCCCTGCAGACGCCGGCACGTCCCACAGTCTCTTCTTAGGAGGACTTTGACACTGACACTGGGGCACGCCGCCCTCCTTTAAACTTGAAAACTAGCTGAGGAGCGCGCGGGCACGCAGCCGGCCGGCCGCGGTGGGTCAGGGGCGCGCGTGCAGGCAGAGCCGGCTTCCGGAGCGCGGTGGACACCGCCCTGCGCCCCCCGGGCCCGCGCGGCCGGGACGCGGACAGACCTGGGCGCGGACGCCGCGCGCGGGACCCGCAGGGCCGGGCCGGGGAGGACCGGGCGCCGCTGCCCTGGGCTGGCCGGGGGGCAGACCAGGCTCGGGCGCGAAGTGTGGCCGTCCCCAAAGCGGCTCCGCGGGCGAGTTTCTCCTGTCCGAGCGCAGCCGCCAGCGGTCCGTCTGTCCCCGCCGCCCGCTACCCAGCCTCGGGGATCCCGGGGTCCCGGGAACGCCCCCGGCCGGTGACACCCCCCTCAATCGACCGGGCGGAGCGAAGGGCGCGCCGAGGCCCCTGCCTGCTGCGCCCTCCCTCCCGCGGGACAACCTGTGGACCCAGCGTCTCCGAGGCTCCGGGCGCTCGGAGCGAGGCCGAGCAGGGGGCGGCTCCCTGGGCCCGGGGATCCCCCGCACCAGACCCGGCGCTCTCGGCCCGCGCCCCCGGGTCCCGCGCATGCGCCGCCCGGCCCTTCCTCTAGCCGCCGCCGCCCGGCGTCCCGAGAAGGGGAGGCCCGGTTCTCCGACCCCCGCGAGCGCCCGCCCGCCCCTGGGTACCTGGGGCCGGTCAGCCGCCTGCGAGTCCGCCGGGCGAGCGCGCCGAGGGAGGCGGCGCGGGGCAGGGCGCTAGCTGCCGCCGCCTCCGCCCCCGCCGCCCGCTGCCCCCGCCGTGGGGCTGCCGCGTCCCCTGCCCATGCCCGGCGCCGCCTCCCCGCGCCGGTGCCAGCCGCGCCCCCCGCGGCACGCGCCGCCCCTCTGCCCCCCGCCCCGGCCCGGCTGCGCGGGCGGCTCGCGCGGGTGGCCGCCGGAAGCCCCGCCCCACCCCGGGTCCCCTGGCCGGGCCCCGGGCGGGACACACCCCCCTGGCGGCGGCAGCCGATTGGCTGCCCGCGGGGTCGGAGGCGGGGCCGCGGCCTCCGGGGCTCCCACCTCGTGCCCGGCTGCGGCTGCACCCGTGGGGAAACTGAGGCCGGAGAGGCGGAGGGGCTGCGGAGGTCTCCGGGCGGGTGGGCAGAGAGCCACGGTGGGACAGCGCGTGCAGCTGGGCGTCGGCGGGGGTCCAGGCCCGCGCCCCGGGAGGGGCTGCAGTCGCGGCGGGGGTGGGCGCGAGGCCGCCGGACCCTGGAGGTTCCCGCCCGGCGCCCAGGCCCCGCTGGCGAGGCCCCTCCTCCCTCGGGAGCCCTGCTCCGCTGGCCTCTGGCGAGCGGATCTGGACCCCGGCCGAGGTGCGAGCGCCGTCGAGTCGCGGGGTGCGCAGGGTGGGGGGCGGTCGGGGCAGAACTGGTCCCAAGGACCCCAGCACACGAAAGAAGGCGAAAGAGAACGCGAGCCTAGGGGCGCGTCAACAGGTGGTGGAGGCGCCCGGGCGGGCGCCGCGGGCAGGGACCCAGGGTGAAGGGCAGCGGGGACAGCGTGGGCACCGGCTGCCAACTCCGACCACCCGCTCCACACCCACACCCCCACCCCGGCTGCCAGACAGCCGTGACCCCTCCCGTCCGGCGTCAGGGGCGAGGGGCTGACTTTGTGCCCCGCCAAGGCGCTGGGCCTTTGCCAACGCAGGGGGAGGTCGCGGCCCGGCAGCCAATGACAAGGAGCAGGGGAGAGAGCTGCAGAGCTGCTCTGTTTGCGCGGCGGCGCACGGAATGCACAAAGCCCCCGGTGCCAGCGCATCGGGACACCCCTCCCTTGGGAACGAAATGTGTGCTATGCCAGCCTTCCTCCCTGCCCTCCCGCTGCTCCCGCCACTGTTCTATTTGTAGCGGCGAGCGGCCCGGGGAACCTGCTCGGGGCCGGATACCCAGCTGCGAACGAATCCCTGTATTATGCCGAGACTGGAGCCCAGGCCGTACCTGGCCCTTAAGTCTCGGGCGCCTGGAACTCACCCTAGTGGTTCGGCTCCTACCTGTGGTGAACTTTGCCCTTCCCTGCACAGACACCCACATCACCTTTCCGCTCACACACCGGCAAGCCCACCTTTTATTACACGTCCTAGCAATAACCAGTATTTGTATTATGTTCCAGGGTTCAAGGTGATCCCCACGCATTAAATCCTGACTATGGCACAGGCTGGGCAGGCTGAACGGTATGTCTTACTCATGCTGCTAGGAGCCACATACCGTGCTGGGTGTCGTGGATATAGCAAAGAAGGAACTACAGAGCTGACGTCCTCATGAGGACATGCAGGTTCAAAGTTGTCATCTGACGTACTCCAGATCCCGGGCTGGAAGGACCCAGAGTCCAAATGCAGGGACGTTGGCTTCTTTTCCCGGTTACGCGGTGACCGTCTGCCATAAACTCAGGTCAGCCAGGCGGTTGGAAAGACCTGGTAAAAAATTGTTTCGAATGAGGACACAGGAAGCTGTTAGGGTTCAACAGAGTAGTGTAGGCACCTAGCAGACATTAGAGCAATTATATTCTTGGATTCTTGGGGCTCTCAAGGTTTTAGGGAGAGAAAATTTGTTTTTCATGCATGTGTCCAAAGTTGTCCCTTTTGAGCAAATGCTTTCGGCCAGCCATACCCTCCCTCCCCCATCCCGGTAGAGAGGGAAGAATGATCAGATCGCCTGGAAGCATCCATGAGATAGCTCCAAGCATGCTGCGCTTGGGGTGGGGGGGCACGGGTCCCTATTTGCTGTGAAGAACCTGTCACATACCCAGTACAGGAGAAACTGGCGCACAAAGAACACCCCCTCCCCCGCCCATGTCCTGGAAGTCTCTCCCTCCCTCTCTCTTTACCTGCAGCGTGGATGGAACATGGGCAGTGCCAAAGAGCAAAGACAGCCTCCTGTGCACGGCTGAACAGGATCTGTAAATCGGGGACAAATTCATGCTCTTGACAATGTGTCTGACACCCTGGGTCCCCCTGGAGCCTTAATAAATGCTAGGAGGCTTTGGGGGTACATGTGTCTCAGTTCGTAGCTTCCACCTGTTTGGGGCTGATGCTGTTTCTGCATTTCTAATCACATTTTCTAATCGATTAGAAATGATGTTTGGAGACATCATTATTATGGTGCTCCCATTACGATCGGGAGACCGAGGCACAGAGAGGTTGCTTCCCAGACCAGGTCACGGAGGCCAGTTGCAGAACCCAGGCTAGGAGGCAGGTCTGTGGCACCCACACTCTGAGCAGGTCCTGGATACACCCACCCACCCAATCTCCCTGGGGCTGCTGAGGCTGTGCCCTTGGCCTCTGGGAGAGAATTAGGACTTTCAGAGAGGAGGTGGGGAGCTGGAGGCGGCTCCTGCCACTAAATACCAGACTGTGGGGTACACAGTGAACCTGTAAGAAGGTGATGTCAGCCCTCTGTGTCCAGAGAGAAGGTGAGACCTGACCACCTTCCTGAGTCCTGGTGGGGGGAGCAGCAGGTCCCACAGGTCTGGGGGGCCAGGCCAGAGTCTGTTTGTCCTACAGCTTAGGTAAGCCCTTTTCCAGGAACCAACACCTCTACAGGTCACTTATTTGCCCTTTGCTGATCTGCAAAGCCTCTGATGAGATGGATTTTGTGCTCCCAGGGTGTCATCAGCCAGGGCAGTGGCCTCTGGGCTCATGGAAGCCTGCCCTTGGGTCAGGTGGTAGAAATCGATGGGGACAGGGAGCACAGGCTGAGAAACAGAGAGTTGGCTGTTGGCAAGGACAGAGCTGCCCCATGGCCTACGGCTGGCCCTCGGGGCTGAGGAAGGGCCTGTGTGTGGCTGCTATCGAGTAAGGACTGCAGAACCTCATGGGTCCAGATAACAAAGTCTTGTCACATTAGGGCAATGAGTTCACAACAGTCCCGCAGGGTAGCTGGGTTCATCCCCATTGTACAGATAAAGAAACCGAGGGCCAGAAATGACATCGTTCAGCTGAGATCTCCAAGAGGGAGCAAGAACCAGGCGGTCAGAGTCCAGATCCGTTCCACCACCCGCCCCGGCCCCAGGGTACCCCCCAGAGGTCTGGTCCAGAAGCCGGAGCTCTCCCGGCCTGCTACCCCAGCGGTCTCTGGCAGGCACAGGAACACCATGTCGAGGATCAGTCTCGGCCCCAGCACTGCGGAGTGGCAGCAGCATGTGCAGAAGCCTATGGCAGGAGGGAGGGGCCACGGTCAAGGGGGAGAGCGTAGAAATGGTGCAAAGTGGGCAGCGGCGGCCTAGTGGGAGGTTGGCTTGATTCCATCAGATTAGTAAAAAATAAGAAACGACACATGCTAACCAATTGTTATTACCGAAGCAGAGGCGGCGGTGGTGGGTGAAGGTAGGCGCTCACATGAGGCCTGCGGGTTCTGGAACCTTCTACAGGCCAGCAACGGCTGCTGCTGCAGACATTCCACCTCTTTGATAATTAACCTGTCCCCAGCCTAGGTCGACAGACGGGCCACCGTGCTTGAGAAGCCCACGACAGCCCACTTGCAGCAAGGCTGCCTTGCTCCCTTCCCGACAGTGAGCCGTCCTCCCCTCTGGGTCTGCGCCATTCCGGCCCTGCGGGAGGGGCGGGCCTTAAGCTTCTCCAGATGGGGGCTGCCTCGTAGATGGTCTTTTGTCCCGTTTAGGGTGCCGGCTTGGAGCCTCAGGACTCATTTGACCCAGTAGGTGAGAGCCTGACGGTGAAGTGTGGTGCGGAGAAGCGTTTGGTCGATAGCGGACATTCCGCTCTCCTGACACGGGCTTCGCGACGCTCTGACCCGGGTAGGGGTCCCGACTGTGAGCTGTACTGTTGTGGGGGGCAAGGCTGGGGGGAATGCAGACAGAAGACACAGCGTGTTCACCCATAAATGTGTAGTAAAGATGGGTATACGGGCACACCACTGCCTGTGCCTGGGACACCCCCAATTTCCCTCCTGAAACGAACAGACAGAACTGGGATTAGGAACCAAACAGACTAGAGTCCAAACCTGACTCTACCTTCGACTCGGTCGTATAACCTTGGACAAATGACTTGACCTCTTGACTGAACGTCCGCATCTAACAAATGGGGCAGTGGCGCTTATCTGCACGGACCCTGGGGAGAGAATGAGCAGGGCCCCTGTAGGACATGCACGGACAGGACCTGATAGGTGAGTCGTGGTTATGATTTGGTGACCAACTGCCTGAAGGCTCTGCCAAGGGTCACCTCCTCCAGGAAGCCTGCTTGGCGTCCATCCCACCGGCAGAGCCGCCCTCCTCTCTGGGTTGCCACCATCTCCCATGTAGTTGAGCACCATCTTAAAAGGTACCTCTGCCCCACCTGCCTCACCACTCAGGCGAGCTGGCCTCGGCGGAGGCCTCACACCACGCTGACCCCAGGCAGAGTGCTTACTTGTTGCTCACTCATGCTCGGGTCTGCCCGGGCTTCTGCCTTCTACAGATGAGTCCTTCCAGCACATCGAGGCAGCACGAATTTGAGCCCAGCCCTAGAGAGAGCTCCTTGGAGCAGGGCCAGCCTCCCCCAGCTCTTCATTCCCAGGTGCCCAGCACAGGGCCTGGAACCCACAAGGCTCCATAAATGAGCCAGGGAATGGCCAGGACGTTCTATTGGCACCTCTACGCCCTGGCTTTCATTGAAATGAGGTCAAGGACTGTGGTCCCCAGTCCCCTGCAGGGACAGGCCATGTGTGCCAAGTATCCCTGGTCTGTAGCAAGGTGGGGAAGAGAAGCAGGGACCTAGTGTTTCCTGTCAAGCTTCAACTAGTCAGTTTGAAGAAACACCCCTTTTCTCCCTGAGAGGATGTCCTTGACATTCTTGGGTTATTACTGAAAATGCCTTTTCTTAATAAAAACCTCTTAGATGAAGTGCTGATGACGGTTGGTAGGGATTGGTGTGTTTTGGCTCACCGGCCCCCAGGTCCGTCCCCAAAGCTGTTCGACATGTTGTTGGTTTGGAAAGCCCAAAGTCCAGGACCTACTGGCCCCCACGAGCTCTGTTTACTGATAAACACACAGCACGTTGCAAAGGCCTCCTGACATGTTTCCAGTTTTTTTGTACCCGGCTAGCTCTCTCCTCCAGATTTACTTGTGATATTTATTTGCAAGTCAACATTCTGGTTTGTGTTGAGACTTGCAGCATGGAATACACAGTCCTCCACGAGGGCCCGATTTTGATCTTGGACAAATCGTCAGAGCGAGGTGTGGGCGGCCGCCTGGGGAGCCTGCCCAAGTCACACCCACGTGGGGGCCCAGCTCACATGCCATCAGGCATCCCAGGGGTGGGGGAGCCCAGCCTGATGGGGGAGAGGTTCCCTCTGCCTGGGAGCCCAGGGCACGCAGGGGAAGGAATGGGCTGGAGGCAGAGAGGGAGCTGAATTCCACGCGTGTGCGAAGGTGGTGGCTGGAATCCTCTCTAGAAGGGGACGGTGGTAGGGGGTGGGACACCAGACCAGCAGCCTGGCGGGAGACCTTCTCAGATGGCTGGTGGGAAAGACAGAACCCGGGGCTGGGGACTAGAAACCCATCACCTCGTGTCTCCATGTGGAAGCAAGTGTTAGTGCTGAGTGTAATTTAAAACCCGGAAAAAATTCTCTAGGGATGGCTAGGTAGGTGCCAAAGACTGAGCAGGCACCTTCGAAACAGGACTCCCGTCTCACCAGCTAGCGACCCTGGCGCTGATGCCCTCCGGGAGAGCGAGGCAGGCTCCGTGCTCCTGCAAAGCTGCCAGCAAGTTTCCCCACGCCTCCTTGCTCCTGGGTCCCTGGCGCGTGGCCTTCGGGCCTCCAGCCTCACATGAGGGACAATCTCCCATTAGAAAGCGGGTACCTTGACTTCTGTCCTCACATGCCCCTCCCGTCAAGGTCAAGGCCCAAAGTCTCCAAATTGGCAAAGGGCCTCAGGTCAGAAGCGGCTGCGACCCCCGCACACCCCATTCCTGCTGCCCCTCCCACCCCAAGCTTGGCCTCGACGTTCTGGACTCTCAGCTACTTGTAGAGGTTTTTATCATCATTTGTAAGGGATCTCTCTCTCTCTCTCTCTTTTTGTTTTCTAGC
The DNA here is from genome assembly GCF_010015895.1 of Lontra canadensis. Taxonomy (NCBI): domain Eukaryota; kingdom Metazoa; phylum Chordata; class Mammalia; order Carnivora; family Mustelidae; genus Lontra; species Lontra canadensis. The sequence goes on from NW_022631078.1 coordinate 3,425,771, forward strand.
ACTTCATTTTCTAAAATTTTTATTAACATATAATGTGTTATTTTGTAAGGATTTTTTATTTACTTTATTTATTTGGGGGGGATAAGGAATTTTTTAAATACAAAAAGTTTTACTTATCTCTAGAGAGAGCTGACCCTAAGGAGCTAGCCCATCTTCCGCGGACGCAGAAGCTTACACTGTTACTTTGCCAACGGTCATACGGATCTGTTTTCTGGTTCAGATGTTAAGCACGGGGACTTGGCTGTCCCTGACGCTGTGTGTCCCCACCTTGCCTGGCATGAGGGCAGTGGCCCCTTGCTAATCAGGGGGTTTTGAGCACGTCCCTTAAGAGCGGTATGAGTCCAGAGCAAAGAGGCTCGCTGCCCCTCTCCCCGGGCAGAGGGTCAGGCATCTGAGCTGCCTCCCTGCTTGGCTGCCCGGAGAGGATGACATGCCCGCTGTGCGCGGGACACTCTGCCCTCAGCACCGCTCAGCCTCAAGGAGGCCTTCCGGCAGCGGCTCCTCCCCCTGCTCCCGGCTGTGGGAACTGAGGTTTGAGGGGCTGAGCCTTGGCCCTGAGACGCAAACCCGGGAGCTCTGGCTCTGCTCTGGCATCCAGAGGCCCGGCTCATGTGTCCTTGCTTTTTCCACTGTGCCCCCCACTCCCCTCCCGGGCGCTGTGACCTTGGACAGCCACGACCGCCCTGCATCCGTTCCCGACCGTAAACTGAGAGGCTGGGCTGGCTGATCTCAAACGTTCCCTGCCAGCCGGGGACTCTGAGTTGTGCTTGGGGGTGTGACTGGGACATGCCCCAGGAGCCAGCTGCCAGTGCCCAGGAGGGAGGCATTTTTTCCTGCCTCGCTGGGGGAAAGCAGACACATGACTCTCTGGGCTGAGCACCCGCGGTGAATTTTGATCAGCGGGGCTTGTGCTCTGTGCTTTGGAAATGTGTTGAGGACTGATCTCCAGGCCTGTTATCAGTGGAGCTCACGGCCTGGGGGGGTGGGGGGAGAACCAGTTCCCTTTCTCTGCTGGAATGTCCCCGTCCAAGGCAGAAAGCCACCCACCTCTGCCTTCTGCAAACAGGGAGTAGAAGGGCGGCTCCCCATCCTGTCCCCACCACATCCCGTGGAGGGGACACTCAGCGTGGCCTCCCACCCCCCAGCTTGCTTCCAGTGGCTCTCACGATCCCTTGCTGCTTTGGCCTAAAAGTGGGCTCTGGCTTCTTGTTGGGATCAGCAGAGGTGACAGACCCTGCCTCAGATAAGAGGTGACTGGAAGGGGCATGCTTTGGCAGACAGACAGAACAGCAGGCCCAGGGGACTGCCTGCCTCACATGTCCCGGCTCATGCACTGCGATGTTAGGGAACCAGGCCCCTTGCTGTTAGGGAACCAGACCTGGGCCTCCTTGCCTAGTTGCTTCTGACCCCTTTGGAAGGAAACCTGAGAGGTCGGCTGGTGGCAGGGCAGGGAGGGATGACTCTTGGCAGGACCTGAGGTCCAGTTGGAACTTTCTGGATTGGGGGAAAAGGCAGGACCCCGTGGGATCTTCACTAGGCCACAGGCACAGGCCCCGAAAGGAAGACAGCCGTGTGGGTGACACAGGGCTCACCGTGAGAGGCTCCCTATCCCCATCTCCTTTTTGTTCAGGGCAGCAAAGTTGTGCTGAAAGTCAAAGCTCCAGTCCCAGCTCTGGGGGCGGGGGGGAATCCGGCTGGACCCCTCAGCCTCCAGCTCCTTGGTATCCTTGTGGGAGGCACTGAAGCTGCCCCAGAGGGTCACTGCAAGAGTCAGAGGTCATGAAGATCTCCACGGCCCACTGACTGCTCCCCCACCCGCCGGCACAGTCCTTTCACACGGGCCCTCCAGTCTTACTTCCCACATCCACCAGCCGCCAGGCTCTGTCCCACCATCTCGCCAGCCCCCTGGGGTCAGCCACGGTCACACCCCCACCTCTCTCTCTGGCCTCTCCACTTGCAGTCTGATGTGTCCCACTAGCTTTCCCTTGCGTGGGGTACCACCTCTTCCGGGAAGTCCTCCCTGATCTCCTCCGTCCGGGCACTGTTCCTCTCTTCTGGACCCTATCAGCCCCAGAGCCTCTGCTGATCTTCCCAGGTCATACAGGTCTGTTCACTAGTCCATCTCCACCAGACTGGAAGCTTCCTGGGAATTAGGATCTTATCTGAGGTTATTAACACAAATAACAACAGAAACGATAGTATTAAAAAAATGACCCTTTTATTGGTACATTATCTCCTCCGTGTTGGGATTTAACGACGCCGGGCTATTCTGTGCGTAAAGCTCTCTAGTGATTGCATTAGTCATACTGCAGTATTATAATGCAGTACATCACCTACGTGCTTTACAATTTTGCTTGTTTTTATTAAGATGCCTATGCTACTTACTATGTTTGAATACACTTTTAACTTAGTTTTTATGTTGTAATTTTTTTGTCGTGGTAAAATAAACATAACATTTCCCATTTCTAAGGTTTGGTTCGCTGTGAGACCATTACCATGATCTGTCTTCTTTGTTCTCTCCCAGCTGAAACTCTGCACCCCCCTGAGCACTCACCCCCCACCTCCCCTTCAGGATTTTCAGTTGCTATAAAAGAGATTTGGGAACGTTTGGTGGAATCAGAATAAGCTCTGTAGCTTCGAGTCCCATCGGCGTTGGCTTCCTGGTGTGGATCCTTGAAGGGGGTTGTGTGGAATGGCCATTCTCAAAGAGGTTGGCTTCGGGACTCCTTTCTACTCTTTTTTTTTTTTTTAAGATTTTATTTATTTATTTGACAGACAGAGATAACAAGCAGGCAGAGAGGCAGGCAGAGAGAGGGGGAAGCAGGCTTCCCGCTGAGCAGAGAGCCCGATGTGGGGCTCGATCCCAGGACCCTGGGATCATAACCCGAGCTCAAGGCAGAGGCTCAACCCACTGAGCCCCCCCAGGCGCCCCCTCCTTTCTACTCTTAAAAGCTACTGACAATCCCAATGCCTTTTGCTCCTGGGGGCTATACTTGTCGGTATAACCAGTATTAGAATTAAAATTGAAAAAAAAACTTTAGATATTTATGAATTCATATAAAAATAAGAAGCCCTGCCTATGGGAATGTATACAACATTTTGATTATATTTTTCAAAGCCCCTTCCAATGTCTTAAAACATTCTTGCCAGGCTCTCTAACGTCTGGTTTAATGGCAGGTGGCTGGCTCCCGCAGGGCGGCGGGGAGAGAGCGAGTTTCCTGGTGGGTTCAGGTAAGCACGGGTGTTCTTTGACATGGCACCAGAATTCAGCCAATGAGTGTTTCTTTTCTTTTCTTTTCTTTTCTTTTCTTTTCTTTTCTTTTCTTTTCTTTTCTTTTCTTCCTTCCTTCTTTCCTTCCTGCCTTCCTGCCTTCCTGCCTTCCGTTCTTTCTCTCTCTCTTTCTTTCTCTCTCTCTCTCTTTCTTTCTTTCAATAACTGCTTTAGGGCAGTATATTCCCATGCCATAAAGTTCATGCTCTTAAATTCTAGGGTTTCTAGAGTGTACACGGAGTTCAGCTCTCATCACCTCTATTCATCCCTGGGGACGGAGGTGGGGAGCGTTTGAAGGGAGTGCACTCGGACTGGGGTAAAACCGGGTCTTGATAGGAAGACCCCACTGAAGGGGAGGTGCCAGACAGGTGGAGGTCCCGTTAGGAGACTCCTCCAGCCCTGCAGACAGGTGGATGCTGAGAGGCCCCTCCCCCTCTCCTGAGAGCACACGGGAGGAGGACCTCCGGCGGCATCAGTAATGGCCTTGGGAGAAAAAGCTCATTCCCCTTGACTGCCCAGCATGGCTGTGCTCATTTTGCCTCCGCAGAGATGGGGGGACAAAGCCCCTGGAGAAACACAGGAGATGTCGGAAGTCAAGAACACAGTAATTGTAGGAGTGTCCCGTGGCCGCGGTAACAAATGACCACCCTTAGTGACTAAACACAACCCAGACCTTCCGTCTTGGAGCTGAGGTCGGGCTCTGATGTGGGTTGGCAGAGCTGAGCCCCCTCTGGAGGCTCCAGGGGAGAATCTGCGTCCACCTTCTAGGGAGAATCTTCTCCACCCTCTAGAAGCCGCCTGCATTCCTGGGCTTGCGACTCCTTCTGCCACCTTCCAAGCCGGTCTCTGACTCTGCTCCCACCCCACAATGACCCTTGCGACAACCTTGGATGCCGTGAGGAAATCTACTATCCTCTCCCCATCTCAAGATTTTTAACTTAAATCTCATCTGCTGTGTTCCTTTTGCCACACAAGGCGACTGCTTCACGTTCTGGGTATCAGGACGTGGACATCTTGGGTGGGGGGGCTTGTTTCATGTCATCACAGTGGTCAAGGTCGTGGCCACGGGAGCAGACGGCCTCTGCCATTTGTGGGGCCATGGACCAATCATGGCACCTCTCCATGCCTCAGTCTCCCCATCTGTAAAGAGGGGATAATGATAGGGCTGCCTCATCAGGCTGTTGGAAGGATCAGTAAGGTGATGTCCGTCAGTTCCTCGGGGTGGGGCTGGGCATTTGAGAAGGGCTGGGGGAGGCTTGCCTCTGTGAGGTCCTCACGATTCCCAGGGGTCAGGCAGTCCTGGCCACGGGGCTGGGGGCAGGCCCTTCACAGGCGCAGCAACCCCATCCTGACAAGTCACCAGGCGGCCACACACCACCCTGCCTGGGACTGCTCTGCTGTGATGCCTTACGGTCACTATGCCGCCCTGGGTGGGGGGAGGGGGCCAGTCTGTACCCCAGAGCCCATGTGCCCAACCTCCCAGAGGGACCTCCCGGGACCTGCCCAGGCTCCTGTGGGAGACACCGCAGTCCCAGGCCCCAGGGTCAACCACCCCATTATGTAGGTGAGGACACGGAGGCCCAGAGAGGGACCTGCCAGCTAGGAGGCCTCGCTGCTACCAGGCCCCTGTCTCCTGGCTCACGGCTGTTTCCATGATACCTTCTGGCCAATGCCAGGTGATGTGGGTCATGGCAATGTTTCTGGAGCCTCCCGTGTGGCTGAGGAGGGTGTCAGCAGGCAGGACACCCTCCACCCGTCCATCAGCCCTTCCCTCTGTTGCACACGCAGAGGGTGCCCGGGGGTGCCCTGGCAGTGGGGGATGGGAGGGCGGGCAGGTGGGGCACACCCACCGTGTTATCCCAGGCCTTTGCCTTGGATTTCACTGGTTTACAGGAAAGAGACTTGAGTTTCCTTCAGTGTCATGTCCTCCCACATCCCGGGAAGTCAGAGCCAGTGACTCTTTGGCAAGCAGAGTCACTGACCCCTCCTGGGTCCTCCACTGGTCGGCCGGAGGACTAGAGACACAGTCACAACGTCCCCCCCTCCCCCCCGCTGCCTCAAAGCCTCCATTTGTCTCTGCTAACATAGAATGGAAGGGGTATTTCTTTCTTTTTAAATTTTTAAAGATTTTATTTGTTTATTTGAGAGAGGGTGTGCACAGAAGGAGAATGAGAGGAAAAGCCAACTTTCTGCAGAGCAGGGAGCCCAACATGGGACTTGATCCCAGGACCCCGGGATCACGATCTGAGCCAAAGGCAGACACCCAGGCGACTGAGCCCCCCATGCGTCCCCGAGGTATTTATTTCAAAACAGTAACAAGAACACTGGCCTCAGCTGGCCTCGTGACCTTGAGCGGATCCCTCCCTGGCTGCTGGGCTGGGCACCGTGAGCACCCCGCCGCAGGAAGGGGACGCCCTTGGAAGCCAGACCCTGAGCCTGAACGATCTTGGCCTGCTGGGAGCTCCCAGCACTCTGGCTCTCTGGGAGAGCTATGGGGCTCGGCAGGACCAGGCCGCTGGGGGAGCAGGGAGCGGAGGCTCGGGGCTCCACCTGCCATGGGGGCCTGTGTGTACACGTGTATGTGCGTGTGTGTGTGTGCATGCTGTGACCGTACACATTTGTGTGCACGTGTGGGCCAGCCGGGTGACCTTGTATGGTGCGTGTCTGAGTCACGCGTGCATGTACGGGAGTGTACCTGTGCATCAGTGTGCACACAAGCCAGTGTGTGTGAACACACATACACATGTACACGTGTGTGTGCCTCTGCCCGTCCTCGTGCGTGGTGTGCATTCATGTCTGCATGGGTGCGACCGTGCGTGTTCAAGTCTCTGTGTGTGCACACATGTGAGTTTTTCATGCCCTCCCTTGGGCAATGGTGTGCAAAGCCGAGGTAGCGGGGGAGGGGGAGGCAAGTTCAGGCCTGGGGAGAGCTGCCGGCTTGGCCTGGTCCTGCCCTCAGCTCAGCCACGGTCGGCTCAGATCAGAAGACCTTGGGTGCCAGGCCAAGGTCAGTGAGGCAGAATGCTTCCCAGGACAAGGCTTCCGGCACCTTTGGACATCTCTCTGTTGCTTATTTCCCAACTTTTCCCACTTGAGGGCATCTTGCCTGTGTTTCTTGGTTTCTAGCCCATTCTGAGAGCCTGCTGCCACGCTGTCCTTGGGGGAGCTCCATCTTCCAGCTGCACAGGCAAGTGTCCCCAACCCAGCGAGGGTGCCCGCTCTGGGCAAGCCTCTGGGGGATGTCCCCAACCCATGACCCGCCTCCGCACCCCCAGGGCCAAGGAGCTCAGCACAGCATCCTTCCCCTACCCCCTGGCTCAGGGAGGGGGGCGGGGTGCTCCTTTTTAAGGCCCCCCTGTAATGCGACCGGAACAGCCATGAGTTTCTTGGTCGTTTGCTTTGCTGGAAACAAAGCCAGGATTGTCCGTGTTTGTGGGAAAGGGCAGTGGTTTGCGTAGCACAAAGAATTTATTTTTTCCTTCCCTGATCTGCGCCCTATCACCAGGGCCATGGCTGCTGGGAATCTGGAAGCTCCTTCTGGGAGAAGACTGGGGCAGGTGGTGGGGGTGGCCTGCTGGCCAGCCTGGTCACAGCTCCCTGCTGTCCCCACTGTGCCTCTGTCCTGTGATGCCGACACATGTGTGTCTGGGACGCCCTTGCCTTCTCTTTCCTCACTCCAGACCCTGGCCTCTTCAGACTCCCTTTTCCAGGCTCCTCTCTGGGTCCTGGGGCCTCCGCTCTGGCCTGCGACACCGGCCCTATTGCTTCCGGATGAATGTGGCTGTCTTCTCCACCTTGGAGGAGATGCAGGCTCGTGCCCAGATTGCAAGAATTTGGGAATTCTCCCAGCTTTCTTGGGGACGAGGTCATCCAGAAAACGTGTCCGCTGTTTGACTCTCCAGGAGGATGTGGGCAGTGGGAGCCTCCCCACCCCTCCTGTGCCCTTAGAATGTACACTCTGCCTGCTGTTCCCACCGTCAGAGCTGTTTGTAAACACACAGCCTTGAGGGACGCCTGGGTGGCTCAGTCGGTGAAGCGTCTGCCTTCCGCTCGGGTCATGATCCCGGTATCCTGGGATCGAGTCCTGCTTGGGGCTCCTTGCTTGACAGAGAGTCTGCTTCTCCCTCTGCCTCTGCCCCTTCCCTCCCCTGCTTGGGCTCACTCTCCCTGACAAATAAATAAATAAAACCTTGCAGAAAAAAAAGACATAGCCTTGAGAGAATAAGGTGTTGTTGAGACCTTCTGGGCTGTGCACACGACTGCGCGGAGCTAAAACTTCCACAGAAACTACGCCGGCTTTGGCAAGCAGGTGCGCAGATTGACCTACCTCACCGCTGCCCCAGACAAGGCTTGTAGTTAAGTTCCTTTGCCTTTTAAGACCTGTCACCTACAAAACAAAAAAACAAAAACAAAAACAAGCAAACAAACCAAGCAGGCAGTTGAGCGGCGGGACCCCGGGGATGGGCTGGAGCCCGCCCCTGGTCCTCAAAGCCCCGTGAGACCTGGGACCCAGAGGCCAGGCTCTCAGACACCCGGTCTGCTCTGGTGGTCCTGCCAGGCAACTGCCCACCGGAGGAGGCCGAGCTGGACCCGCCGCTTCCTCTCTGCTTCATGGGGGGTTCAGGGGACCTCGGCATGCTGGCCGCCCGCCCCTCCACCTCCCGCCCACCCTGGAGAGCCTAGGGTGTCCTTAGGCTCATGTCACCTCCTAGCCATTCCTCACCCCGGTCCCCAGGCCTGCAGCTAACTCGGCCTGGGGCTGGCTTCCCCAGAACAGTCAAATACCACAACCTCACACTGGCCCAGACCTGAATGCTGTGGCCTCCTGCTGGGGAGAGGGCTCAGCAAGGGAGAAGAGCCCTGGCTTCCAGCCCTGGCCGGCCCTGAACTTGACCTGGCCTTTGGACTCCTGTGGCCATGTCACACGGACACTGAGTGGGGCTCTCGGCCCAGTGGCTCCAAGGAGGGCTGTTCCCGTAACAGTCTGTCCAAATCACCACCCTTCCCTGCTGCTTCCCTGACCCTGAGTGTCTCCAGTCCCCCCCTGCCAGCCGGGCCCTGGCCGGTAGCCAGCCCCCAGGGAAAACGGCTCCACCATGAGGCCCAGTCAGTGCAGTGTGCCCCTAGGGCTGTGGGAGGCCCAGCTCCATCGGACAACCTCCTGGACCTCCCACCTCCCCAGGTGCCCAGGACCCCACCAGCTGTGGTCAGAGAGGCGGCTGCCGCTCACAGCCCCAGCCGGCACGAACCAGAGTCAACTACGAGAGGACATCCCAATTTGGGTCCGGTTGGACGTCAACAGACTAAGGGGTAGGGAACACTGGGTCCCTGCTGGCACGTAGCCTCACAGGTGATCTGAACCTGGACACCAGAGCTGAGGGTATGCAAATCTCGCTGTCCTGTGGTGGGGGGGGCTCCGGACCCCGAGGCAGCCCAGGGGTCTGGACCCTGCTGCTGGACCTGAGGGCTCAGGTGCTGGACACACACAGCCCAGATGCCAACACCCCTTGCCCCCAACTCAGGCACCTGGACTTACGTTCCGGCCTTCCTCGGGCTGAGTGTGGCTGTGAAAGCAGGATCCAGAAGCCGGATGAAGATGCTTCCGGCAGGGGCCCTATCCTGGCTACCCCGGCCACTGGGGCCACTCACACTACCTCCTGAATTTGGGACCTGGTCCCAGCCCTGGCCCCCCAAACCATGCTCATGCTGGACAACCCCATCTAGAAACATCGATGCCCGCAAACCATGTATGCCCTCTTCTCCTCATCTGCTTTTTCCTGAATGTAGGGACTTCTTTGCAAGGCTCACCAGGGTCACTCAGCACCACAGTCCCTGAAACAGGCCTGGGGGCTGTAGGGAGAGCTCAGGAGTTGTCCTGTGATGACAGGTATGGTTCTGGAATAGTTTTCGCCATTTGACCTGGCACAACTTCTGTGCCTGGGAGGTGTCTATCTGGTCTTCATGAGCTCATCTGAGCTCCATGAGGGAGACTCAAACTACCTCCTCCCCTCCCTGCCTGGAGTTCTTTCCCTCCCTCCATGATCTACACTGACTGCAAAGCTCTCTCACTGAAGCCAAACTCCCCAAGGGCTCCCCTGCCTCAGCCAGCCACTTCCCTGCACCTAAGGTTCCAATGGGCCTGCCCCAGGACCTTTGCACCTTTCCCCCTGCTGATCCCTCTGCCTGAAGTACCCTCCTGCCCCTGCTGCCTGGGGAACGCAATACCAGAGGCTCTCATCCTCCAAGATGCTTCTCTGGACCCCTGCCCTGCACCCTCCTGGTAAAACTTTAGTTCCCAAAGCCCACCAGCCCCGTCAGGAACAGGGTGCTGCGGGCGGCTGCTCTCCAGGCTGGTTGTTCAGGGTGTTGGGAGAGCAGCTCCTTCAGAGCCAAGTCTACCCCAGCATTCATGCCCTATGAAATTGGACCTCAGAGAACAGTGGGAAAGAGAACAAGGCCAGAGGGCCCCACAGCACCAGCCCTGGGGCCGGGATTGGGGAGTGTGGGGGCAGCTGTTGGATTCTGGCCAGGACCGCAAGGTGTAGCTCCCTCTAGGGGCTGGGACCTGCCCGGTGAAGCCCTCACCCAGACCCCCACCCCTGCTGGCCACAGCTGTCCCACCCTCCCATCCAGTGCAGAACCCTCAAGGCCGCCAGCATGAGCTTCCAATACACACACCTGATCTTGGCATGAACCTGCTAAAACCTGATCGCTCCCCCTGGCCCTCCAGGACCCAGGGACTTCATGGCCGCCCACTCACCTCCCACCTCCAGACCCTGTGCCTGCTGGGGCCTCCCTCACTTGTGGACACCACTCACTGCCATCTCTGCCCCTTGTCCTATCAGCTCCTATCTCCAGCTGGGTGAGCGGTCACACCACCTCCTCCAGGAAGCCTTCCTGCCCGCCCCCCTGAGCTGGTGAGGGCCCATCCCCCATGGCCCTTGCATGCTCTGTGCAGCTGCCATCACCCCAGGATGTCATGTTTCCCGGTTCAGGCCAGACAGGCAAGCCCGCGAGCTCTGGGGGTTGGGGTGCCATGTGGGGGCCCGCATCTGAAGGTGGGGCACTCGGTCAGGAAGTGCTGGCCTCGAGTCCCTGATCCGGGGTCTCCTTGTCAGCGTGGGCTCGGAGACGGCGTCTCCCTGTGCTTTGGGCTCCTCGGCCGTGAAACGGGGCGTCGTCTCCCCAGCCGGGGCCAGCAGATGATTTACCCACAGCCCTGCTGCTCACCGGCATGTGGCCTTGGGTTGACCTTGCCTGGCCTCTGTCTCCCGGGCCTGCAGACCCCCAGAGCCTGGGACTCGGTGGGGAGGGGCGAGTCGGGATGGGTCAGGAGCCAGCAGACAGGCCTCTGGCCCTTGCCTGACCGGCTGCCCCGGGAAGCCGGTCCCCTGAGTTGACTGCCCCTTGGAGGCCCTACTGTGGGGCCAGGTCCCACGTCTGTTCCCAGCCTGGGTCTGAGCCTAACAGCCCCGCTCTTACGCTGTTAGCAGCTGTGGCCACTCAGTACCACTGAGGCCCGGAAAGGGCCAGCAACTTGCCTGAGGACAGCCAGCCTCTGGGGAGAGTCAGGCGAGGTGATGGAGCCCGCTCTGGCCGAGGCATCCTGCCTGCTCCCGTCACCCCCAGCAGGCCTCCCTGTGAGCCCAGGGGATAGGGGCCTGGCTGGGAGCCCGGTCTCTCCCTTGCCCATGAGGTGGAGGGGCAGCTCTCGCTCACCCTGGGGCTGCCACTGAGGACACTGGAAGGCACTGGGAGGGTCACGGCTGCCAGCTCACAGCCTTCTGGGCCCGTGGCAGCGTGGAGAGCCGTGGGTGGGCACAGGCGGGCCCTCTTCCGGGTGCCCAGCTTCCCAAGCCCTGCTTTGGGCCTGCTCCAGGCCTGGGCTTGGGGAACTGCCCAGAGACAGCTGTGCCACAGCTGGAAGTAAAGGCTTGGGTGGGTGGGGGCAGGGCACAGTGACCACTAGCCCGGCCTGAGGGGGAGGGCTATATGGGGACACGAGGGACTGGTGGGCCGGCTGGCCGGGGCTCTCCTGGCAGGGAATGTGGGCCAAAGGCAGGAAGCCTGAAGGGGTCTGGTGTCACCAGAGGGCACAAAATGGAATGGTGACACAGGCAGGAGACCTGTTACAGGGAAGCAGTGACTGGTCAGCCAAGCTGAGGGCCATGGGGGACATGGGAGAGAATGACCCAGCTTTCTCCTTGGAAAGTCCCCTGCAGCCCCAGCCAGGGGAGGGGCTGGGGCCCAGGAGAAGGGGGAGGGCTGCCGGGGCACTCGAGTGGGGGTGCTCTTCAAGGGGCCTGGGGGCTGGAGTGGGGGAGGGCAGGGGGAGGGGAGGGGGCAACACGGGGTCCACCTGGCTGTGTCACTCCCTGGGGTCTTCCAGGGTCAGAGCAGCGCTGTTTCCCGAGCAGGTGTCCAGCCTGAAGGAGCTGTGTCGTACTCCCAGAGTGGGCCTCAAGTCTGGGGCCTGGGACCCCACATGGTCCACCCTGGCTGGGGATGTCACTTTCGGTCACCCTGGCACTGTCCTTGGCCTCCGTGTCCTCGTGGGTGTTGTCCAGCCTGTGGGGGCAGGGGTCACACAGGGTGCCCAGGGCCCAGTATGGGGGCAGGAGGAAGAGGAGGGGCAGAAAGTCCCACCAGCCAGTGCCCCGGAGGCCTCCTGGCGGAGGCAGCTGGGGCTGGGGAATGAAGGGGAAGCAGGCCAGAGGACTAGGGGAGCCAGCAAGACCAGGGGCAGGAAGGAGTGGCATGAGCTCCTGGAGGACCTCACTTCTTGCTCACGATGGAGGGGCCCCAACCTCTTCAGCAGCAGCAGAACCCAGAGCTCCTGCCCAACTCTGGGCCTCTGCGCACACTGTGGCCTCCTCTGGGCTGGGCCTCTCTTCCTCCCCATGATGAACTCCTATTCATCCTTCAAAGCCCAACAAAAATGGCACCTCATGTGTCTGCCCATCTGATAGATGCTCTGAGTACCAGCTTGGTGCTGGACCCGGGGCCCAGCCTAGGAGCTCCGCCTTTCCTGCCTGGGTCTCACATTGTTGCCATGGTGATTATCGTCCACACTTGTGGGTCTCATGAGCTGGAAAGGGCTTTTCTGTGTCTCACGGGTGTGGCTCTTAGTATGGTGACACTGAGATGTTGTGTTTGAAGGTGGGGGAGCCAGGGGGCGTGGGGGAAGCTTCAGAGCAGGGAGAGGAGCCCTGGGCCAGGCTCTGTGCAGCCTGTGGCCTTACCCCCGAGGTGGCAGCCCCAGGCATTCCGAATCTATGAGATACAGGCGTACCTCCTCCTGCCCGGGAGGCTGGCTAGGATGTCACACTTGACTTGGGCCCCTGCCATGTGACCCTTGCCAGGGTCAGGGGCTCAGAGCAGACAGCGTGAAGGACATCACGCTCTGAGCTCACACAGAAAACGGGGCCCCAAGGCAGATGGAGGCCAGGGCAGCCGTGAGCCCCTTGGCTGGGAGTATGCGGGCTGCTGCCCCTGTGCCTCTGCCTTGACCCCATCTGAGAGCCAATGTGAACGTTTGCTGGCTTCTCTGGGGCTCGGCCCACTTGCTGCTCACCCCGGCCTCCCCTCACTCCAAGGGCACTCCTTATGGAACGTTAAGTGGCTGTGCCATGATGCCCCTGGGTGCCTGGGAGTGGGCACTTAGGAAACGTGTCCATCCATGATAGGCTTCTTGCCCAGTGCAGGAGGGGTCTGGGCGGTCGGGCAGGGACCCCAGTCATACCTGGGTGGCTTGGGCCTGCCGCCTGCAGTCCCAGCTCAGTCCCCCTTTGGCCGAGTCCTAGGACTGCCCGTGCATTTACTTCCGGTCTGCAAAATGAGGCCGATGTTAAGCACGGGGAGAAGCTTTCCCCGTGGCTGCTGGGGGCTCTCCCAGGGTCCCCATGGACCTGCAGGTGGCAGGAGGGCAGGAGGATGGCTGGCGCTCATGCCTTCTCTCTGCCCTTCCAGAGGACACTGCCCGTCCCACACTAGCCCAGCCCTGAGGGGTGCAGCTTCCCTTCCAAACATCCAGCCAGCATAGACTCAGGCCTAGCCTTCAGGTACCCCAGAGAACTGACCAGCAATGCAAGGTGGCCGCAGGAGGCCTGCCCACAGGGAGCCAATTTCCAGTCCCAGGAGCCGCAGCTGAAGCTGCCTACCAGGAGTCCACCAAGTCTTCTGGGGCTCCCCTCCCTCCCACAGTCCCCTCAGGGAGCACACACAGCTGAGCACACCCAGCCGGTGGAGCTGGCTAGAATTTGCCTCCAGTCAGCCCATCAGAGAGAAAAGAGAGAGTTTTGCACAGAGTAGGGTCGGGGAGTGGGATGGAGGTGCGGACTTCTCCGCCTTGTCAGTGGGAGCCTGCCTGTAAGGGCAGGCACAGGGGAGAAAGCGGGCGGCAGAAATGGTGAAGGCAGGGTCCCCTTGATCCAGCCATGCCTGATGCTGGTATTGCTCCTGGAGTTTTGGTGGTCTAAGGCTATAAAACCCCCTGGGCCTGAGCTGGTTTGGCCTGGGTTTCTGTCACCTGCAACAATATCTTCCTGATGAATTCTGAGACTGACTCTAGGAATGACCAGCACTTTGGAGCATGAGTGGTCCCCAGTGCCCAAAGAGGGTGCCTCACCCTTCCACCACATCGGCGTACCACATAATGACCCCCCAGCAGCCCCCACAAATGGCACATTTAATCACACTCTGTGAGGACGGGGCTCCTCATTCCTTTTCTTACTCTGTAGCTAGCAGACTTCTACTCATGCTACAAAACCCAACTCAGGGCTTACCCATCCCAGGAAGCAATCTGTGAACTCTCCTCCACCCCACCCCTACTGTTTTGCTTGTGCCTCCAAAGCCCCAGGCAGCCCCTCCCCTAACCCTACTGTGTAGCCATTGCCCATTCTGGGTCCGTCTCCCAGCTGAAGGATCTTTTGCAAGGCAGGACCCCCAGGTGATGCCTCACGGTGATGAACATCGTGTTCTGGCAAGTCTGCAGTCAAGGCTGCTCTGGGCCATGAACGCACGGCCTCTACTCCCAGCCATCCATGGAGCCCCGTGCCACGTTAGAAATGTCTGGGTACAAGTGCAGGGCCGAGAAGAAAGACTACTTCCAGGAAGGCTCCCCAGAGGTGGAGAGGCTGGACCCTGGCCTCCGGGGCAGCCGGCGGAGGCAAAGCCAGGCCTGCCCATGTTTGTGCAAGCACGTCTGGGGCCCCGGCAAGATGTGCGTCTGCCAGGCTGTGGGACCTTGGGCAGGTTTCTTATTGTTAAGATGGGGGGGCGGGGGAGGAACACCCACAAGAGGGTCAGATGACGTGGGCAGTGTCGGGCATGTATGAACAGAAGCTGGGGTGGGGGTGGTGGAGGCAATGGAAGGGCTCCCGTGAAGTTGATGGGGAAAGGAGGCTGCTGGAGGGTCGTCCTCGGCGGAGGCGCCAACAGAGGCTGGGCGCCACGCCGTCCAAGAAGCCGAGGCCTCCTGTGGGTGGAGGGAGAGACTCAGCCCTGCTGAGCTCCCAGGAGCCAGGGATCCAACCAAGGCTGCAAACCAGGTGGGGAGGACTAAGAGATGTCTGGCCCCTCCAAGCCCTACAGCGGCTCCCTCTGGGAGGTGGGCCCTGTGCTGGGCAGGAGAGCGATCTGGCCCTGGCCTTGGCCACCCCAGGACCTCCTTGCCCAGGCCCAGCGAGGCCGCACAGCTGGTGGCCTCCCAGACGGGGCCGCCTATCTAAGTACCACCTTGGCTGCCAGGGTCTTCTGGAACAGCAGAGTCCACGAGGCTCTGCCCGACTCCCATTCTGCTAACCCCCACACCCAGCAGGCTGCCTCAAGGCCAGCCCAGCCGCCACCCCTGCCCCTGCCAATGAGGCAATCTCACCTGTCAAGCCACCTCCCCCTCACAGGGACATGGGTTAGCCGGGCTGGAAGGGCCTCCATCTCTCCTTCCCACGGGTACCCAGCTCCCATCAGTGGCCACGGGTGGCACTTGCTGACCGCCCGCGGCCATTCCCACATTCCCTGCCCCCTCTGCCACCAGCCTGTCCTTGTGAGTCTAGAACTTTGGGGGGCGGGTCTCGGAGGTGCTGAGGGATACCTCCAGGATTTCCTTGGGACTGGCTTCCCCAAGGCTCTAGGAGGGTGCTGACCGTCCAGGGGCGCTGAGCAGTGACCGTGCTGGTGACGACGAGCAGTGTTTACTGCTTACCAAGTCCGTGCTGGGCGCAAGGTGTGCAGAGGGGAGAGGGAGACCCCTGTCCCCAGGAGACGCTGCTGTGTGACCCTGGGCATGACTCTGGCTTCTCTGGGTGTCAGCGTTCTCGACCCAGGCATGCAGATGGGAAATCTGATTCAGCCACTGTTGTGGGATCCGATGAGACCCTCAGTGATGAGTCCCCACCCAGGCCTCTGGCCACCTGGCACATGGTGGATAACGGGGGCTTTTGTCCTGGACCTTCTCCTGCCATCTCGGGCCGCACAGCTGTCTGCATGGAAGGGAAGGCCAGCCTCACCCTCCCGGGGTTAGCTTCTGGTCTCCAGAGAGGGAAACTGGAGCTCAGAGAGACACAGGTCATGTGGCCCAAAGCCATGTGGTGGGGGTGGGGAAGCGTCCAGACAGCCGCGGGGTTGGACCTCAGCCTGGGAGTCAGACCCCGGCCCCCGAAGTGCAGGACTGGCAACAGGTGGCAGTCCTTCTGGTGGCTGGACGGTGGGCTGTCCCGTCTCCCCCTCCCCTCCCCTGCCAGCCGCTAGCGCACTGGACCCACCCAGGGGGTGTGGTGAGGGGAGAAGGGGTCCTGCCCCCATGGGGGTGGGGGTGCTGGCCGACGCTGCATCCGCCCCACGTCACCCCCCTTCCTGGTGCTGGTGATGCCACAGCCTAGCGGGCCTTGGGTTTGCCGTGTGGAACGTGGCGCTCCAGGCTGCAGCCCCTGGGGGGCCAAACCCCGCCCTCCCCGGCCAACGCGGCCCTTTTCACCGGGCGCCGGGCGCCCCCTGGTGGCCACCCCAGACCACACGGCTGAGAGCGGACCGCAGCCCCCGCGTGCGGAACACGCAAGCTCAGAGTGGTCCCTGATCCTTAAGCTCAGGTCCCCCTCGTTGTGTAAATGGGGAAACTGAGGCTCACGGAGTGGTCAGGAGCTCTCCTGGTCCCACAGGGAGAGAGAGAGGCCGGGACTGCTGAGGTCAGACCAGTGTCCACGTTCTTTCTGGGTGTGCTCAGGACCCCTGGCTGCGGGGCGTAAGGGACATGATGGTGTAAGGCGCATGGGGACCCCGGCCCCTCCCTGCAGGGATTCAAGACACAGCTGGGCTCGTGCAGGCGCCTGTGTGCTCTGGTCTGTGTGGTCTGGCCAAGTCTGAGCCCTCCCCGTTGTCCCCGGCAGCCTCTCCTAGTGACCACGCTGAGCGACCCCGGTAAGCAGGAACGGGTCTGCTCGGCCCACCGGAGCCAGGCTCTGCCCAGCCCCCAGGCCCACCTTGCACAGCTGCCGGCCTCAGACCTAACAGTCCATCTCTGCAAGAGAGAAGTGACGGCTTTGCGTCCACCGGGACCAAGGCCTTGCCTGAGATCAGAAGCACCAGGAATGATGTCTCTGTTCCCATCCTTGGGGGTCCTGGCCCTGAGCCTGCTTCAGGGCTCCTCAGGACACTGTGGTTCACTGTGCAGCTCTAAGCCCCATTCTAGGCCCCCGCTAAGCCCGCGTTCTGGGGACCCTGGTGCTGTTCCCAGGCTGGGCCTGATTCCCGGCTGCAGGGTGTGAGGAGAACTTTCTGACCCTTTGGGCCCAGGATGAAGGTTGGAGGAAGCCTGAGGGTGTCTCTTGGATGCCCCTCAGGCAGGACGGATAGGGAACAAGCCTCACGGGGCTGGTGTCTGGCTTCCTGTGGGGTGGGCCCACGTGGCTCCTATGGGACAAAGGCTGGCCTCCAGCCCATGTGGGGTCCCCAAGGTCGGTCCCCGGAGATCCTCACATGTGTCCTAAACCTCAGCCACTTGGGACCTGTCCGCAGTCCAGCTTCTCTGTCTCAGTAACTGTCCACCTGCCCCTGGAGAGGCCTGGGCCACCCAGTCAGCCCCCAGTCTATCCCACGGTGTCACCTCCCAGTGATTCTCAAACCCACACACTTCGAGGGGCCCCTTGGTCACCACAATGGTCCAGGCATATCTGCGTTGGCCTGAGCCTGGTGGTTGTCGCCTCTTGGGGCCCCCTCTCCTCTTGGTGGCCAAAAGAAATGCAGAGTTGTCAGGCCAGGCTGGGCTACAACTCACTGAGGTGACTCCTGTTCTGGGGGGCAGTCACTGCTGTGACTTGACCAGCGTGGTGTGTGTGGTCAGGCCTGTCTGAGAAACTGTGGGTTAAACCACATCTAAGAGGCCTGCATCCTCTGTGCAGGCCTTGTCAGAGCCTTCAATAGGCTCCCCAGTTCCAAGAGGAGACACTGTAGGCAGCTGCTCTGGATGTATTTATCCAGGGACCCTCTGAGTCCAAGAGCATCTCAAAGCCATTTTAAGGGACAGTCAGTTCCTGCCTCAGCTTGGATCCCCAAGGTCCCCAGGTGCTGCTTCCTGCCACCCACCTGCCTGACTTCCTCTCCCACTAGCTTCCCTCTCAGTGCCAGGTTCCACCCCAGCAGATAGCGTGCCCTCTCTAACTCGTTTCCTCAGTCACTGGGTGTTTATTGAGCACCAGGAGTGTGCCAGGCGGAGCTAGGCGCTAGGGATATTGCAGGAATAAGACACACGGGAACCCCAGCCTCATGGGGGTGGGGGCCAGGAAGCTATAGACGGTGGGGGTGGGGAGTGCTGAGAAAGCAGGAACAGCCTGGCAGCTGGGAGCTGCCTGGGACATCATCTGGGCCCGGCTGTCCTCCCAGGAACCCAAACAGCTTCCCAGGACACCAACACTGAACAAGGCCACTCTGGGACCCTGCTGGGTCAGGACAAAAGCGAGACCCCTGGAAATCACTGAACACGGGTGACAGCGTGAACACCTATTGGGCCGCAGAATGGCCCTATCCCCTCCTGGCCCGTCTTGGTCCCCGCAGCTGTCCAGGATCTGACACGGGCAACCTGGCTGTTCCCATCCCCTCCTGTCCTAGAGAGAAGGACTGAATGCGGCCCCTCCAGGCCATGGCCATGGATACTCCCCAGACGGCAACCCCCGGCCCCCACTCTGGCCTTTCAGACCCTGCCTGTTCCAGGGAGTAACAACATCGGGGAGACCCATCTCTGCTAAGGGACCCGGGGTGGGCATGAATTCTCTGCCAGAGACAGAGACCCAGACCTGGCCCTCATGCCCAAGAACCCGTCCTCTTCACCTGGGCCACCGAAGCCCCAGCTTCCCCCTCAGGCTCCTCTTGCCGGGGGCCACCCACACCTCCATGTCTCCAAACAAGCCAGTGCCCCCATTCTCTCAGGCTTGGGGGATCTCTCCGTTCCTTTGGGGAGCATGGGCTCCCTCCCAGGGCCACCACTGCCTCGCACTGCCACATGGTGTCACTGTCGGGAAAGGCTCAGTCCTGCTGCCCAG
This sequence comes from Lontra canadensis, assembly GCF_010015895.1. Taxonomy (NCBI): domain Eukaryota; kingdom Metazoa; phylum Chordata; class Mammalia; order Carnivora; family Mustelidae; genus Lontra; species Lontra canadensis. The sequence continues at coordinate 3,444,572 of NW_022631078.1, forward strand.
GAGGGGACTGGGGAGCTGCCCTGGCCACTGCGGGCGGGACAGAAGGAGGCGCCCACTGTCTTGGCGGGGCAGTGCAGCGGCCTTGCTCGCAGGCAGGTTGGGCCTGCGCCGTGGCCCTTCCTGGGTCCTTCCTTCCTCAGTTTACAGACGCACCGTATGACTGGGGGCACAAAGCGAGTGTAAGCCAGGACAGGCTCGTAATCATGGAGGTCACGTGTTGTATTCTGTGTGTGATGAAAGGATTCACTACACGTACTGTGCACATACAACGTTTTCAGAAGTTCATGGCCAGCCGTTTGGTTTTACAAAAGACTTATATTAGTACCTATTTTTGCTAACTGCAAAAAATCCACAGAAGACTTCTGTTTTTATTAAAATAAAAAGAAGAGGGGAGGGAAAATCTCATTCACCATTGATTTCACCATGAGCCGATGCAGAGGCAGGGCGCGCCCCGAGCCGCGGGGCAGCGAGCAGCCCCCAGCCCCTTCCCCAGGACCCCTCGGTGCCCCGCCGCTGCAGCTCTGACCATGTCTGCGAGCATCTGTGCTCGATCTTGGGTTATGCTGGGCGTCCGTTAGCAGGATGTGTCCTAAGAGCGCGTGAGAAGTCCGAGAGAGGTGGTCTGTTAGGTCTGGGGGCGCTCCTGTTCTTTCCCTAGGAAGTAACGGCAACCGTTTCTTTGCTTTATGCCATTTGGTTTAGGGATGTTTTCCCAGGGTATGTTGTGCTTTCGGATACAGGGGAAACCCGTGTTCATTTTTTTCCTTCAGACTTTATTTTTTAATTTTTTTAAAAAAAGATGTTATTTTTTTATTTGATGCAGAGAGAGAAAGAGAGAGCAGAAGCGGGGGAGTAAGAGAGGGAGAATCAGGCTTCCTGCCAAGCAGGGAACCCGATGTGGGGCTCAATCCCAGGACCCCAGGACCATGACTGGGGCTGAAGGCAGATGCTTAACCGACTGAGCCACCCAGGCACCCCTTTCTGTCGGATTTCAAAGGAAACTGAAATGAAACCTCTTTGTGGCTCCTAGCAGCATGTTGGTTGCAGCTCTGTGCCTGCCGGGCTAGAGGACAGGCCAGCGCCGCCACATGACCCCGAAAGTGAGGCCCCATGTGATGCTGGGCCTCTGCCCCAACCCGTCGCCTTGGCCTTGGGTGCTGTGTGGCCCTGGCCCTGCCCTCAGCACTATCCTGGCCTGCTGAGCCCACTTGCTGGTCTGCCCCAGGCCAGAGCGACACCCGGAGCCACAGCCCAGATCAGGCAGCAGGTGGCGCCAGATGTCCAGCCACAGCCGGGAACTCAGATCCTCCTGCTGGCCCAGCCCTTCTCCTGCACCGGCCCTGCCTGCGACCCCTCCTGCCCCCGCTGAGCTCTCTGAATGGCTGTCTCTGACATCATCACGCCACCATGCCAGGTGGGATGGGGAAACCGAGGCTGGATGAGTAGAGCTGCCGTCCTGGACCCGTGTCCCTGAGGGTGGGGCCCTTTCTGCCACCCTGCAGGGCCTTCTAGCGCTGGACGAGGGGACAAGAATAAAAGCTGTTTTGACCAGGCTGACAATACCATCTGGTGTGTTCAGGACTGAACTGCTTCCATATACCGCTGAGGGCCACACGATGGCGTACCCTGCCCCCTGTCCCCGCCTCTCCCCGCGGCACTCCGGTTCCCATTTTGGTGGGTTCTGATATCCTCATCTCTAGGGACAGCCTGGTGGCAGAGAAGAGACTGGAAGTTGGTTGGCTGGAATGTGGGGAGGGACACTAGGTGATCCAGGTAAGTCACGTCCTCCAAGAAGCTGTCCCTGACTACGGGGCTGGGTCCAGGTCTCCTTGGGGCTCTCCCAGCCCCCGAGCCACTCCAGCCGTAGGGCTGACCACAGGAAGCGGCTGCTGTGTGTCCCTGTCTTCTCCCTACCGGGCTGTGAGCTCCCACTGCAGGGCTGGGCAGAGCGGAGGTGCCTGGAGAAAAGGCTGAACTCGACATTGGCTTCGACACAGACGATCGTGGTCAGAGGGGGAGCCTGAGATACGGACCTGAGGAGGAGGGGGCTGTGTGTTCAGAGCCCCACGGAGCAAGACAGAGCAGGAGGGGTCCAGGTGGGAGCCTGTGCAGGCATGAGGAGGGGGCTGGGCACAGGAGGCCAAGGGTCTGGAGAAAGGGATTAGAACTCCCAAGAAAATTCGATGGCAGAGGGAGCTGGGGTGCAAGAAGGCAAGGATAGAAATGATCTTCGGGGGACACAAGTGGCCAGGCTCGGCCACTAACTGGCCATGGATGAGGAGAAGGAGGTCAGTGCCCAAGTTTGTCCCCCACCCTGCTGCTGGAGGACGACGGGAGAAGGGATGATGGGGCACTCCACCGGGACGGCCTCTTCTTTGTCTCTAATTGCAAACTCCTACACAGCCGTCAAGATCCAGCTCAGACGGCCCCTGGGGTTGCAGGGGGAGAACTTCTGTTCTGAGCTCCCACCGGCCCCGACCCAGGGTGCTGCAGAAGCGACTCGGAGCCAGCAGGCTGCGGGCGTGCGTTGAGCTGGAGAAGGCAGCAGGCGGAGGCCAGGATGCTCAGGAGGGTGGCTGGAGCCAAGACGGGGGCTTGAGCACGGTCATGGTGGGAGGGGCTGGGGCACCAGGAGGAGGGGCTTGCCAGGGCCTCAGGCTGCTGGGCAGGTGCCCGAGAAGTGTCCGTCTTTGCCGGCCCTCCTTCTGGGTCACTTAGGACAGTCCACGCTTCGTCTGTTCCCTGGTCAGGCTGGCGACTGGGGGACTGTGTTGGTGTCCAGCTCGGTGTGCCTTGTGCGGTCGGCAGGAGCCAGCCTGCAGCTGCCTCTCACAGGAGGCCGTGGGCAGACTGGGGGGACTGGCCCCAGCAAGGAAGGGGGTGCATTCTTGGGTTTGTGCTAGGCACCATGGCACAGGGGCCGGGCATGGGCTCAGCCAGGCCAGTGCCTCCCCAAGCAGGGCGCTCGGTGCTCCCTCAGGCACGGATGGGCCCCTTCTTCTTCCCAGACTCTGGAATCTGGAATCGTGGGGACGGGGAGGCAACGGCTGTCAATGTGAGGCTCAAGACCTCTGGGAGAAAGACGAGGGCATCCTTGGAGGGGAGGGGGCAGGCACAGGAGATGAGCGCCCCGTGCTGACGTGGCTGTGGAGGCTGGGCCCCCGCCTGGGCCTGGAGCTGCTGACGGGGGTCCACGCCACCTGCAAGGAGTTCCGGGGGGGGGGCTTTCCCATAGGATAGGGGGGGAGGGGCACGTCTGGGGCCTGGGGTCCAGGACCGAACCTGTTGGAAGGACCCACAGGCCTCTGCACCCAGACACGGCCCCCCATGGTCCCCCCTCTGCTGTGGCAGATGCTCCCTGCCCCCACCCACTTGCGCACCCCCCCTCCCCCGTCCCAGGGCTTTCAGAAGGAACGGGCAGGACTCTAGACACATGTCAGAACGGCTTTTATTGATGTCGAGGACTGCATGCCACAGGCTCCCACCCCCCTGGCCCGGGGCTCGAGGTCCCCGAGTCACCTGCTGGGGCTGGCGGTGGGCCCTCCCGTGCATACGTGCCGCTGGGCTCCTCAGGGAAGGCAGTAGGTTGTATAGTTATCTTCTGAGGGGGCAACATCACTGCCCTGAAACCACACAACCTACTACCTCACCCCGCCGGCGCCCTGGGAGTGCGGGAGGGCCCGCGGTCCCGCCACTGCCCCACGCCCAGCCCTGGCCCCTGCCTGGTGGTCGGTGGCCACTAGAGCCGAGCTGGAGGGCTGGGCAGGCGCGGGGCAGGAGGGACAATCCAGAAGGCACAGACGGTGCAGCTCACACTGTCCACCTGCAGGTTGTCGGGCGTGGGGTGGAGGGAGCTGGTGTCCCTGAAGGGCCACACGGCACTCACAGAAACCCCCCACTTTCTTCCTGGAATGGTGAGTGGTGAGAGATGGGGTGGCCTCAGCACCCCTCGCCAGTGGAGGGGCCGTCACTGACCAGAGGCCTGACGCTGAGCTGGGCAGGCTGCTGAGGGTGCCGGGGGGCGTGCTGGGGTTCCCCGGGGGGCTCCCTGAGGGCCTGCCCTGCAACCCCAGCCTCGTCCTCTGGGTCCACAGCTGCTCCCCAAGGTGCCCACTGCCGGCCACAGGGAAGGAGCCACAGACAGAGTCCAGATGTGGGGGGATGGGAGGGCGGGGAAGAGAGGCAGGCGGCAAAAACTACCCCACAGGCCCCCCACTCTCAGGAGAGAGACAGAAGGGTCAACTTTGAGCCCTCCCCTGCTCTGGACACTTCACACGGTCTCATCTTCAATCCTCACTTGTCCCCATTTCACAGATAAGGAAAATGAAGCCCAGAGAGATCAAAAGACCCGCCCAAGGTCACACAGCAAGTGGATGATCGATCTGCCAGACCTACTGCATGGCAGCCCATCCCCTCCCCCGCAAGGCCACTGCCCACGCCCCGCCTGCACCTGTCCCCTCCCCAGCCAGGGTCCAGCTGCCCATGCCCGCCCTGTCTTGTCCCCTTTCCGGCAGGATACTGCTGCCCATCCCCGGCCTGCACCTGTCCCCTCCCCAGCCAGGATCCCGCTGCCCATACTCTGCCTGCTCCTGTCCCCTCCCCAGCCAGGGTCCCACTGCCCACGCCCTGGCCTGCACCTGTCCCCTCCCCAGCCAGGGACCCGCTGCCCATACTCCGCCTGCCCCTGTCCCCTCCCTGGACAGGGTCCCGCTGCCCACGCCCCACCTGCACCTGTCCCCTCCATGGCCAGGGTCCTGGGCGCTGTCCATCGGCGATATTACAACCACTTCAGGAAAGACAGTAGATCGTATAGTTACGCATAGTAGGGCAGGGCCCCAAACTATACAACCTACTACCTCACCCCAAAGGGCCGTCAGTCGTGACGCAGGGACAGACTCCCTGGTTTCCAGAGGCACCTCCTGGAGTGGGGCCGGAGCACTGGGGGGACCGGGGTTGGGGGACAGGCCGGCTGGGTGCTCAGGGCTCGGGGGTCCCAGCTGGTGGACTCCCCACACCAGCTATGCAGAGGGGTCCACACACAAGAAAACCACCAACCCGCGGGAAAGAGAGTGAGGAGAGAGACGGAGGGAGGGAGGGGACAGGGACAGGTATCGCGGTATGGTTTCGGGGCTGTTATGGTGACTGATCACCCCCATCTGGACAGGAGTGGCCATAATGTTCCCGAGGACCATCTCCTGCACTGGTGACACTGGGAGGAACGCCATCCTGCCATACAGGGTGGCCGGAGCTGTCCCCACGTCGGGAGATGCCCCAGAATCCTGTTCTTTCCTTCAGATCAGGAAGCTAGCTCCCGGGGGAAGGCGGCTGGGGCAGGGCTGGAGACCTGGCAGGGCTCTGCACTCGGTGCCCAAGGGCATAATCAGCCTGGGTTAGCGTCACCATGGCCAGCAGGGCCACCACCTTCCTAGGGGCCCCTGAGGGAAAGCTGGTGAGGCGAGTGCTACTGTCAACCCAACTTAGGGGTGAGCACATCGGACCCAGAGAGGTAACATCACTTTCGCAGGGTCACACAGCAGGCAGGTGGCAGGAAAGAGGTTAGAACATTCTGCTTTCTGCCTGGTGAAATGGTACAAGCGCTCTGAGCTCTCCCACCACCAGACAGCCTTGTACCCACCCCCAAGGAGGCTGCCTCCTCTAGGTAGGCCCCAGGCTGGGCTGCACCATGCAGTCCTCACAGGCCTGGTGAAGCTGGGAATCCCGTTTTGCAGGGAGGAGAGGTGGAGATGGGTGGGCTGTGGGGTCCCTGGCCCCTTGTCAGGGCGGAGGGTTTCTCTTGGGCTCTGCTGGGTTTGGCCTCGCCTGGTCCCGCAGAGGGAGGTCTCAGGCCCAGCCCCCAAAGCAGGAGCAGCTGCCAGTCCTAAAGTCCCCGCAAGTGCCCTGTGGGGTGACGGGCTGCCATGAGCCTCACATTCCTGGGGACAAAAGAGGCCGAGGACCTGGCCCCCAGCCCAGGGCTCCCTTCTGAGTGTCCCAGAGGACTCTGGGCTTCAGACTCAGCCACTGAGACCCCAATGCCTGCAGGCGGCAGAGACGCCCCAATTCTGACCACTGCCCCCGCAGGCTGAGGGCGGCACGAGGTGGGGGAGCCCGGCCGGTGGAGCCAGCAGCAAGACCAGGCTGGCCTCCTCCCCGTGCATCTCTGGGCACATCTTAACAACCTCGTGGGCTTCGATTTCCCCACTGGGATGCGGGGCCAGTACAGGAGCTGCCCCTGGGGTGTCTGGGTAGCACCGGGCCACCCTTAGCCAGAGCCGGAATCCAAGTGTGCCACGACGCAGACTCCGGCACCTCCTGTCCCGCGGTCTGCACCAGCCTGCCCTCCCCCAGGCCCGGGCTTAAGCTCCAGGGCTCGCAGCGAGAACCAGGAGAGCCCCGGCCAGAAAACACGGACTGCACGCCGGGCCAGCCCATGCGCTGGGCCCCCCGGGCTGGGGAGAGCGAGGGAGACAAGAAGAGACACACATCCTGATCCACCCTGGCCATCGCCTCCAGCCCGGCCTGCACACGAGACTGGGTTTCCTTCTTTTGTCCTTTGTTTCTGTTCCTGCTAGACTCACTGCACAGCCTCTCGGGGGGATGACAGGTGGCCTGGGTGCGTTAGGACTGCACACGAGGGCTGGCTCACTGCCAGGCAGAGAGAAGGGGCTACCTCCAGGATCAGGGCCCTCAAGACAAGGTGAGGCCGAGGGGAGCAGATGCACCGGGTGGTGAGCCCCAGAGACCCACGAGTCCTCACGGTGCCGAGCGGGGACGGGGCTAAATAGTCATCTTCCATCCAAACTCTCTAAGAGACCACGGCTCCTTCAGGCCATGTCCAGTCGTGGTGGGGGGAGGCCGCAGAGAACCATCAAAGGTGACAAGGTCCCAGGTGAGCGGCAGGGGCGGAGAGGCGTGGCTGCGGGTGGAGGGTGCTCCTCAGGCAAAGGTTTGGCGGTAGGACCACCAGATCCCCATCTAAGGACCCCTGTGCCTGATGACAGGACCTGGAGGTGAACAGGAGGGACACAGCCCTGACCATGGCCCTCCTGGAGCGCGGACGGCAGGAGAGTGGTGCAGGGGTGCCAGAGGTCACCTGTGAGGCGGCCACATGGGGGCTGGGCTGGCCAGCATGGGGCCAGCCAGAGGAGGGCCCTGCAAGGTACAGCCCGCCCAGACCCAGAGGCCTGTCCTAACATGCACTCACTGCGACAAAGGCCGGCCACAGGCAGAAGCCCCAGATCGGCACCATTTCTTGACCTGTGCAGGATTTAGGAAGAAAGTAACAAGCGTCAGGTTTGGGGGTGACGCAGCCAAGCCAGACTTCGGGCAGCTGCTGTGGGCCTCCTCCCCTCAGGGCCGCACCTGCCAGCCCACACCTCGCCCAGTCCTGACCAACCTCTGGCCGGGGAGGCACTCCCTCCAAAGGCCAGGAGAGGGGCCTCTGTGACCGCCCTGAGCTGGACAATTCTGCATCAAAGACGACAGAGACCCGGGCCTTGTCTCTGAATGGTCATGGTTACTGATGTTTCCGGGCTGGGCAGTGAGCACTACGCCAAGGTCACGAGGACACCCTGGGGCCTGGAGTTGGTGGGACCCAAGAGAGAGGAGCTGAGGTCCCCGCTTTACAGAGGAGGCTCCAGCCAGGCTGAGGCTCCTGCCCCATGGCGAGGCCTGGGGTTCTCCGGAGAGCAGAAATCCGGAGGAAAGGGCTCCCAAGACCCGCCCCGAGGCCTTTGCCAGGGCTTGCTGGAGGCTGGCCACCCCACCTGGCTGTGGCCCATTGTGTCTGGATGAGCACCTAGAACTGGCATGAAGGACAGCCGGCCACACATGTCCGCCAAGGAAAGGACACAGATAGGAGGCAAGCCCACGGCCGGACCGCTGACCACCTGGAGGGCCAGAAGCTGAGCCCGAGGTGTTGTGCCGGGAGCCAGACCCACCCCCAGCCCGCACCTCTGCTTCTTCCCACCGAGTCCCTGCCCAGCCCCCGCTCCCCTACGCCGGCCTCCTGGAGCAGAAAAATAGCCAGGGCGGGCCGCCTCTGACTCTCCCCAGCCCATCTGTCTTTGTCCTTTGCCAGGGGCGCCTGCCCCCGGTTGTTCTAGTTGCGTGCCCACAAGGGCCCTCTGCTGTCTGTGTGGGCCTCTCTGGGGGCCCCCCAGGGGGATCCCAGCTCTGTCCCAGCTCTGGCGCCCGCCGTCCTCTCAGGGGCCCCAGGCCTCCTGTCTGGAAGAGCCTGCCCGCGGCAGGTGGCGTGGCGGTGGGGAGTGGTGCCCAGCGGCCCTGGCAGCATTCCTCCCTCTCAAGGGCCCAGGGCGGGTTCGCTGCAGACATGAAGTCTGTTTCCAGTGTCTCTAGGTGACCGGGAAGCAAGGATCGTGACCCCCAGTGGGGTCTCCACTCTGGCTTTGCCCATACCAACAGGAGGCTTACACAAAACGCCTTTTTTTCTTTAAACCAAGAACCCAGGTTTTTGGGTGGGGGTCGGGATGTACATTTCTGGGTCTGTGACCCATTTGTGGAGACACTTCTGAGCTAATGGGGCAGAGGCCCCAGGTTGGTGTATCTGAGGTAGAAGGGAAGACTTGCCGGGCCTCCCTGCCCCACAGTTCCGGGGGTCACCATGGGCCTCCGCCCGGGGGTACGGCAGGATTCCTGAGACAGACCAGAGGGACCCTTCCCACTTGGCCCAGATGAGGCCTGGCAGCAGGGGACAGGTGATGCACCCTGAAAGGGGCTCCCTGAGCTGGGCTGCCAGGGGTAGTGAGCAATCGGGGGTCACCCCACCAGCCACCAGCTGCCGGCACCAGGCCGCCCAGTCCCATGGTGTCTGCCTGTGGGCAGGGTGCTGGGCAGTGCCGGGTGGAAGGGGCCAGGCCAGCCAGGGACAGGTGTGTGGGCGGCCTTCGTGGGCAGGTGGCCCTTTCAGGGCTGGGCGGATGTCTGGAGCGAGTGAGGCAGACAGACGGTGTCACCCCGCAGTCACCTCAGGCTTGGCTCGGGGCCACAGAGAGCCGGGAACCCCCCCACGGCCGCCCCCACCCCTGCACTGCTGCCCCGATTAGGTTTCTCCCCATAAAGCGACCAGTGTTTCTGCTCGGCAAGCCGTGCCAACAATGGAGTCTGGGAAAAAGATGTGGGGGTGGCATCCGGGTACCTTGGCGGGGGGTGGGTCTCCTTACAAACACGGCCCATTGAGTTAAGGACATGGCAGTCTGATTGACCTGGGCCAGGGGCAGGGGGCCGTGTGCCCACCAGGGGCCTGGCATCGCCAGGAAGTGGGGAGGCCAGCCCGACCATTGCTGGAGCACCAACACTCAGCAATCCAGACAAATATTTTAAAGTAAAATTCTTAAAAATGAATGTAAAAATGTCCATGACATAAAAATATTCCACCTACAGACAGAATGGACAGAGTTAGTGACTTCTTTTGCCTCGGGCTCCAGCAGCCCAGGGAGGACATGGACCAGGGAGGACATGGACCACCCCCAACAGCACGCCCGGGGGACAGAACAGCAAAACTGGATCTGGAATCCCAAGTTCTGTGATCTCGGCTCTTTCCACAGACCCATGTCCCTCTGAGCGGTATAAGCCACTCCCAGCCAGGAGCCCCCGCTCCAGCCCCGTGGGTCTGGACAGACCCCAGCCCTCCTCCTGTCTCCGGGCTCCAGTGATCCTCTCGTCCGCACCCTCCCTGACCAGCTGCTGCCCCCCACCATGATGGGCACTTGAAAGCCTGTGTCCTGCTCCAGCTCCCTGCCCTCCTGTGCCCAGAGACCTCCAAGCCGGCACGGTGTAGGCAGCACGGCCACAGCAGAGGCTGGAATGGCAATGCCACAGATGCGGGAGCTGGGAGGCCCACAAAAGTAACACTTGGCTGCCCTTGGGAAGCCAGGGGGCAGGGGCTGGCCGGGGAGGCTGGCGAGCTCTGCAGATACACCTGCAGCCACGTGGGGCACGGGCATGGGGAAGAGGAGACAGCTGGCTCTGAGGTCCCTCTGGTCCCGGTTCTGACTCCTGCTCTGGCTCCAAGCAGGGATGGGCCTCGGACAAGTCAGCACCCCTGGCCTCGGGGCAAGGATGCCGGGTGGTCAGGAGCAAGGTCAGCGGGCCTCTGTGCCCAGGGAGAGGGTGTCAGTGGGGAGAGCGGTGCTTCACCTCTGCAGGTTTTGCTTGGACTCCAAAGGGAGAAGCCAGATGCAGGGCTCTCTGCTCCTGTGAGTGTGTCTGCGTGGTGCTCTTTAGTAGCCAAGAGCGTTAACCTCAAAGGTACACGTTTATCTACAATGTTCTCGGTTGAAGCTACAATCTGGGTCACATGACGAGGAGCAGGGGTAAGAGAGGGGACCGGATGCATACCTATCATTAAAAACGCCCAGCACGGGGCGCCTGGGTGGCTCAGTGGGTTGGGCCTCTGCCTTCGGCTCAGGTCATGGTCTCAGGGTCCTGGGATCGAGCCCCGCATCGGGCTCTCTGCTCAGCAGGGAACCTGCTTCCTCCTCTCTCTGCCTGCCTCTCTGCCTACTTGTGATCTCTGTCAGTCAAATAAATAAACAAACAAACAAACAAAACGCCCAGCATGAAAGCCCACCCTGCAGCAGCCCTGGCTGGCCCAGTCCCCTTCAAGACGGTTGTTCTCCGTGGGACTCTGTTTTGCCCTAAGGGGTGCTGGGTCTGGCCTGGCGCGTGGCCACCGTCCTGTCCCACAGGATTTCCCCAGAGGGAGCCAGGGCATGAGTAAACCTCACTTCACGGTGACGGAATGTTCTCTCTGGGAACCACAAGAAGAGAACGTCTGGGAAGAGCCTGGAGCAGCGGCCAGCAACCCTCCCAGCCTGAAGGGCTTGGCAGGGCCACAGGTGTCTGGGGAAGGCCTCAGCAGCTCCCTACCCTGTTCCACATGCTCTCGCCCTGGGTGCCTGTCTCTTGACAGTGCGGGACTGACCCTCAGCTGTGCCGAGAACACAGATCAGGCCGTGCCCCCAGGTCTGCCCGGCACGACTCCACGCTGCCTGGCCTGAGAGACGGCAGCAGGCTTGCACAGGCACACTCCTCAGACGCCACTCCCGGCTTCTGCACCAGGACTGTCCTCGGAAGCGCCTCTAGGAGGTCCGTATCGCTGTGTCCCGCTGGCAGGCGCGGAGGGCTGGCGTGCTGGCCGCTCCCAGAGGCACACTGCTGGGGCCGACGGGGCACGGTGGCCCACAGCGAAGGGCCCAGTGCTGGCTCCCGAGACAATGGAGTCTTCTCTATGTGGCTCCCTGGTCCCTGTGGCCAAGAGTCCCCGCGTGCCGGGCAGCCTGCTGCTTGCAGGAGCGTGTCCCCCCGGTGCCACGCTACCTGCGCCCCACTGGGCACGGTCAGAGCGGCGAGCCTGTTCACACTGTACGCAAAACAAGAGCAGGAGGCGCAGACGGAGCCCCGATGCCCGGTGGCTCCCAGCTCTGCGACGGTGCTCTTCGGGGTAGCCACGCCTAGGGGATGTGGGTCCCTCAGGAGACGGGACCATGCAGGGCAGTGGGCTGGGCTGGAATGGGCCCACCCCCAGCTTCGTGCAATGAAGAACCGTAGCTGGTTCAGGCCCCGGGGGAAGCCCAGCTGCAGAGCAGCACAAGCCCACCTCCTCCAGGAAGCCCCCTGCACCTGCTTCCTGAAGATGGGCAGGACCTGCGTCCAGACAAGAAACCTGACCGACCACCAGGGAGCCCAGAGGCTCCTCGGGCAGGTGAGGATGTGGGCGGGCAAGCGGAGGGCTGAGTGCGCCGCTCCTGTCCCCTGCGTGGCTTAGAAAAGACCCGGCCCCGTAGCAGGGAGTCTGGGCAGCCCACCCCCAACCGCTCAGGCGAGCGTCATTTCTAGAACGGTCCGTGCCGGCCCCGGGGATGCCAAGGACTCCCTCCAGGAGCATGGCTTTAATTACAGCTCTTCTGGGCTCTGCTTCGCAGCATCTCCGTCTGCTCATCAGGGAAGGCTGGGGGGCGGCGAGGGGGCCAGCCGGGCTGGGTGAAGAGCCGGGGTTCCCGGCCGGCCTTGCCAAGACAGGCGCTGGTGCCAAGCCCAGGGCAGCCACGGCCAAGGCCAGGCTGGGGCGGGGGCTGCTGCTGGGCTCCGTCCAGGCCACTCGGGGCAGCGGGCGGACAGTGGTCTCCCTCCCTCCTCCCCTGCAGGGCCGCCTGCCCGCCGGCCTCACACACAAAATGGCGGAGGGCTGCGGCGGCCATTTTGTGCAGCCCCAGGAAGACAAAGGCAGCCGGCAGCCGGGGGCAGGAAGGAGGAATGTCCACTCTGGAAGTGCAGCCGCCTGGCTGCGCAGAGGCCTGGGAGTGCCTCGCCGGGGGGCGGAGGACAGGCGGTGCCCTCTCTGCAACCTTCCGCCTGCCCGGACCCCCGGCCACCCTGAGCTGCCGGAGTTGCCCTCATCCCTCCCAGGGGCTCTGAGAGGTCTTGGGGACGAGCCATTGCCCAGGCGGTGGCACGGATGCCCTCCCACCTTACAGAGGAGGCTGTCTAGTGCGAGGCAGTGACACTGAGAGGCAGGGTGGACACAGGCTCCCAGCCTCCCAGGCCTGGGCTCCTTCTAGATAAAAATCCTGCTCTGCCCCAGTCCCTCCAAGGGTGGTCTTCACTTGCCCTGACGCGGGGCCGCCTCTGACCAGATGGCCCGAGGCCTACCCTGCATTCCAGGGACATCCCAACACATCCCACCCTGGGTCCAGGCTGGCAGCTTCATCCCGCCCACGGCCGGTGGGCACAGGGACAGCTGGCAGGACCGGCCATGCCAGGGCAGCGCCAGGGGGACACCAGCAAGACCAGCTCCAGGGATGCCTGGCCGCAACCCCCTTCCTGAGCTCCCGCAGCACCTGCCTGACAGGGCCCCATTTCACACCTCAAAGCTCCTATCCTGTGTCTGCCTGGGGACAGCCCACCCCCTGTTTGGGGCCCTCTGGGGGCACAAGGGGCTGCCCCAGCAGACACGTGCTGGACCGGGAGCCTCTCGGGAGCCCAGCCTGCCAGGCAGCGGGTGCACACCAAGAGCCCGTGTCTCTCTGACTCTGTCCGCAGTCTCCTGATCTCTATCAGACCTCAGTCGTACAGCAGGGACAAGCAGGACTACTCTGGGGGCTACGGGGCCAGCCCCAGGCCCCTTCCTCCCCGCTGGCACAAAGTGAACACCTGAGACCAGTAGACTAAGGCCCAGGGGGTCATCAAGACCTGGCTCCGGCTGAGGCCAGCATGGGGCCCTCAAAGGGCATCGGGTCCAGGGAGACGTAACTCACACAGAGCGGGGCAGAGCCTGCGTCGTGTGTTCTGATGGGGACGGGCTGATCTAGAGCTAGGAGCCAGGCCTGTGTCAAGACGGAGGCAAGTGGGATTGGGAGGAAGGCCCCAGGCCTGTCCCATGGAGGGGGTGCCGCCATGGCGACAGCATGGTGTGGAGGGCAGGTGCCATGGTCCTCACCGCGTGTGGGACCGCAGTTGTCCAAGTGTGAACACGGTGCTGTCCTCACGGAGGACATGGAGAACCTCTCCCGGGAGCCCCGGTTCAAATCCCCATCTGCCCAACGTTGCTGCCCGCGTGTGTGCCACTTCCTGGACACGTTCTCCCCATCGCAAACAGTTCAAACACCCCATAGTGACCACACGCCAGGCACCAAACGGAGCCCGTCACAGCAAGTGCCCCCGTCCGTCCCCATTATGGCCTGATCCGCAGAGGAGGAATGAGCACAGAGAGGCTAAGTTACTTCCCCACACTCACACAGCCAAGACGGGCGTCCTCCTCCACTCTCCATTTCCTGTGCCCGGTCACACCGCTGCTAAGGAGGACCAGAGCCACTGCACTAGGTGACCCCAGGCAGCCCCACGTCTGAGATATTCACTTTCTCTCCCTCCAGGTGACCGCAGGGGTGTTCGGGCTCCCCAGTCTTCTGAGGCTGGCCAGGCTCGGTGCATGCAGTGCTCTTAGAGAAGAGCTGCTCAGACCCAGGCAAGCTGGGGCCAGGAGCTCAGGGCTGCTGCGCAGAGTGGGAGCCTGTGTGTTCCCAGCCAGAACTGGCCCGCTGGTCTGCGAGCTCCATTAACTACTGGGGAACAAGCCCTCCAAGCAGGGAGCTGTCTGAGCCAAGTGTCCCACCGAGCCCTGACCTGTGAGCACAGACAGCAGCCCCGGGCCCTCCCAGCCGCACTGGGTCTGGGAGCCGCTTGCTTTCGCTCCAGGGGAAGAACCCTCTAGCCCACCCTGGGCCCCAGGGCATGGAGGGCTTGAGCTGCTCCTGCCTGCCCTCCAGGGAGGCCGCCCCTTCATACCCCGCGGCCTGATGCCTCAGCACAGCCACACACTCCCGGAACCCAGAAGTGTTGCTGGAGGCTGGTGGGGTTAGGGTTAACCTCCCCAAGCCTCTGCCCCCCAAGGGGTACCCACCCGGCAGGGCTGTCCGCAATAGGGACAGCTCCTATGGGAGGGGCGTCCAGCTCGGAGCCTGGCACAGTGACAGGACCCGCATCGGGAATGGCTTTGTCCCATGCAGCTCGCGGAGCAGGCTCTCGCGGGAACCCATCCTCCGTTTGCTGTCACATCTCTCCTTGTGGTCCCGGGTTAGTCACCCCCTAGCCAGAGCACCGCTCAGAACGGAGAGGTGAGCACACAGTGAAGCCCATCATTCTGCCTTCTGCCAATATTTTCACTGGGAGCAGAAGAGCAAATGTGAGGTCTTTGTAAGGCCTTAATTTCTACCTGGGTAAATAAAGGCTATCTGGACATTGAGCATCAAAATAAATTTCGGCCCCTCCTGGACTGCAGGCACCAGACACGGGTCAGCCTGGGGGCAGGCGGATGTGGCTCGTCAGTGTGGCTCAGCCATGGGGCGTCGGGCCTGTGCGCACCCACTTCTGAAGAACAGGGCAGCCCGTCCGTCCACAGGAATCCAGGGTTCCTTCAGGGAACAAGTCACCACCGGGTGCCGAGCAGTGGAGCGTGGCTCCTGCCTGTACTGGGTGTGGGGGAGGGGCTCAGCGCAGGGGAAGGGACCAGGGACAGGAGGGAGCCTCCCATGCCCAGACTTCTCCCCGTCCTGGGCCAGGTCTGGGCAGACTTCAAGAAGAACAATATGGAGTCTGTTCCAAAGCAAATCCCACCGAGTCACCGTAACCCGAAAACCTTTGGCACCTCCCAGCCCAGCATCCTGAAAGGCAGCTCCGTCGTCCCACTGACCCTCTGGGGCCACAGGTGAGGCCAGAGTTGAGCTCTTCCCAATCCCCAGCCTCTGTTTCTGGCTGAACAGGACGGATATGAGCCCTGACCAGTGCTGGTCGTGCTGGGGCTGCAGGAGCCTGTGTGTGCGGGGCAGGGGCGGGGGGCCTCCCATCTGGCCCTGAGCGTGATCTTGGCCCTGCAGTGACTGGGCTCTATGGTCATCCTGGAAATTACCCAGGCTCAGGATGAGCCCAGAATAAGCACCTACTGCATGCGCTGACCTGCATGCATTCCATCCACTGCACACTATGGGAAACACGGTCCTGGCCTGGGGTCCCCACTCTCCCAGGCCCGTCCTTCTCCACCCGGGCCACTCTCCACATGTCCTGGGTCAGCTGCTGTTCTGGGGCCCCGTCGCCTTTCTGGCCTCCCAGGTGGCTGGCCCTGCCTACACCCATGTTCCTGGGGACCCACCTCTGGCCCCCTGCACATGTCCATCAGGGCATGGGGACCCAGGACCCAGGTGCACGTTCTGGTGCCCGAGCTGGCAAGAGGAACGTACCTCTGGGGTGTGGGCTTCCCGGGGACCCCGGAGGCTACAACAGCTGCCCGTGGGACACCAGGGGATTTCACAGGAGATGCCCAGGAAAGCATCTGGACTAGACAGTCTTGGGCAGAGCCCAGCAGACCCCGGAGACATCTGGGACCAGCAGTACCCTTAGGCCCTGTTTCCCCAGCGAGGGCAACCCCCGCCAGTAAACCTTCCCGTCGCTCTGCTCTGTGTTCTCTCTCTACCCGTGCCCTGCCCACTTTCTCTCTGCCTCTACCCTGTTCGTCTCCTTCCTCTGTTATGCCCCCTCTAGGTCCCCCTTTCCCTCTGTCCCATGTCCTCTGGGGGCCTCCCCCTCTCCCCACTCATGTCCCCCCCCCGCCACCACGGGCACCGGCTGGCATGCATTCTCTGTGCAGACACAGAAGCCCTGGGGGGCGGGGGTAGCGTCTGCAGAGTCTTGTGGGCAAGCTGGACCTGTAAACGGGGCCCAGATGGCAGAGGGGTCCTGTGCCCAGACGCAACAGCCTGGGGTCCTCTCCACATGGACTTGGGAGGCAGGCCTGTCCCTGACCATGGCAACGGGGCGGGGGGGGGTGCCCGTCTGGCCCACATAGCCCCATGGGCTTAGCCAAGGCGGCCCTACGGCCTGCCCTGTGGAGGAGGAGCTCTCAGAGGAGGAGCACAGGTGGGCAGGGGGGCTCTGAGCACCACAGGCCCCGTCAGAGCCACAAGGTGGCTGGGCTAGGGAACGGCCGGCCGGGGACCTTCTCACCTGACAAGCCCGCACGCTGCCCACTCCGCAGACACTTTGGACCATCCCCAGCAGCTGGCCCAAGCCCTCCCACCACGGACCCCCAGACAGATGGCTCCTGGCGGAAGGGGCTTCGCTCCAATCTTCTGTGCAGAAGGGAGCCAGAAAGTTGGGCCTGAGTCCAGCTCTCTGGGGCAAGAAACCCGGGCAAGCCCCTGACTCCTGGCAGACCTTGGTCCCTTGACTACAGAAGGAGGCCGGCAGCAGGTCAGGGCTGAGGCCGGAGCAGACCCAGCTGAATGGGCCTGGCTGTGCAATCCTCCACAAGCCGCGCACGTGACGTGCGTGTGTGTGTGTGTGTGCATACACGTGTGTTAGGTCTGTGTGTGTGTCCCACTTCCGACGGGCCCAGCCCAGGGTGGTACCTGGGGGGGAGGGGTGAGCCCTGACTCTCAAGGTTCAAAATGCAACACTGACCTGAGAGGCAGAGTCATCGGAGTTTCAGGGTCAACTGCAGAAGGAGGAGGCAGGAAGAGGCGTGGGTCCTGGAAGGAGAGAGATGCCATGTCAGTCTCGGGAAGGAGAACCCAGGTCCTGCCCTGTGTCAGTACCCCCAGCCCTGGCCTGCGCTGCCCTGACAGCCTGGGAGGCCGCCTCCAGGACCCCAAGGGCCATGAAGCCACTGCATCAGTGAGATTTTGTGTCCCAAACCCTGGGAAGGGCACCCATTCCCAGTGGCACCACTGGATTTTCTGGAAGCACCCATCTCCCAGGGGCAGCAACCAGCGGCAGCGTGCGGACCCGGGGCCAGAGGGACACATGTTCAAGATTAGCCTCAGCAAGGCCTGCCTCTCCCTCCGCCGAGGTGGTCAGGGGAGAATCAGGTGCAGTGTGGGAGGGGCTCAGGATGAGAGGAGGATAGCCCTGAGGAGCGTGAGGGAGCATGCCCCCTTCCACCCTCACCCTTTGGGGCATCCTGCCAGCACGAGGCAGCTCTCTTGACATCCCCATTGAGGACGCTGTGTCCTTCCTTCAAAGGACAGCTTTCCCTCTTTGCTTTGGCTGCTGGGCAGCTCAGAGCTGAATTTACAGGTCATTACTAGCAACCAGAGACTTCTATGCAACGTGGCTTCTTTTAGGCCTACCTTTGCCTCTCCTTTTGCCCTAATTTCCTCTCTTATTATTTTTCTGCATTATCTATGTTGCTTTAAGCTTTAGCATAGATCTATGTATTTTGTATCCATGTTTATTTATTTATACAGCAGGCACTTCAACACGGAACACCTTAGTTCCCTCTCGCCCGAGTGATCAGTGGGGGCTATGTGTGTAGGCTTCACTTTTGCAAGTCATGGGTTAGGACTGATTCCAAGTCAGACACCGCCCCCCCAGCCTCTTGGCCGGAAGAGGCTCCCTCCTCTGCTCTGACTGGGAATGGGGAGTGGGCTGCGTAGGAAGAGGTCTGGATGCCCCATTTGCAAATGAGAAACAGAATCCCACGGAGAGGTCTTGGCTTTCCCCAGTGAAGCCAGGTAGGTCTGGGACCCAGATTTGATCTGGACCCCGTGGCTTAGTCCCCTGCCATGGTGTGGCCACGCCCACAAGCCCTCGGGGTTGGCAGTGGCTGCCCCCAGGCCGACCCTGGGTATGGAGGTGCTGCCCCAGGACACCGACAGAGAGCCTCGGGGTCGGGAATACAACCAGGCCAGACCTCTGGCAGGCCCCCCATAGCACCTGCTTTGGGCAGGGAGGTTCCCTGTCCTGCGGTTGTGCAAACAGACCCATGACCACCACACAGAGCCACTTGGATCTTGGGGTCGGGGTGGAGACCCCTCCCCGCTTGGCTGTCTCCCCAGGGCTGTGAAACTAACCCGTGGCCATAGCAGGCCTGGGTTCCTGGGGCTACGGAGACCCTCCTGGCTGCCTCAGAGAGGCGGCCGACAAGGCCCCTGGCGGCCCCAGTCCCCACTCTGCCTCGACCTGTCCCACCTCATGTATTAACACCAGCACATAAACCCCGACCGACAGATGTAGGGAACTGGACACCACTGAGCTCAGTGAGGGGAGGAGCCAGGAGAGCGCCAGGATGGCCCCAACACCGGTCTAGCCTTCAGTGAGGCGTAAACCACTGAGCTTCTCGGGAGCCCAGTGTGTGCCAAGACTTGTGTCCCGTCCCCCCGGCCTGTCAAAGAAGCCACGCGTGCTCTGGGATCCACGGTGCGTCCCCAACACTCCCCCAGGAGCGGCTCATGCCCAGCCTTCCAGGCGAGGAGACTGGGGCTCTGGCAGAGCGTGTCCTCCCGCGTCCAGGAGGACAGCTTGCGGCTGGGGTGCTGGGCGTGCCCGTCACTTGGCACCACGCAGGCGGCCATGGCTCGGAGCTCGCTCAGGATAGTCTCTGTGCCAACAACTCAGCCCTCCTGGCCGGCCCCGATTCCACAGGCTTCGAGGAGGCCAATCAGAGTCTTCAGGCCGCAGGGCAGGCTGAACACTCAGGGTGAGGCAAAGGCACATGGCAGGCCAAGGAATCCTTTGCTCTGCCCTCACTGCTCATCCCGAAGTGGGACCTCGGCCACCTGCCAGGGGCCAGAATGAATCCCTCAGGAAGGGTGGGCCTGGCTGCAGGCTGGGCCCGAGGGGCTAGAGCTGGGCTCTTCTGAAAGACGGGCTCACATTCCCTTCCAGTCCAGGCCGCCCACCTCCCGGGTTGCCTCCCTGCCCTGGCCTGGAATCCCCCCACCAAACCAAACCCCAGCCACTGGCTTCCTTGGGGCCCAGCCAGGTGTATCTTCTGCTCTCCCAGGGTTGCCGCCCGAGTCAGAGTCTCCCTAGCTCTGGTTGGAGGCTGCAGGTCTGGTACTGCCCATCCCCCTCAGGGCTGGCAGCTCCGCATCAGAGACCAGCTCCCATGCGGCTGGGTACACCCCGGCCCAGCACAGAGCCCAGCACCCAAGAGGCCCCCAGGATGGCAGGGAAGGCCCCCCGCCCCCCGCCCCGGCTCTTGGAACAATGTCTGTATCTGGGCTCAGAATGCGTAGACCTGACTCTGGGCCTTTTCCCAATGAGCCAGTGAGAGGATACCCGCAGACAGACTGAGCAGGAACGCAAGGCCCCAGGGTGTCCTCGGAGCACCTGGATCAGAGTGAGCCAGAGGCCAGGCTCTTGAACTTGCCCCGGGTCCAGGTTCCCCCAAAGCAGGGCTGGCTCTGTGAGGACGGAACGGCAGACCCAAACCCAGGCCCAGCTCACCGCAGAGAGGGGCTGGGCTGGGCCTCAGCCGGACCCACTCTGCCTCTGCCCCAGGCTGAGCGTGAGTGGGCGGCAGGGAGGAAGGCAACGTCTGGGCACTGGGCCCTGGGGTCTGCTCCCTTCCACATCTTCCTCCCCTGGCCTCTGTGATCACTCCCTACTTCCTGAGCGTGACCGCGCGAGCTGGGAGACTCCCACAGCCCACCCCCCACCCCGGTGCGAGAATGCGGCCGCTCTGTCCCCCCAGGGGGACAAGCTTCCCCAGACACCATCACCCAGAGCAGGAGCCACTGGGGCCAAGAGTGACCAGTTGCCACTAACTGGCTTGCAGCCCCCCAACCTCGGGCAGAGGCCCCTGCCAGGGGGGTCCTGGGACTCATCAGGCGCACAGAGGCTGCAGGGCACTGGCTCGTGGGCTCCCCAGAATGTGTTCAGACTCCCACCCCGAAACGCTGGGTAGAACCCCAACACCAACCCTGAAGAGGGGGGCCTCGGGGACTTGTGAGCCCAATGCACTCGGCCTGCAAGTCACACAGCTCTGGGTTCTAATCCTGTTTCCTGCCTCTCATCATCGAGAGCTGCTCTTAGCCTCAGTTTCCCTAGCTGCAGGATGGGGCTTCCGGGCCTGAGCACCTCACCGCCCTGTTTTATAGGAGGAGAGCACCCCTGAGAAGGGACTGCCCCGAGGCAGCACAGCCCTTGGTCACTGGCAGGGACACCCTCCCTGCCTCTCCTCCCAGCAGGACGGAGCCCTGCCAGGCACCCATGTGTAATGACCCCAGGGCCCACCTGCCTGCGCCTGTAAGATGGGTGGGTCAGGAAGTGCCTGAACTGGGGTGTCTCTGATGCCCTCACCTGGAGCTGATGGGACAGCACGCAATGGTCTGCCCAGGAAAGGAGAACCCCAAAAACAGCACAGGGGAGCCAACGGAGCACACAACCCCCTCCCACCCCTGGACAGCGAGCACAGCCTGGTTGGGCTCACAGAGGGCTGCTACCATGGGCGGCACACCGTGGTGCCCACAGGCCCAGCAGCCGAGGTCCCCTTTGTACAAACGACCCTATTCTATATGACTAGTTGATGTTAGCCGCAGAAATCAAGCTTCCAGGGAGCCGGAGGAGGTGAAAACAAGGACAAGGCCACCCTGGGCCTGCTCTAGACACAAGGGCTGTGGAAATTCCATCCTAACAGGTGAGCAGAGTTCCAGCTGTGGCGGCAGATTTGGTTCTGGGATCCTGGCCCGATCCCTGTACGGCACAGGAGCCACATGTGGGCACGGCTGAGAACTCACGAGGACGGCTGCCCAGGGCAGGTGATGTGAAGCTCCTTCCAGCTGCAGGCGGCACTGACAGAATGCTCTCCCCCTGGGACACTCTGTTGCTCCCACACCCTTGCCGCCACTCTCCCGGTGACGGCACAGAACAGCCAGGCTAAGTGTCCACCAGGCACGGGGACGCAGAGGCGCTCCCTCGGCCTCCCCCCTTCACCCTCTGCCTGTTTCCAATCACCGTGTGCTGAGCTAGACAACCATGGCGTTGCCTGCCCTCAGAGCCCATACAAGTCTTGTGAGTTCCTTGTTTTCCCTCGAGGCTGCCTACGCCTTCTGAAAGCTGTCCTCCCTCAAGAGGCCAGCCCCTGGGCTGTGGCGGGGGGAAGGGAGGCCAGGGGCCCCTGCCCACCTCGGGGTCACTAATGAGCTTGGGCCCACGAGGGAGGCAGAGGAAGTGTGGGGGGGCTGGCCAGATCCACAGTCTCGGCCTGGTGGCAGGCACAAGGTCGCCCCCTCCCGCCCTTCCCTCCTGTGACATGGGAAAACTGCGGCAGGCATTCCTGATGACCAAAGTACATGTCCCAAGCCCAGAGCTGGCTCATGATGATACCTCTACCATCGCTCCTCTTGGAGGCCCCGCACTGGGGCCTGTTCCCTCTCGGAGACTGTGCCCCACAGAAGGGTCAGCCCAGGCCGTCTTGGCAACTTTGTCCCCCCATGCAGTTCCAGACTCTGGAAGGCTTTGGCACAATGAGGCTGGTGCTTAATTGGTCAGAATCAACCCTGGGACCCGGCAGGATGTCTCAGCGTTCAATCCCCGCCTTGCCCAGGCCCAAGAGTAGCCTGGTCTCTGGAACATTCCTGTGTCTATCTGCGGGCAGTCCAGGGCCCACAGAGGTCCCATTTCAGCTCTGGGCAAGGCCCTCCACATCTCTGGGCCTCAGGCTCCCAATCTGTTCTACAGGGACAGCAACACCTACCTCCTCAGATTTACACACAAGATTAGAGATGGTGCCTGCTGCACACCCAGGCCGCACCGGGGCTCCTTGGACCACATGCCCACCGCTGCCCCCCTGGGCTGCTTTGAGGACGTGTGAGAACTCACTCTGGGCCTTTATCCTGGAGAAATTCCTTCTCCACCTCTTACTTCACCAGGGACCAAGTCTCCAGGGCCTGGGGCCCGAGTGGACACCGTGGGGCAGGAGCTGGGAGCTCCCAGCAGGAACCCTGGTATTGGCCAAGCTGCGGAGCCCGGAACCATGGGAGCACAGATCCCCAGAATGCGTAGCCTGCCTGTTCATACTTTCTTTGGCATTAAACTTGGCCTTCTCCAAGGTCACGTGTGGGATAAAAGGCCTACAAGTGGAAAGAGCCAGTTGCTAATAAATCACGTGCAGAGCTCACCGTCAGCTCTGTGTAGAAATGCCCTGCAGAGGATGGAGGCCTGACCCTGGGGTCGTGCCGTGTCGGAGACCCAAAACCGCAGGTACCCAAGACAGGTCAGGGGGCGTCAGAAGGAGGCTGTGAGCTGGTCCAGCCACGTCCTCCAGCCAGAGGGCCAGAGGCCCAAGCCATGGTGCCTCTCTGGTCGGCTGCTTCAGTTGGGTCCAGGCGGCTCTCCGGCAGGGACCAGGGAAGCTGGGACTCGGGGAACTGACGGCTACCACGGCAGCCAGTGTGGAAGGGCACAGGCCAGCTCAAACCCCCAAGGACACAGCGCCCAGTGGCAGAGCCGCCAGCCCGAGGGAGGGGCCTGGGCAGCAGAGCCCAGCGGGCCGCAGAGAATCTCCTGGGCTCTCTGAGCCCCAGTCTGGTATCTTCAGAAGCAGCCATCGCTGACATCATGAACGTGAAAGCGAACACACGTGGAACCCCACAGGCTTGGCCCACACCTACCACAGGCACTCTGGCCAGGCAGCGGCCGACGCCGCAGTTAGCAGCTGGGGCCAGAAAATCGAGTCTCTGCCAAGGGCCCATCCGTGTACACACCCACCCTGAGCTCTAGCAGGTCGAGGGGCATCACAAGGACGTCCCTACCTCCAGCAGCAACGGAACAGGCCCCAGCACCAGCCTGACAACAGGGGTCCCGGTCGCCACAAACAGACGTCACTTCCAGACATCAGACTGCAAACAATCGGGACGAGAACAGGACCCTTCAGGGGGTCCCCCCTCAAGGTAGCAGCATCGCCACCACCTTCGGCCTGGAGGGGCCTTGCCGCGTGCCTCACTCTCAGCGGCGCCCTCTGCCCCCTACGGCAACCTGCCACGCCTTCTGCAAACGTCCCTCCTTCTGCCGGAGAGCGAGAGCGTGCTGCCCTGAGGATTTGGGTGGGTCAAGGTCACCCTGGCCGGGTGGTTAACTTTGTGATTTAAAGGAGTTTTGCCTTATTCAACAAGATCTGGAGAACCGAGAAAAGGAAAGAAAGGCAGCCCGTGGTTCTTCCCTGCTGAGCCAGGCCCGAGGCAGACTACCCCCCCCAGGAGGGGTCCCACGCACACCAAGGCAGGCGGCCACAGCCTTCTGTGGCACTGGCTCCCACCGGCCGTGTCTGTGGAGTGGGCCATGCCACCCCGTCAGAGAACTTTGTCACAGCTCCCTGACCCAGACACCCCACCCAGGACAGTGACTGGCCACGTTGTTTCTCATGTTCGGGGAGGCATGAGGACACACACCTCTGGCTTTACGCATAGATCTTTCCTCTTTCCCTGGGGAGACCCCGCCCAAAGCCCAGAAGCCCTATCGCGCACCTGAGGCCGCCCCTCCAAATGGCCCCTGGGAACCTTCCAGAGACCCACCAAATGTCAGAGGTGGTGGGGAAATGGAGGCTCAGAGCAGGGGAGGGACTGAGTCCCCTGCCCACTGCTCAGGCACCATCTCCCCGAGGTACCCTTTTCAAAGGGCCTCAGTGGAAGCTGCCTCAGACCTGTCCCGGGCCCTTGGAAGGGTCTGGAAGCCAACGCCCTCACGTGTCCCAGACCCGTGAAAATGAATGATGGGAAAGAAGAGGGGTGCTGTGGAAGGGGGGACTGGGCTGGGCAGCCCACTGCCAGGGGAGAGGAGGCCAGAAGACCTTGGAGTTTGTGAGGACTTCCTGGAGGAGGAGGACCCCCATAAGCCCCAACACGGTGGCGGGGCCATGCAGGAAATTCATGAACAGAAAATGTCTGACCTAAATTAACAGAATGTGCCACTACTCACCAATGACATCGGATGGGCCAGTAGAGTCCAGCTTTCACACCCACTGAGCAGAGGGGAAAAGGCCCCAGAGCCTTCTACAGCATCTCTCATTGCTGGTCGTCCCTCTGTGGGCCACAGGTACTCAGGACTCAGGCCTATCCGTCGGATGCTGCCGTCCCCAACAAGGTGGGTTCACAGTCCCCTCAGATTAGTCCTAAAAGAGAACGTATTGCTGGAGGTAAAAAAGTTAAGACCTGTCCCCTTGTCTCTCAGAGCGCTGTGGCCGCGTGACATGGCCAGCCAGGTGGCTCATGCCGCCACACTGAGTACAGGGTTCACGGCCTTCCCTTCTTCTGTTTCAGCCTCGGGATCCTGTTTCATTCATTCATGAAACATTCCCCCAGGAGCCTGCCCTGGGCCAGACTGGTGATTCTGGCGGGTCTTCCAGAGCAGACATTGTGACTGTGCCGTGAACTGATCACAGGGTGGGTGGGAGCAAGGAGGGCCTCCAGGAGGAGGCGATGCTTGGGCCGCAGTCTAGAGAAGTGAGAGGATGCCAACATGGAGGGGGCTGACAAGCTACTGGGAGCCTCTCAAGTCTCGGGAAGGGGAGACTGGACTTCCTCCTGGAGCTGGACGGGAGCCCCACAGGGCGGAAGGCAGGGCAGAAGTCTGCATGGTGATCACACCTCTCTGGGTAAGACACAGACACGCTGAGCAGAAGCAGAGCTGGCAGGACTTGGGCACAGTCTGTGTGTGGCAGGGAGGGGAGCCGACGATGACCCTGCAGGTCAGCAGCCAGGGGACATCCGCCAGGAATTACAGGGGGTGGGAGGGGACAGTTGTGGTCACAGCAGAGGAAATCCCCTAGTGCGGGCTGCCCACAGTTGGGCCCTAAAGGGCGCATTGGCCAAGCAGCCCACCCGGGCCAGCCACGGCCTCTCTCGCACCCTGGCCAACGCGGCGAGCTGTGTCCTCATTTCCCTGAAGAGCGCGCCCCGATCCCAAGCCAGAGAAACGCGCCTCCTTGCTTCAGCCCAAAGCCACGGCCCGGAGCCCCCCTTCCACGGCACCAAGAATGAGCAGGGCCTCTGCCCTGACCGTCCCTGTTCTAACGGGCCGACCCGTCTGGCTGGGGCTCCTCCGTGAAGCCAGTGCGGGGGCCTCAGCCTCCCGGCTGGCAGCCCATCAGGGTTCCGTGAGGCCATCCCCAGACAGCAGACGTCAGGGCTCAGAACACAGAGGGGCTCTGTCCCCAGGACACAAAGCAGAGCTTGGGTGCTGGGCGGCGCCCGCTGGCTTCACTGCCTCCCCCACCAGCGGGTCTCTGGGGGCTCGGCGGTGGGGGGAGCTGAGACGGGAGGGGCGGTGGAGACCAGAGGAGCCGGCCTGCCTGCCATAAATCACCACGCCAAGCTTTATAATTATCTGGGCACTTAAGCTCCTCTTTCTTCTCTTCCCCCTTTCCCTGGGGAAATTTCCTTCATTTCCTACAAGATCCCGGTCTCCCTGCAAGTCTAAATCAACCTGGGCCACGCCACGGCCGGCTCCCCCGAGCTAGCTCCCTCGGCCTACTTTCACTGGGGAGGCGGGCCGGGCCAGAGGGCAGGAAGGTGCCCTCGTTCAAACCCAAGTTCCCTTCCTGCCCAGGGCAGAAAGCTGAAAATGCCACCACGCCCGTCCTTTGAGTGGTGGTGGCGAGCATGTCCCCGCTGGCCATTGGCTGCGGCTTCCGCCTCCGGGGGATCTGTCGGGAGGCTTCCCCAGGGAGGCAGGCCCGAGGTTGAGTAGGGTCCCAGAGGAAGAGGAAATGCCACTGCAGGTGGAAAAGCCACCTGGGCTTTCCAGGTGACCTCGACAAACAGCTTTCCCTGAGGCCAGGTCAGGCCAGCGTCACCGCCCACCCGCACACCCCCGTCCCCCCCCCCGCCCCGAGTCTGGGGCGGCCTGGAAGGTGCAGCCGCATTGTGTGTAGTGAGGATCCTGCGGGGGGGCAGCTCCGACGCCACCATCATCTACTGTTTGTCCAGCCCGACCCCGAGTCTCATCTAATTCCCACGTGCCTGCAGGTCTGTGTTTCTCCCCATTTCACAGATGAGAACATTAAGGCCCAGGAAGAAAAGCTATCTGCCCGGAGGCTTGCTGCTTCCGAGGTTCTGCTCCTTACATGTCAGCTGGCAAGGGTCCCCGCAGGGCAGTGGCAGGGCCCCACAGAAGGCAGGTTGGGCAAGAGTCCTCAAAGGGTTCCCCATCATCTCTGGTAAAAGTCCCACCTCGAGAGGCAGAGGGGAAGGCAGCACGTGTGCCAGGGCGTCCGGCTGGGGCCAGGGGCCGCGGCCGGAGACCAGTCCTGGGCAAGCGTTTCGAAGTCAACAAGTGGCCAGGCTCTCCCAGGCCTCCCTCCCAGGAGGATGAGCCAGCCGGATTTTTTTTAAATCTGGATCTCATTTTCTGCCCACATTTCTGACCTCCGGAAGCCTCTCGGGTAGTTTTCCAGAGCCCTCTGGATTCTGTCACGGGCACGTTTCATGCCTCTGCTCACCACATTCACAGCCAGGTCACTGGGCGCCGCCCCCCCCCCCCCCAGATGCCAGGCGGAGCCTGCGGGCATGGCTGCCCAGGCCTTCCCAAGCCCTGGGTCCACGGGCTCCAACTGGCTCTCCAACAGCCATTCCAGTCAAATTCCATGACTCCTCTCCTTTAAAAAAAAAAAAAAAAAAAAAAATCCCCTCTCTGAAAACAAACAAAAGTCCCAGAGAGAGATGGCTTTGCCTCAGCGGCATTTCTGTGTTGTTCCATCGTCCTGTTTGGCACGGCAAGCACCTGGAGAAGCCGTTCAACCCTCTCATTCTACAGATGGGTAAACTGAGGCCCAGAAAGAGGAAGGGTCTACTGAAAGTCCCCCACCCCATAATTCTATGGCCAGCCAGCATGGAGCCGGGGGTCCCTGTAGCAGCTGCTGGTTCTGAGCAAGAAAGGACAGGGTCTGAGCCCACGGCGAAGCCCAGAGAAGGGCAGTCATGGCCCGCGGCGCGACATTGGGCCCTCACTCCACCCACGCCGTCCCGGTCCCATGGCCTAACACTGGTGCTCAGTACATGGGAAAGAAACCTCGGTTTGGGGGTGTTGTGTGCCTTGAACTTCGGGAGCAGAGCTCAAGGAAAGCAGGCTGGCTCTAATGGAAACCAGTCAGCGGGCCAAGTGCAGCAGGAACCACCCCCCAGTGGTTTCCATGGGGACGGAGCCGGGAGGCGGAGCTCTGGCGCGCCTGCCGCCGGCAGATGTGGCCTGTGCAGGGCTGGCGTGGGGCGGCAGGAGGGGCGGCGCTGTGCCCGGCAGCAGGGCCCTGGGACGTGGCAGGCCCCGGGCTGAATGCAACAACAAGCCCGGGGCTGTGGGTCCGCCACCTCCGGGAGGCTTCCTGGATTCCTCAGGCCGGCGCTGGGTGCTCCTGGCTGACCTTCTGCTCCCCATCCAGCACCGCCAGGCCTGGGGCCGGGCCTCCTCGAGGCCGCCCCATCCGCTACGTGAGGTCCCCGGGCCTGCGAGTGGGGGAACGACACCACTGCCGGTCACGGCTCTAGCCCTCTAGCAGAGGACCCAGTGCCCAAGAAGGTCTGCTTGATCCAGTCACTGGATAGAGCTGCCCATCTCCTCCCGGACCCCAAGCCAGGGCCCGCCCAGATTAGGCCCCCCAGCCCCTCCGGAGGGGTGCCCTCGAGAGTCAGATGAGCTCTGAGCAATGCTGGGACACGAGGGCCAGAGACGGGACCCTGTGGACACATAGGGCACGGTTTCTCCAACAGGACATGGCCCCGCTCACCCGCAGAGAGCTACTTTCAAACACATTTACCCTGACCTCTACATGGTACCCCAGCACCTCTGTCCTGCCCGGGCTGACGGATCCCCCCTCTAGCTGAGACCCTCGCCTCAGAGCAGACCTCACAGGTGCCAATGGCCCCGGACGCCTGACCAGTCCACTCTGTCCACCTCAGCACAAAGTACGAGTGTCTCCATGAGAAAGGGGTCCAGGCCCATCAGATACAACCAGCCTCCACGTGAAGAACCTACCCAAACCCTGGGCTCATCCTCCGCGGCAAGTTCCTGGCACCATGGAAGGGTACGAATTGGGCACAAAGCAGAAAGGGCCATTTTGAGAACATCAAAGGCTGCAAAATGGTCTTGCCTGTTCCAGGTTTTTACAGTGTCCCCCAGAGGCCGTTATTCTCAGTGTTTGAGTGATAAACCCTGCAGATCACCTGCCATGGGCCAGAAGAACAGCGAGAGTGGTGATGACCCCCTGGGCCACCCATTCCCACAGCCCAATGCCATACTGCACTGTTAGCCACCAGCCAGCACCCTGAGCCACACGGGCCTGAAGCCCTTACCCCAGCAGGGCACCAGGGGCTTTACGGGCCCAACCAGCAGGCCTCAGGTGCTGAGGTCACGGCAACCCAGCCAGAGACAGGTCCTTGGGACCCCAGAAACAACACGACATGGCCCTTGTGGGGGAAGTGAGGCAGGCCATCCTGGCTCTTCCTGGGGACGGAAGAACTCCAGCCCAAAGGACAGGGCCCTCCTGGCACCGAGTGTCTGGGGAGAACCCACCAAGGTCAGCATCTAGGACAGATAAACGAAGAAAAGGGGTCCGGCATCCAGCCGTTTCTGCCCAGTGTGGGGAAAGAGCAGGTCCTGTGGTCAGAAACCTGGTCTGGGTGTGGGCTCTGTTACTCACTTGCTATGTGACTCTGGGGACACTCCTTGCCCTCTTGGAGCCTCGGTTCTCTCACACTGAAAACTGCTAACACCTTCCACGCAGGCCGGGCCTGGGGACATCCCGTCTGCACCATATCCCAGCATCCGGAGCAGCGCCAGAACACAGGGGCTCTGACGGGATGTCAGAAGGAAGCGCAACAGGTCGCCTGCACTCTCAAATGGACGTTTAAAAAAAGGAGGGGGGGCCACCTGGGCGGCTCACTCCATGAAGCATCTGCCTTCACTCAGGTCATGATCCCAGGGTCCTGGGATGGAGCCCTGCATCAGGCTCCCCGCTCAGCAGAGAGCCTGCTTCTCCCTCTTCCTGCTGCTCCCCTGCTTGTGTTCTATCTTTCAAATAAATAAATAAATAAAATCTTAAAGATAAATAAATAAGTAGGATCGAAGTACCCGGCCCTGAGCCTGGCACATAGTAGGTCAACAAAGGACGGCTGCTCCAACCCCAAGGAACCGGGTCCTGTGTGTAACATCTGACAAGCGCTGATCCTCCCTTGGGGGAGCGAAGCGCGGCCCCCAATTCCCCGCTGGGCTGAGGCAGGGGTTTCTGCCTCTCTGGGTCCCTTCATGGGTCCTGCCTGAGCCTGTCTTACCTACTCTTCCCCTGGCAGCGGGACACTCGAGGTAGCGGCCATACCCTTCCCCTGGGGTGTCCGCTAAGGCTGTGGTGGCCTGCCATGCCACCCGGCTCAGGAGCGCCCACCTGGAAGCCACCTCCCAGAGCCGCCGCCGGCATTGTCACACAGGCCAGGCTGCCAACGGGCTGCCCGCGTGACTGCATCTTGGGGTACAGGGCTCACCTCCGGCGCTAGAGCACCCAGGGCTGAGGCCTGAGACCCTAGAGACCCACCCACCGGTGCTGGGAGCCTCCAAAGGTCCTGGCATCAGGCGACTTACCCTTTGGGTGATCGTCACCGCAAAGGCTCCAGCTGGAGGGCGCCTCCTCTACCCCTGCTGCTGCGGCCACCGCTGCCATGTCCC
This sequence comes from Lontra canadensis, assembly GCF_010015895.1. Classification (NCBI taxonomy): domain Eukaryota; kingdom Metazoa; phylum Chordata; class Mammalia; order Carnivora; family Mustelidae; genus Lontra; species Lontra canadensis. The sequence continues at coordinate 3,474,515 of NW_022631078.1, forward strand.
CCAGGCCCGTGCGCGGCCGGCGGGCCGGGGGCCACCTGCCTGGACCCCACGTGCCACGCTCAGGTGGGAGTCCTCGTCCCATCGAGCCAGAAGCAGCTACACACCCAAGAGGCTCTGGTGGGCGGGAACGGCGGGAACTCCGCCGCGGCGGGACCCCTCCGCCCACGCCGGCCGGAAGTGCGGGCACACCCACTGCAGGAATCCCGGGGCAGGGCTGGGCTCCCAGGAAACTGGGCCAGAGGTTCCCCAGCACATGCTGGAGCAGCCTGGCCTCCACCGCCCAGCCCCGCACCGGCTGCTCCCTTCAAAAGGTCTGGCCTCAACCTCCCTTCTAGCCCCTCAAGAAACTCAGAAGCCAGAGTCCTGGGGAGCCACCAACAACTGCTCCCCTTTAAGGGGGATCAGTGGTGAGTGACCTCATCACCTTGGAGGCCACGAGAAACCTGTGGGCAGGACTGATCCCCATGCTTTATGGACAGGGAAACTGAGGCAGGGATGGGCAGGCAGCTCCTTGGAGAGTCCAGGCCTCTGTTCTCTGCTAAGAGGCCCCAAAGAGGGGACACACAAGCCCCCTGGGGCCTCCCAAACAGGCTCCCATCTGATGTGTTGGACCGTTTCCCGAGCTTTGAAGACACAGAACTAAGACCCGCAGTAAATATCATTCTCCTCAAAGCTCCTTTTTTTTGTCCAAAGGTGTGCTGGGCGTTCCCAGGGCCTCCTTGGACTGCCCCCAGACTCCCCCCCGTTACTGATGAGCAAGCGGGGCCGCGGAAGCTTCTCGGGGCCTTGCACGCAGGTGCACATGCACGTGCAAGCGCGCGGACCCGCCCGGGGAAGACTGGCCCCGCGGGCCGCTCCTCGCAGCACAGCCGCCAGCGCACCCAGCGGCCCACCCTGTGCCTTCTGGCCGCTCCCTGCCCTCGGCCACCTTCCCGGATCCCGTTCTGGGCCTGCCCGCACCGCCATTTCCTCTCCCGGGCCTAGAGGCTCACTTCCACTCCTCAGCGGCTGTAAATGGCCGGTGCCTGGAACAGCCCGGCCCTCTGAGGGGACGCTCTGCGCCTGGCCGGCTCCCAGCGTGCAGCCAAGCTGGCCAGCAGGCCTTCCTTCACCTCCCGGGAGCCCAGCAGCTAGGGGCCCTGTCCAGCCTGCTCTGGCTGGCCCTGGGCTGGGGAAGAGGACCCATGACGGGGGCAGTGGGGTGCCCAGCAGGTGTCCCCAGGGATGGCCCAGGGGCTCCATGACTCACTGAGAAGCCAGGAAGAGTGCCTGCCCCAGGCAGGCACGGTGCCTCCAAATGCCCGTCCACCTCTGGAAACCCCCGACGTACCAGGCAGAGCAGAGGGCACTACCCGTGTGCGCACACCGTGGAGCCCACGCCTGGGCAAAGGTGCACCATCCACACCTGGACACCATGTGGACGTGCAGAATGAAGGTGGGCTTTGGCGGACGGCAGGCCCAGGTCCGACCCCCATCCTGACCGTCGCCAGCCGGCTGAGTCTGGGGCCTCGGCTTCAGGCCGGGGGCCTCCCCTGGCCCAACACAGCCGGCGTTAACCCCCGCCTGGCAGGCATTTCTGAGACTCAGAAACCAACCAAGAACGAACAGCGGGTATGGGGTGCTCTCTGGGAACGGAGCGCTGGGGTAAGTGCATTCCGTGCATGACTATGAGGTGGGGACGCTTACTGTCCCCGTTTCACAGATGAGGAAACGGGGACACGGAGAGGTGCGATGACTTGCCTTTGACGGACACGGCCGGGAACTAACACCGACTCCGACTGACCCCTGGCCTCGGTCCCGGAGGTCCTGCTCTTCTGCCCTTGGCTTTGCCGAACAAGCAAGGCGCGGGGTTCACCTTGCCCACTCCTGCGGGAGCACCCAGCCCGGCGCCGTGTTCCCGGGGCTGCTCGTGAGTACAGGTCTGATGCCAAGACCCGGGTCGAGAGGCTGGAAGACCAAACGGGAAAGGAGGAAGTGGTTAAAAAAAAAAAAAATCCAAGAGCAGAACCGCTAGAGAAAGCGGCTCCCCAGGAGCTCCGGCAAATTTCATCAACTTGTCGCCCTTCCTGTTATTTCCAAACATCTGCACCAACAGGTACCTGCCTTCAAACAAACACGCCGCAACAAAGCCCTTCTATTAACAAATGGAAGGAGATCTGGGAGCCCGCAGGAGACCACAGAGGGAAACATCTGTGTCTCGTTCCCGTTCAGCCACAAGCCCGGGTGTGAGCTCCCGGCCACGTCCACGGCGAGGGCAGGCGGCCTCAGAGGCTGGGAAGGGCAGAGCCGGGATCCAGAATTCGGGAAAAAGCAGAAGCAATCCCTTAAAAGTGAGGCGGGGGCCAGGGAAGAACCCTTGGCACAGATTACATCATAATGTGAGCAAATTCACAAAACAAACAGTTATCGTGTGCAAATTATTTGTGCTTGTAAAACTTCCTATCCTCACGTGTGATGAGGGCCAATAAGTTCTGCACCCTGTTATCTCGGTGAGATAATTCTTTTTTTTTTTTTTTTTTAAGTTTACAGCTTCTCTTCGTAGTTACCTGTTGAATGTGTGTGTGTGCACGTATGTGTGCTTTGCCGTGTGGGGGATTTAAATGTACCTTTAAACCACTCGAAAAATCTGTCATCGGTTTTTCATAAATAACTCAGAATAATTTTATGTAACCCTATACAAAACAGCTAGAGATGTAATGAAGATCTCAAAATCTAAAGTCCCAAACCCCGTAATTTTGAATTTGAATCTAGTGTTAACGCTGTCCATGCTGCCAAACAACACAAAAACTGGGCCTTGGTTAAAACACTTAAGGTCCTTTGACACAGGGCATTCGGGGTCTTAAAGCGGAAAGACGAAGACCGACGATTAAATTCTAATCTAATGAAGGTGATGGCGGTTCCTCTACCGCGCTGGTCAGGGGGCGAGAGGATCACAGGACTGTTTTTATGCACAAACGCCACTTGTTTATTTTGACCTCAGTTCTTCGAAATTGTCGACTCCACAATTGAAATATGCTGTGTGTTCCAACAAGGACCCAGCAGTCGTAATGACAGACCAGCCCATCTGTGCTGTGAGAATGTATAATTTCGGTGTATAGTGGAATTTATATAGAAGCAATGATGTGAAAACTGCTATGCGTGGTACATTCTTAAAAAAACAAAAAACAAGAAAACCAAAAAAAAAAAAAAAAAAAAAAAACCCAAAAATAACCCCAAAAACGACCTGCCGAGAAGTATGGAGTGCCATGGAGAACGCTGATATTTTGCCTGATTCAGAACACAAAAGATTGCAGGGCATTTTCCTGATTTTGTGGGGAGGCAGAATGTCATTGCCCAAGTTACAAAACAAACACGGAAATCAGTCACATACAGCCATCCCGGCTCTATAAGGTGTGTGCTGGGAAATGTGGTATCCAGAGACACTACTCCCATTAGATGATCATAATCTCGGCGGAAAATACTAATTTAGAATGAAAATGCTCATTTATGGAAATTAATTGATTTTATGCTGCTTGCCCTTACCTCCAAAAAGAGCACGAGGTCATGCTCGGGAAACGTGACTATCATTCCAGGATTTAGGATTAAAAGGTCTATTTACCTAACTAATTATACCAAAAAAAATAAAATTTTTGGAGATGAGGCATGGGCAGCTATGAAGAGCACAAATTCTTTAAAAAAAAAAAAAACCACAAGAGACCCTCCTTTCCCCCAAAACCCACCCCTCTAGACTCTGGACTCTTTTCCTTTCGAATTTATGGCGCTCTGTCTTTTTCCCATTACTTCTACTTTCTCACCAGTGTTCTATTCGGTGCTTGCTAAATATTTGGGCAGGACCACCCTCCAGCTCGCAGCAGCAGAATGTGGCTGTCACAATCATGAAAATGTTTTAATCATCTCTGCTATATACGCCCGCACCCCCAGTATGGACTGCTGTCTAGTGCAAGAACAAAAGCAGCCGTGGTCGTCCTTGTGAGAGCTGAGCTCACTTTTATGCTTGGTGGTATCTGCCCAGGCCGGCTGCTCAGACCCACAGAGACAGGACCCGACGCCTCCGAATTAGGAAAACAAAGATGTATTTACGTGGGAATTTTCCTCTCTGTTGCCATTTAGAACTTTCTGGGCCTGATTTTCCATTTTCCATAAATCGAGACCCTGGCTACCCTCCACTGTGGGGAAAAAACCAGGCCGCATCTGTAGGCGTTTTTGTCAGTGTGCCAGGGGACGGAGGTAAGTCGGAACTCAACTCTGCAAAGCCCACCTTTTATCTGAAAAGGTTCAGCCATTCTGAAGGGTCAGGGACCATCACAGCAGCTCAGGTAACCGTGGAGGGTAGCTTTTGGGCTGCGACGGCAGCTTGGCCTGGGGAAGCAAAGGTCTTCGAGGGAGTCCCACCCCTGTTGGCTACGGTTCAGGCCATGGACGGTCGAACGTCTCGGCCCACAGTTCTGCAGATGGGAAACCAGGACGGGATCCAGCACAGGCCGGCCCTGGACAACTCAGGCCCCCTGAGGGTCCGTCTGGTGGTCATGTCCACGTGGACCCCATGTACCATCTGTGGGTAGGGCAGTTATGAGCTGGACATGGCACCATTAGGCGGAATCCCCGGGCTTAAGTAAGTGTTTAAAAAACAGAGCACAAAACAACCTAAAAGATTTTCCCCATACTGAGCTGAGAGCCAAAAAGAGCCTTCTTTTTTCTCCCGACACCCGCACATCCCCCCCCCCAAAATAAAATAAAACGAAAGGGAGAAAAGAACTGGATCCCTAAACTGTGGACATGGCAGCATTAAAGACGCCGGATAAAATAAAAAGGCCTCTGTTTCTCAATGCAGAACCTACCCCTCCCGTGTGCCAGCCCAGCCCTGCTTGCCGAGGAGTTTGCTGGGAGGAGCATGGGCACGCTGGTGTTTTTCCCTCTGCCCCCCCTGGCACCACCAAAAATTAAAATAATAATGATGATGATGATGATGATGATGATGAGATCCCCCCCCCCGCACGACAAACTGTCCTGAGCAGAAACGAGCAGGCCGTGCCTCGTAATACCCCCTGAAATGTTCATTCGGATCTAATTGAACACACAGCTACTGTGAAATAACAAACATTCATTTTTATTGTGATTCCCAAAGCCTATAGCTTTGGATCTTAAAAATAAATGGGCTTGGCTTCTGCATTTTCCCTGCAGTTTTTGGAAAGGCTTACTTCACTGAAGATGGGGGGGGTCGGAAATAGAATTTTGAATTTTGGATAACCAATTAGAGGGAAGGAAACGTAACAGGCATCGAGCACAAGATGGCAGAGCCCTCGGCTTGTCTCCAGCACAAGAGAAGGGAAGAAGGTGACTTACCCAAGGTGCGGGAGGACGTGAGGAGCTTTCTCCAGAGCAAGGAAGTGGAAAGGGTGCCTCCTGGCCCGGCCGGGCAGGGTGGCAGGAGGAGGAGGACAGGTCCCGCCGGCCAGCAGGCCGTCCCCAGGTGCCAGCCCCGGTCCGACGGGCCCTCGGGCGTCCTGCTCTCCAGCCACCCTTGTCCATCGGTCCCCTCTGTCCTGGCCGGCGCGGCCTGGGCCTCGGCCACCCCGGCACCCGGAGGCAGGGCTGCCAGGAGCCAAGTGGTGCTGGGGGAGGCTCTGCTCCAGCCCAGGAGGACGAGGAAAATGCTACTTTTGTCTCCTGCTCTCATCTGGCACTGGCTGCCCGGGGAGGGGGGGCCAGAGGCGGCCGCTGCGGCTCGGCCCCGCCCACCGGGAATTTTTGAAAGATGCTCCTGGGTGCCGGGAGGATGGCAGACGTGGCAGAGGCGGGTGGGCCGGACCCCCGAACCCACCACCAGGCGGGGGCGGCGGGGGGGGGGGGCGCCCGAGTGGGAGAGGGAGGAGGCAGCAGGCGCTGCTGGCCACTCAGTGGCTGGCCCGAGGAGGACGGGGGAGCCGGCCCGGCCCAGGCGCGGCCCAGGCGCCAGCCCTCCCCGTGGCCAGGCGGCGCGGCCCTGGGCGCCATGTTGCTCCCGAGTCCAGGCGGCCCGGGCCCGCTGCGGGCATAGAGGCCGCATTGTTCCCCGGGCCGGCCGAGGAGGAGCAGGCGGCGGCGGCCAGCACCCGGCGTGCTCCCCGGGGATGGAAGGGGGGGAGGCGAGGCCCAGGGCCCCCCACCCCACCCTGACCGCTCCCTGGACCCCTGGCCTCGGAGCGAGCCTGTTCCAACCATGCCCGGAAAGGCTGAGCCGCCAGGGGTCGGCATCGGCCTTGTGTCCAAGGGGCCACCTGGCCCTGGGCTGTGGCAGCTCTCTGAGCCTCAGTTTCCCTGTCCACAGAAGGAACGGGGATAACGGCTCCTGCCACTCGGGGCTGCTGGAGGACAGAAGGGAAAACGCACACAGAGGGCTGAGCACCAGGCCGGGCACCCCACTGGTGCTCAGGAGCCGGCCGCTTCGCCCAGAGGCGCTGCCAAGCAGCCGGGCCGCCACGAAGGCCCCGGCGTCCAGAGTCCAGGCGTGCCACCACACCCTCTCAGGCCATCACAGACCCCTCAGCTCTGCCAAAGCCAATCCTGGCCACCACACGGGGCCACGGTGGAGTGTGCCTGGGCTATGGCCCTCAGAGCCGGTCAGCGGGCCAGAGGGTTTAACTTGGAGCTTCTATTTGGAGTTCACCAGATCTGGCTGTCCTTTGCTGAAGGCATCCGGGCCACATCCGTGGGGCTGTGCTATCTGCCCAAGTCTCTCCTTCGACCCTTTATGTGGCCAGGCACTTGCTATCCCCGAGCACGGGGAGCCATGGGGCTGTCAGTGTGAGACAGGGCCTCCCCAGGCAGGCAGGGCCAGCTCTGTGCTCGAGCGGAGGGCACAGCGTGGACTGGCCGTGGCTGGGCCTGTCCTCCGGCTCATAGGCCCTTCTGCCGGTAAGGACTGGGGGTAAGGGACTGTCTAGACACCTGAGCATCTGAGGACGGGAGCGCAGGCTCAGACACGGTCATGCCCAAAAAGGAGGGGGTGGGAGGTGGCAAGGCGACGGAGCAAGAAGGGAGGAGGCCAGGAGGAGACCTCTGGTCCTCGGGCTCTGGTCTCACGCACATCACCACGTGACCAGCTCACCAGCTGATGCCAGAGACAAAGCAGGTAGGATTCCGGTGCCACGCGCCTAACCAGGAACGTGGGCAATTCCATTCCAGGAACGGCTTGGCACAGCCGCCAAAAGCCTGGCCCCCGGGGAGGAGAGGGTCCCCCCCACCTCCCATGCTCCAGTGGGAAAGCCACTGAAAACCAGGTGGCCATTTTGGGGCCGGCCCCTGACCGAGGAGAGAAAACAGAACCTCAGTTGTTACGGAGGCAGAGGCAGTGGGCGTCCTTTACCCCAGCACAGGCCTACACAATATGGCCACAACCAGAAGTGGCCTTTGCTGGGCCAGAGGCTGCCCAGGAGATAATGGCCTCTGCCCCAGCATGGGGCTCAGGACACAACACGTCGGTCCGGGTGGCAGAGCAGCCAGGCCCAAATCAGGTCCTTCTTGGTCGGAGCCCCGTGCCGGAAGGTTTGGCAGCACCGCCCCTGTGCCAGGGCCAGAATCCCCAGGGACGAGCCCTGCTCCCCCTGGCCAAGCGGGGAGGGCGCCACAGGTGACACGCACAGACCCTGTCATGCTCAGTACACACATGTGTCCCCGCAGGCCAGAACCCGCGTGTCTGGCGCCCCCTCGGAGCCCAGGCCGGTCTGGGTGAGGGGACGCCACCCGCATGGAACGCTCCAGCTGCCAACAAAGCCGGCACCATCGTTTTATTATAACTTAAAATGTAATTATAAAGCGCTGATTTGGATGTAAATATCGCTGTTAAACACATGAAAGGCGAATTGAGATTTAAGAGCCCCAGACCAAGCAGGTAAATATTTCAGCTAAACACTCTTCCTGCCGTCTGAGATGCCAGAATTAAGGAAGGGCGGTTCGCCGCCCAAAAACCCAGCCCCAGCTCTAGAAGCCAAAGGGATCAGGGACAACATTCCTTTTTTAATCTTAAGGGAAAATACTATCACTCCTTAAAAAAAAAAAGAAAAGAAAAGAAAAAAGAAAGAGAAGCTGTTTCACTTTGTGCACGCCATGCACACGTTTCCGACCACGATAACAGCCATTGCCTCTGCTCTCGCACGTCTCCTCGGAGAAGCCACCTCTCGGCCGCCCACCACAGCCACGCGGGTTTCGGACGCGTCCGGAATCCGGCGCGAACAAGTCCACCATCCAGATCTCACAGCGAGACCCTCGGCCGCCTACTTCAGGGGCTGCCCCAGCCACCAGAATAAAAGCCCGTCTCCGAGGGTGTTCTGCCCCCTGACACACCGTTCCGGCCCTTTCCACTTCGATTTTACCAAATCGACACGGGGCCTCGGACGTCGTTTTGGTCACTCCCAAAAGAGACTCTTGATGGCATTTCGGGGGGGGGGGCAGGTGAAACAGACCAGAGCAAAGCAGTTCCAGGATCCAAAAAAACCCAAACCAAAAAACCCCATATAAAAGCAGTTTTAAAAAACGAAACCGCCTTTTTGAAAGCCGAATGTTATCATTTGCCAACAAAGACTCGTGGGTGAAGGGGACGCTTGGTGGGGAGGGGACTCTCATCCCTCACCCCACCCCGGGGGCCGCTCCCTCCCCTGTCCTCACCCACTTCGCAGGGGCGCCCAGACTCAGGACCCCCTGAGCTGGCAGGGATCCCAGGCCGATTATCCCCGCAGCCTTCCCCACGTCCCCCCAACGCCAGGAAGACGCTCTCAGTTCCGGCCCCAGCCGGATCCGTTCCTCTGAGTCCCTAACGGGAGCCTGGGGGCCGGGCCCCGCTTCTTGGGGCGCCTTCCCGGCTGCCTGGAGGCAGTGCATTTAGCAGGACTGAACGCTATCCACGGCGGCAGAGTGGGGAAGAGGCAGACGGCGGGTGCCTAAGCCTCCGAGTGACCCTCTGTTCGTTTTAGTCATCAGAAAGCCATCCTTCCAGGGCTAACTCTGGGCCAGGCCGTCAGGAGTTACAAACACACCCTCTCCAGCCGGGGATGGAATGTGAGGGTCGGCATGTGGCTTCACCACGGCAGGCCAGGCTCTCTGATAACCCACACGCGGCTCCCAAGTGCACTGGACCATGGGCTGTGGGAGAAGCGAAGGGCCCCGGAGAATCACAGATGCATCCAGAATCGCTCTCGATGGCCTCCTCCTGGGAAGATGGACCCTTCCTCTTAAGAGTCCCGGTTTTCCTCACTTCCATTGGATGACTACTCCCCCCAAGCCTCCGACGGCCCCAGCAGACAAAGGTTCATCAGGTCTGGCCCCTGGCAGGGGCCATCCAGCTCACCACCAGAACCCTGCAATCCTGGCTACCTTTCTGGTGCTTGCGAGGAGCCCCCATAGTCTTGCGAAAGAGATCCCGGAAGGAAAGAATTAAACTTGAGAAAGTTTAGCCTCCACTCAACAAAGAAAGCCAGGCGTTCCCACTGCATTTCCCAAGAATCGGGGGTCAGGGGACTTTCCTTTTCCCCTTTCTAGAAATCTCCGTCCCTGACTGGGTTCTCGGGGCCTGTGACACCCGGATACTCAAGGTTTGCCGTCCCAACCAACAGGGCACTGGTCAGCCCTGAAAATAAGTATTTCATATAAAAGATCCATTGTCTTGGCTTGGAGACAATTGTTGCGTTTTCCCCTCCTCTGCTCCGACACATCAGCATGCCCGTCCGATGCCCAGGCTCCCTTCTCGTCGCGACAGCGCGTTCTGAGAAAGGGCCATCTTGCTGGGTCTTCCTGAGCCATCGGCTAAGAAAGCAGATTCTCCTCAACGAAGCGTTCTGGGAAATGCGTGCTTATATTTGGGCAAAGAACAATTAGCTCACCGGCGGTGAAACCCTCCCACCCAATCGCCACCCGCGTTGCGAGCTCGAATGCCGGCAGCTGGTGTGGCCGCTCTGGACCCCAAGTGGTGACGGCCTGCCCTCGATCTGCCCTGGAGCCCCAAAGAGGTGAGAGGCACAGGTCAGACCCCCGGGTCAGCACCCACATGAGCTCCTCAAGTGCCATTCTGTGGGGAGGCTCCCCTCCTTCCTCGGTAAACATGTCCCAGGACCTCAAGGGGCCTTGCTCCCATCTAGTGTCCCCAGTGCCTCCGAGCCACGTCCCTGTGACAAGGGAAGCCCGGCTTTGCAAGCTTCCTGGCATTCCATCTGGGAGAAAATATCAAAGTTCACCTTGCACCGCCTTTTGGGGGTGAGGAGTAAACTTGTAGGTGTCCTTCCGAGAGAAACCAAAACTGGACTCTGGTTCTTAGAAACTCAGGAATATAATCATCACTCAGGGTAAACACAGTGATCACCATTTACAACAGCAACACGCTTTATGGTGTCCCTGCCACGTGCCAGGAACTGTGCTTTGTGGGGAGAGCGCTGTCTGGACACTGACGGTGCTGTCATTATTCCCAGGGCTAGGGCTCAGAGTGCAGGCCCAGGGCGGTGAGGCGCCTTGTCTGGGGTCACACAGTAAGCCAGGGGCAGGGCCAGATGGGAGCCGCCCCACGGGAGCCAGGACACCCCAACCCCCGGCCCGTTCATGGGGTTGCCACAAGTGTCTTCTCCCTTCTCCCCAAAGATGCAAGGACACCGTCTAAGCCCGAGGAAAACCAAGCATGATGGTTGTGAGATGTTTTCCTTGCAGGCCTGCAAGGGCCGCCCTCCCTTCCCAAACACTGGCCTTCACTAGGGACACACACTGGTTTCCCTGGACACCCGGGAGCACTTGCTCAGTCAGAGGCCCCATCCCTCAGCCCCAGGGACTGCCTTTCCGTCAGGCCTCATCCACACCAGAGCAGAACAGGCCCCAGGCCCCTTCTGAGGATGGGAGCAAGCAAGACCGGTTCATAAACCGCCCCATCGGGGGCAAACAACACAGACCCAGAAAGCGACCCTGCCACGAAGCTGCCGCTGTTCCCATGGAGCCCAGCACAACGCCATCCGCACCTGCTCAGGTGATGGTGTACACCCGGGCCCCAGTGCAGGCCTCGTCGCCATACATCGCCTGTGTCGAGCAGTTGGACCCCACCAGCACCCAGGACACCTCTCACCCAGGATCTGGGGGCTTCAGGTGGCCAACGGCTGGGCAGGACCCGGCCCCAAGAGCAAGCGAGGAAAGACCCGGAGGCTGGCCTGGCCTAAAACAAAAGCAGCAATGCCCGGGCCGGCCTCCCACTGGCCCGCCGCAGTCCGTGAGACCCTGTCCCCGGCTTAGCACATTCTATTCAGTCCAGAAGCGACAAAAACCACACAGGAGCCATTTCCAGAACCTCGGTTTTGGTGTGCATATCCTCAAAAATGAATTCTGCCTGGTTGGGACAGCTCAGCACGGTGAGAAGCCCCGGCAGGGCCCAAGTCTCCCTTGCAACTGGGCTGGCTCCAAAGCACCAAGGACAAAGGCAGGACAGGACGGTGCTGGGGCCGAGGCCAGGCCTCTGTCCGGGAGCGTGGGGTGGGGGAGCACTATTTACTAGAGACTGTCAACCCCACCTCCCAGGGGCCGGGGGCACACTCGGGCTGCCGAGATGGGGATCCGGAGCTTCGTCAAATGGCGACCCCCCACTAAGTGGCCCTGCGGGCACCTCCTTGGATGCTCAGGCCTTTCCCTGCTCCCACAGGCCCAGAGAGAAGCAGCCACAGATGCCCCTCATTTGGGGGGTTGGCAGAACGCCACACCGTCCTGCCCACCACGAGATACGGCACAGATCATCTGCGGAACCGGAGAGAACATCTCCCACACTCTGCAGGCCAGGGTCCTCTGGAACTTGAGCTTCTTCTGAGCATGAGCCGGGCCACTGCCGACGCCAAGCAACAGCTCCCGGTGGCAGCAGCGCGCCTTCCGCAGCGGCGACCCCGTTCCTCAGATCGCTCTGGCACGTCCCACCCGGGTTTCACATCTGCTAACTGCCTCTGACAGCATCATAAATAAAAATTCAAAATGGGGGAGGTGGGGAGGTGGTGTGAGGGAGGTGGGGGGAGAGCGGCCTAGCAGAAGGGACGGCCCCCGGGGTCCAGAACGCAGCGCTGGAGCAAACTTTTGGCCTCTGCACCCGGAGTTGGCCATATCTTAGCTCAAGTCTCCTCTGTCCTCCGGATTCTACGGAACCAGGCAGCCCGGGGAGAGGCTGTCGTGAGGCAGGCCTGGGCGACTTGGGCCTCTGTCCACGTTCCCGGAAACATGGCCTTCAGGTACCAGCTCACAACTCTGGGGCGTTATGGAAACAGGGGGCCCCCCTGCCCATTATTTTGTGGTCAAATCGCCCATTAAGGTTCTCCAAACCACATCAGTAAGATGGGGAGAGCAGAGGGGAAATCGTACTGTGATAGGATGGTACGAAAAAGCGTCCTTAATCCCGCCCCGCCACCCCCAGGACGGGTTTCACTTTAATAGGATAGGTGCCTGCGAATACAAACATGCATTTTAAAATCCTAAATGGCTAGAACCAACGAACGAAAATAAAACGGAGACAGTGACGGCCTGCAGAGACCGCCCTGGCTTCTGAAACCCAACTTTGAAGAAATTAATTTCAGCGTTACCTTACAACCCTGTAATTATGGCAAACGCACATTCCTTCACCCATTTCTTGCTCCCCACAAACTCCCCAGGGCCGCCGGCCGGGTCTGTGTGTGAGCCGCCTATAAAGGGGGATTTATTACGAAAAGTTATGAGTTGTTTTTCGTTTTATGCCACCATAAACAAGAGCCTCCACACAAGGGCCTTTCACTCAACCGGCCCAGTGGCTGCCAACGCTTGACTGCGGCCCCTGAAGCCCGCTCTCCATAAATGCTTGACCAGCAGGGGAAAAAAAAAAAAAAAAAAAAAAAGAAGCGGCGCTTTGGCTGGCTTAGGAAAGGAATGAAAGATGTCAATTTTTCAAAAAGGGATTGCTGCTTCCAGATCACCCTTCCAAACACATTGCCCCTAAAAACAGATGCTTGCTTTCTCTCTTTTTTCTATTCTGGTGAAGATAGCTGCTACGGCTATCTTATGTGTCCGACAAGATTCCTCTCTGACAAATGGTCCGCACACCTGAGATCAGAAACTGTATTTCACAAATAACAAGTTCCTGAATTTTAACGACGGCCGCGGAGTTCTTGCCAAGCTGGACGGGCTGCCGGTTCAAGAGCAGCCTCCCCGGTCTGCCTGCGGAAGGCCTGCCTGCCCTACAGGCTCTTCTTAGAAATCCCTTCATTAATATTTAAATACTCACTAAGTAGCGAAAGTGAGAAATGCACTTACCATCCTCAGGAGTCGCCCCGGAACCTGATAGTGACCCGTGACACGCAGGTCGACTGCCCTGCCCTTGGCGGAGGAGCGCGCGGGGACGCGGCCGGCGCTGCGCTCTCGTGCCCGCACCGCACAGGCCCTGGGCCACGGGTCTGAGTCCTGGTCCGAAACGCTTCCCTCCTTGGCGCGTGTAAACCGCAGAGCGCAGCACGGTGCCATCTCCCGCAACTCTTCGCAGGGCGGGACGGCTCCGGGACGGAGCGACGGCCGGGCGAGGCGCACGGCCAGGCCCCAGCCGCCAGGTCCCGCACCACGCCGCTCCTCCTCTTCTGACCCCGGCTTGCCCGTACGGAGCCACCGGACCTCTCCGAGGAGCGGCGGGCAGCACCCGGTCTCCGCGTCCGCGACTAGCGCCTCGGGGGACCTTTGTCCCCGACGAAAACGAAAGCGCGCCGGGCCGGGGGCGCCCACGCCCTGCCGCGGAGGTCCGGGCCGGCGCGCCCCGCGACTTTCTCCAAGTTCACGTGCTTCCCGGGCCGGCGGGAGGCGCGGGCCCCAACTTGCAGAGACCGGCCGTCGGGCGCGCTGAGGGCTGCGGGCGGGCTCGGGGCCGCCCCGCGGCGCGGCCCGGGCACAATGGGCGCCGCCGGGCGGGCGCGGGGACAGCGCGGGCCCGGGTGCCGCGCGGCCGCTCGTCTGGCGCGGCCCGGGCGCCGAATGCGGCGGCGGCGGCTTGGCATAGACGCGCCGCGCGCCCGGTGCATGCTAATGGCCGGCGGCCGCGCCATGAATTATTCAGCAGCGGCGCGGAGAGGGCGAGCGCGGCGCGGAGGGCGGCCCGGCCCGCGCGTCCCCCGCCGCTGCGAAGCCGCCGCGGCGACTTCCCAAACTTTCCCCGGTCGGCACCGAGGATGCGGCCCCCGCGGCGCCTCCGTCCCCGCCCGAGCGCGCCGGCCGCGCTTCCCACGTTGCCGCCTATTTTATGTCTTTTGTCTCGGAGTTGGCACCTGTCCCAGAGAGCGCGTTTCCCTGCCCACCCCTTCGCCGCCGGATCGGGGCGGGGGAGGGGGTACGGGGGACCCGGAGAGGAGGGGACGGGGAGGTGGGGGTGGGGGAAGCAAGGCGCCTACGGGCCCCGCAGCCAGGAGAGACCTCCCGGGGACAGCGGCCGTGCCCGCGGGCCCGGGCGCCTCTGTTCCGCGGGGAGGTCAAGGCTTCGGCTGTGCCCGGAATACCAACGAAGCCTCGGGGGCCCCCGGCCGTGCCCGCTGCGGGCGAGGACCGGCCGCGGCCCCTCCCTGACTCCCACCCCCCGCCCCGCTCCGCCGCGCACCCTCCTCCGGGGGCCGGCGCGCGCGGGCGGGGCGGGCGGCTCGAGCAGCGGATTCGCCGCCCGAACCCCGCGCCTCACCCCGCAGGCCCGCGTGCGCGCCCCCGCGGGCACGCCACCCCCGGCGCTCCCCGCCGCGCGCCCCCGGCCCGCGGCCCCGCCCGCCTGCCGGCGCGGCCAGGGGGCACCGCGCCGCGAGGACCCCATCGGCCTCCAGCATCGCGCCCCGGGGCCGCGCGGCTGCGGGGACGGGCGGGCGCGAGCCCTGGCCCCTGCTCGCCCAGCCGCCCTGGCACCGAGGCGGCTGCCGGAGCGCGCTCGGCGGCTGCGTTCCGAGGCGCCGGCTGCCATGATTGCGGGCAGGAGGGGCGCGCGCGCAGGCTCTGGCCCGGCTCAGAGACCCGGGGCGGACCGACGGTCTCCCGCCTGCGCGCAGACCCGTACGCGCCGCGGACGGCCGCTAGGGTAGCCGGCTCGGCACTGCAGGGGCCGGCGTGTGCCCCGGAGCTCTGGACAAAGTCCCGGGCCAGGGCTCGGGGTCGACCGCGGCGGCGGGCTTCCCCCAGGGCAGGGTGCGTGCCAGGGCGACCCCGCGGCGGCTTTGCGGACAGCGCCCGTCCGGCGGAGGGAGGGGCGCGGTGCCAGGTGTGGTGGGGGGCGGGGTGCACGGGATCTGGTGAAGTGGAGAGGGGCAGCGCACAGAGCCCAGAGATGGAGGGGGTGCGCAAGGTGCCTGGCGGAGGGGGGTGCCCCCAGGGTGCCGGGGAAGGCGTGGGGTGGTGGGGGCACTGTGCCCAGGGCTGCTGCCCAGCTTCGAGCTCGCTCTTCCTTCCCCGCAGAAACAACTTCCTGCTCCGCTGGCCCAGGGCGGAGGAGCTGCGGGGGGTTCTAGGCCTCAGCTTGGCTCCTGGAGGCGACTACACTGCAACACCCCGGGACCGCTCGGCTCCTTTCCGCGCCCCCTCCCGGGGGGGTCGCGACAGGCCGGGCTCCAGGGTCCCGCCTCTGGTTATAATGCCAAGGAGGCCTCAGCAGCTTTTTTCCTGCCGCCTGAGTGGTTTCCCCGCAGAGAGTCCGGCCTGGCCCTCTGGCGCTTGGGGATGACACCGGGTCACTATACTCAGACCCCCTCTCCCTGTCCGGGCATGAACCTCTATCAGAGCCAGATGGACCTGGCTGTCCCCGGACGTCCGCGACGGGGGCCCAAGAGGAACAAGGCCTCTTGGGCCCCATCCCAATGTCTCTCTGTGCCTGTCTCCCCCCGCCCCCCAAGCCGGCCTTGGCATTCTAACCAGTGTCCCTTGACGTCACATCTCGCCATTTCTGTCAACCAATTGAAACTTGCTCGTTGTCATAAAAATATATATACTTTTTATGCCATTGGTGCATTCAAAAGTTCCTCGTGTGCCCTGCTTCCCAGGAAACTCCATCCCATATTGGATTGGACTGCCCAGAAAGGGGAACTGGCTGACCGAGGCAGGGCTGGGGCGGCTGGAGCAGCCTTGCCAGGCCTGAGCTGACCACCGACCCAGCTTAGAAGTTCTCTAGACCCCTTTGATCTTGGCCTTGAATTGTGGCTGGACACCCCCCGCCCCCCACCCCATGACAAACATGGTTTTGTGGGGAGGGGAAATATCCAGGACATACTAAGGAATCTTCCAAAATGGTTTTGCTGGGTGTTAGGGTCTGAGTGTAGCCTCTTTCTAGGGACGGCTTCTCTAACTCCTATGAGAAAAATGGAGTTTTATGAAATGCTTTCCTGTTCATCTTCTCACTGAAACGCTGACCAACTTTCACTTTTCACAGCTGCTGACAACAGGCAGAGCAGAGAAAGCCCAAGCAGGGGTGACTTCACAATGGGGTGGGTTTCACTCTTTTCCAGGGGAAGGTCCAGGGTGGCCCTCCCAGACTCAAGGACTGTGGGGGTCCAGAGCTGGAAGCCTAGGAATTCTGTGTTCCTCCTTCCTCAGAAATGGACACCCTTGTAGCGGTTTGAGACGCAGGAATGCCGTGCCCGTGTTCTAGCAATACAGCAGAAGGACAGTGTCTCCTGTCTAGCACAGTACTTTATAATTTTCTTCCCTATTACAGTGCCCAGTCCCAACCTGGGCTGCAGGGTAAGAGAACAGGTTCCTACAAGCTGAGTATCTGCCGGGCGGTCCCAAAGAGCCGTCCAGAGCCTTCTTTCCACACCGAGGAAGAACCCAAGCACCAATGGCCATTACACATCCCACCCCGACCCCGTCCACTCATCTCTACTGCATGGTTCAACTGCTTCAAAAAACACATTAGACATTCTGTGGCTTAGCAACTTTGGGGACTCCAGAACTACAAACTGCTTTCAGGGACTGGCTGAATGCAGGCATCTAAACACACTGTCTCGGGCCCTTTTAATACCAAACCTTGTTTTTCCAAAATAATGAGCAAGCGCGGTTAATGATCGAACCGGGATTTTGAAAATAAATATATTTTCACACAAAACTGCTCCCAAGGGTAAACCCTGAAGTTGTGCATACCTTTGTGATAACATTCACAAACGCACGCACACACACACACTGTAATCTATTTATACTCTCTTCCCTAAACACTATAAATATTATAAGTAATGTGATACATGTTTTGTGATTAAATTGGTGGATTAAAACACTGAATTTAAAAAGCCACAAAGAGAAAGAGATGATCTTACCTTATGCCACTTACAACTTTTGTTCCTTTGGCAAAATACAAATTTGACAACTGTATCATTACTGAAGGCAATAAGCAAATGTTAGCATATCAGCTTTGTAATTTTCACCTGAAATCATTGTATAATCATACCAACTTGCTAACCTTTTTATTAGCTGATTTTTTTCATTCTCTCACACACAGTAATAAGTTAATTTAATGCCATTTTCCTCCTCCCAATTTTTATTTGGTAAAACAAGAAGTTGGATGAGTCAGAACAATATTTGAGAACGCACGATTTTTTTTTTATCCCCTCTGTACTTGGCAAGGATTTACATATAATTTGGTTGCGAATTCAGAAATCAAATTCCGCTTTATTCAAGGAAAATAATAGCTCTCTGGTAATTTCACCGGGCATTATTTAGGTTGGTTTTTTCAAGTCTTTTTCCAACTTGCTATAAAATTACATTTTTCGAAGTAAATAATTTTTTAAAATATGCTCAAATTATCAAAAAAGAAACCTAGAAGATTTATGTTGTCGGTGAGTGTTATCGATGGACAGTCTTCCTGGGAGAAGAACTTGGTCTGTGCCTGTGGGCCACACCACGCCTAAGGTCAGATGCTCAAAAAAATAAGTCCTAGGAAGGCTCTTGATATAGCAGGATGTTTACACTATCGGCCTTATACAGTTATTTTTTCCTGATTTCTCCCCAGATCTGCCTAATGGGAATGCGGCTGGCGACTTCCTGCTCTGCCCCTGAGCCCCCGTGTCCCCGACTCAGCCTCTGGCCTCACACCAGCCTAGGAAGGCCACGGGCATTCCAGTTCACTGTCTCTTCCCAACGCCGTGACTTTTAATGGTTAAAAAATGTCAGTATCCAAGGCATTCCAAGGACTTCGTAAACAGATGCGTTTAATCTAATTAAAGCAAGCAGGATGCGTGTGAGTGAAAACTTACATTTTCACTTGGGTTTTGAACATCCAGCTTGCACACTCAAGAATAATGATGTTTTCAAAGCTGCCCAATAAGCTTGAGATTGTCAGAGCGTGGCGGTTCCTGGGTAAGATGCCCCTTCTTCAGTCATCCCAGACAATGTGCCCTTTTGAGGAGCTACTGGGAGGCTAAGGGTGCTGCATGGAAAGGCAAACAAGCTTTAACATTTTTTTTTCTCTCTTTTTTTTTTCTTTTTTCTTTCTTTCTTTTTGTTGTTGTTGTTGTTGTTGTTGTTGTTTCTCTGATCTCAAAGTAGTCTGCCGGTTTGGGATTCCATTTCTATCTATTTCATAATAATGTGTACCCTTACTTTATGCAGGCTTTAATTGTACGCTCCATGATTTGTGCACAAACTCACTGGCACCAATTTACCTTGGGTAAGCTTTTTTTTTTTTTCTTACGGAGATGGTTGTGGAAGGGGGCCAGGGGAAAGAAGCCTGCTAGTGTAGCTACCGGTAAACCGAGGGAAAGATCATCGAGTGGGGGTCTCGGGCTGGGGAAGGAAGTGCAAGGAAGCCCCACGGAAAGGCTTCCTTCCTTGCAAACATAACGAAGCATTTTCAAAATCCTTTGCTTTCGTTCACCCCATTTCGTGTCAACCTTGGCATAGTTCACTGACGACCGAAATAAAACTCCAGCTATAGGAAAAGCATGTTTGAAGAAGAAAACAGAGGGCAGAAATCTACACTAGCAACCACCCGCCTCTCCCCGGGAAAAAAAGAAAAAAAAAAAAAGCTGGCAGACCATTTCTGTGTCTTCTTTCCTAAAATACATATATATCCACATATATATGGAACAGACTTAGTGTGTCTGCCCCAATGACGATGAATAGCACGCCCCACGCTCCCTCCTAACTGATGGGTAGTAACTCCCTGCCCACATATTCACAAGCCTGTTCAGAAACACCGGGACAGCTCTTTGGTCATATGTAACACACCCGCAAAGTCCACACATTCACCTTTCATGATGTGTTACCTGCGTACGTATATTTTTTAAAAAGTCTAACAATGCTGAAAGCACTCTTAAGAGGTTAAATATTTTTTTTCAAATAAAAGGAGAGCCTAAAACGACCAGAAGTCTGCAGCAAATGTGTGTTCGGTCACATATACGTCTGTATATGGTGAATACACTGTATATAATAATACATACATACCGGCATCAAAAATTTCCCCTTACAGATCAAGAATCACAGTGAATCTTTTTCATTCCCAAGTAGTAACAACACAAATCAGAAAAAATGAATTAAGGACGATAGACAGATACCCCTGGTCACACACGCATCCATCAAATGCCAAAGTGAGGTCCTCGGCATGACGTAAGGAATGAGAAAAAGCACAGAAGAAAATAAAGTTTTTAAACATCCAAATTAACTGTGGACGAGAAGTGGACACTGGATTTGTTTCAGTTGTTCAACTCTGCAGTCCCTCAAATGCAATCATCACCCATTGGGAAACCGACACTTTCCTAAAGAATTTAGCCTGCCACCTATAGCAAATGTGCATTAGCAATTAAAGGCAGATTGGAATTTGGAATTTAACAGTTTCTGGTGGACAGTTACCAACTTCCATGAAAATGAAAAACATCAGAAAATCTGAATAGAATTTCTCTCCCCAAATATCCAAGGAATGTCTTCGTTTCACATGTTGAAAAGCCTTGATTTATTTGAAATATTTTTGCATCGTATCAATCCTTTATAGGGAGCCTGAAATAGCCATTATTTCAATAACTATATAGTCTTCTTGAATCACATCTAAGCAGACTTTGCTATTATACATTTAAAGCAATTTTAAACTTGAGAAACTGTCATGTTTATTTTAATTTTTTTTTAAATACTGCTGAAAGTCAGCTCAATTGTTTTCTTTCCCCCAGATGAAACGAGAACTTTAGCATCATTTCTTAGCCATACAGTTTCTCAGTGAGCTAGGTAAATTATAAGCCCTTAGAATAAAGAAGAAAAGAAAGGAAATAAATCCTGATTTAGAACTCAAAAGGCTTATTGTTAAATTGCAAAGGACAGCAGGAACGTTTTTTTTTAAATCAAGATTTCACAGATCTGTTCTTTAAAATGATTGCAAAGAACCCAAGCTGCCTGCGAAGTAATCGCATGCAGAATGAGGGAATTTTTAGGGGACAATTTCAAGTTGTTTCAGATTTGACCATGGTGGTCTTACCAAAATACTCCCGTTTTATTTTCTTAAAATCTAATATGATTTCACACCACACAGGCAAGTAATTTGCCTTGTATATAATGACAGTTTCATTTTCCTGAATGTGCCTAAATATTGGTGCTTTTAGTTCTGGTTAACACAGAGACAAGGGTAAAGCAGGATTTTGCATGTATGCCCTTTCTACAACATGTCAAGAAGTGTTTTAGCTAAATTTATCATTGAAGGACAAGATAATATTTAATGGCTGCAAAGGAAAATACTCGAAAACAGAGCCAATGCTGATGTTCTGTTTTGTTTCCTGCTATTTATAGAGCAACTTTCGGTGAAATTCTTCATATTAAAAGGACACGAAGTTTATTTCTTTTAACGAAGAGAAAGGGGTAGTGTAAGCAATCGGTAAGGGGTGGCTTGGAATTTGCGAATATGAGTCGACATAATTTTCACACGAGGAACCTGTATTTTAAAAGAATCTATTTCAAAATAAAGAGAGAAGTGCACAGGCTTGGTTCTCCATGAGGCTCCCAGGAAGTGATTTTTAATCATCTTCAAAGGCTCCAGCCTTGGCTAATATCTTCCCATTAACCAGTTTTTCAACTCTGTATTCTAGACTGGCTACGCGATCCTGCTTCTAAGGTGGCCCCTTTTGCACCGTCTCATCTAGAAGGAGTGACAGCTGCTTCCTTCCCCGACACCGACAACCTGAAATTGACAGTCTCTCACACCTAGAATGCTGGAAACTTCTAGGAGGGCTCCGAGGCTTACTGGGAAACTTCTCTCACTGGGGGGAAAAAAAACCCAAAAAACCAAAAACAAAAACCTTCTCGACACACACCTGGATCTACAGATTTGGAAAAACTAACCAGCTGCGGCCAAAAACCAAAACACTCAACCTCCCGAACACAGTCTGCAAGAAACACAGAGCCCTTTGACGCCACGCAAAGACTTGTAAATAAAATAGCTCCAAGGCAGACAGGCTGAATGAGCCTCTTAAAACAGCCAGTTGGTGCCTCAAAATTTAAAATTAGAACATTAAATGTTAACAACACGAGGATATCCTGGGATACGTGTGTGCGCGCGTGAGCACGCGCTTGTCTGTGTGTGTGTGTGTGTGTGTGTGTACACACGCATGTGTATGTGTATGTAGGAATACAAGTTTTGCCGCCCTACGGCTTGGAGCTGATCCGAGGTCCTGCTGGAGAGCCCCTAAAGCAGGCAACAGGCCGGCCGTCCCGCATTCACTTTGGGCCCCTTCCTTTCTCATTACACATGTGCAAACATCCAAAGCCAGCGAAAACACAACCTGCTGTAGATAACAAGGACCGATCTCAGATACAGAAAAGTCTTTGCCTGGAATAAATGGTGATTTGTGGAAGGCAAACCAAGCTGACCTCATTCTTTGTCATTAGGACAAAAGCGGCACAGCCCGTGTTGGGGAGTGAGGCAAGGGCCGGCAGCTCTGGGAGACACGGGGGCTGGATTCCTCTGAGAGAAGGTCACGTTTGGGGGGTTGGGCCGGGGTTTGGGCCCCGCAGACCCTTACCCTAGCCAGGCTGGGTATGGCCGCAGATAGAGTCTGGGCTTAGACTCTGGGATCAACATTCAGGGCTCTCGGGTGTCCGTGTCAGAAGGAGGAGGGTCTCCAAAACGTCAAAGCCAATCCCTGAAATTGGGGGCCATCTCGGTGTCCTGTCCAGAAGCCTTAAGGGGACAAGGACGTTCTTTATCTTGCTCAGTTGCTCCCCACGCTTGGCCCACACGTCCTTCTTCTGGGTGATGCAGAGGGTTTCCATACCATTCGGGGCAACAGAAAGAGCCAGAGCACATGGGCCGGGTCAGGTATGACAGGAGTCGCTAGGAATTCCCATCACGCATCAGCAGCCTTGCAGTAAAGGGTTCTTCCTGTGCTAATAAGGAGAGCACCTTGAGTGCGTACCACAAGCGCGTCCCAATTTACTCAGTGTTTTCCCCTGTCTCTGTCTCACGGGATCTCACGGCCCGAGAGGAAGAAGCAACAAAAATGATGATGCCTCCCTATAAGCCAGGGAAACTGAGGCCCACGTGGGTGGAACAGTGACTTGGCCTGGGACCCTAAGCCACACATGCCACTTTGATATTTTGCCTTGCTTGCTTGCTTGCTTGCTTCTTCTTTCTTTCTTCTTATACATCACCACCCACCTCTTCCTACTCATACACACACAGGTTTATTTTATAGGTAAGAATCGTTCCCAGGAAGAACAGAGCCTCATTGAAATCTGGGTCCCAGAACTGCTTTAAGCTGGCCAGCTCTGGTGGTCCCCCACCCCTGCAGCCAGATTCGGTCATCTGAGGCGTCCACCCTTCCCAGCCAGGTGCATCCTGATCTCCCCCTCAAGTCTGGGCTGGGATGAGTCTACGTCCGGGGTAAAATAGTAGACACAGGTTTGCCGCTGGGGCCTCCAGAGTACTCCCGACCAAGCAGCCTCGCCTGAGCTCGGGAGTTGGGTTGCTCTCTGTCCACCGCCCTTTCTGCTGGGGGGAAGTGGGGGCCAGCTCCCCGAGAGCAGGATCTCCCCAGCCACGCAGCCAGGGTGGCTCTGAGCCTCACCTGAGCCTTCCCCCTGCTTTCTGCCCTTTCTGAAGCCGGCAGGCCCGAGCCAGTCGTTTTGGTATAAAAGACCAAGCAGGTGACCAGGACGGCCAGGGAAAATCTCTAAGTCACA
Organism: Lontra canadensis; assembly: GCF_010015895.1. Lineage (NCBI taxonomy): Eukaryota > Metazoa > Chordata > Mammalia > Carnivora > Mustelidae > Lontra > Lontra canadensis. The sequence continues at coordinate 3,497,621 of NW_022631078.1, forward strand.
CACCAGCAAGGACCACTGACACCTGGCTGCCTGCAGAGAGGCTCCCCGTGGCAGTTCTTTCCGGGAGGGCTGGCCCGGGGCCCAGGTCCAGACATCCGCATTCTGCAGGGGCACACATAGCGGATCAGATGAACTAATTACTCGTCAGAGCAGAGAAAGGACAGGTAGGGACTGCGGCGGTGGGGGACCGACGATGAGGAAGGGGACAGTGAATGAGGAGACTGGGTTCTTTAGAAAATAGCACTAGGGACGGTGAGCCATGCAGGGCACGACTCCAGGGCCCTTCCCTCTCCGGCAGAGATCGGCACCACATATGGAAGCGTACCCAGCGCTGGCCTGGCTGCCCGCTCGCCCCCAGCTCCGCTCCGTCCTCCAGCAGAGGGGCATGGCTCACGGCTCTAGAACACCACACCTTCCCGAGGCCGGACTCCGCATTAGAACGTTCCACCCCACAGACAGCACGCTCAGAAACACAAGCAACATTTAAAAGAGGCTCCCTAACAAAGGTGAGCGAATGCAGCTATGAGATTCATGAGGAGTGGGGCGAATGAGAACTAGAGACCACCAGGCTCCTCTTCAAAGCAAAACCTTCCAAGACTCCTTCCTCTTTCCTTTCTGCACCTGACTACAGGAGAAAGTGCTTTTTAATAAAGACCAAAATCTTAAAAAAAAAAAAAAAAAAGAGTTGCAAGGAGCTGAGTCACAGAAGCTTTTTGGGGTAAAAAGTATAACCTTGCCCAGAATTTGAGGGAAAAACAAAGAACACAGAGGACACAGAATGGCCAAGGCCCGACTTCAGCGACCACCGCCTTACTAATATCTTCTCAACCCCAGCCCTCCCTAGAGCTGTCCGCAGACCCCAGAGAGGTTGTGAGGCCTGGTGCCGGACACAGCCCCTGAGCCAGAGCGGGGTCTGAAGGTCCCTGTTTTCCCTCACTTGGGACTCGGAATTCTGCTTCCCTGGATCTCTTTTTCTTTCCCATCTGCCGGATTCCCCGCAGAAATAAAGAGCAAGAAAGAAAAACAGGGTCCAGTGAACCTCTTGTCTCTGCACCTCCACCCAGCCTTAAGGGCCCTGCCTAGAGGTGCCTCCTGTAGGGGTCCTGGGGTCCTTCCCCCAAGGGGGACAGGTGCGCGCGCGGCCCTGGGGGCTGCCTACGGTCTGTCCGCGGACCAGGCTCATTTGCCAACCGGGGCTAGTCTCATGCAGCCCCCTGGTGCCAGAGTCCGGGCTGGGCAGGGACAGGGTTGTGCCTGCAGCCGCTCCGGTGGTGGCGGGAAGGCCCGCGAGCGCCTCCACCAGGCAGCCCCCGGGCTCGCGGCGCAGGACCTCGGGCGGGGTCCTTGCGGGGCCCGGGCGGGGCCGGTCGGCAGCGGGTCTGGGGCGTGGGGCCTGGGGCCTGCGGTCCGCATCCCGCGCAGAGCAGAGCCTGAAGTCTGAGCCTGCGGCTGGGTGTACCCGGGCCGGGCATCGGGTCCGCAGGGGGCAGGACGGAGTCCGGGGTCCGAACCGAGGTCTGGAGTCGGAGTCGGAGTCCGCGGCCGGGTCTGCGAAGGGCAGAGATCGGGGTCCAAGCCGGGGCCCCAGGCCCAAGTCCGAGTCCTGAGTCGCGCAGCGGTCCCGGGTCGAGCTCTCAGTCCGCGTGCCGGTCTGGGTCCGAGTTCCCGGCCAAGCCAGGGGCCGGGGTCTGGGGTCCGCCTCCGCGTCCAGGTCCGGGTCCGCGTCCGCGTCCGGTCCGAGCAGGGCCCGGGGTCCGCAGTCGGAGCAGGGGCCGGGGTCCGCGGCGGCGGCGGCGGCGGCGGCACGCGCCCCAATTAGCCGCAGCGGGCGGTGGGGCGGCCCCACTGAGGGCGAACAAAGGGCGCGACCCCGGGGTCAGGGAGTCGCGGGCCGGCGGCCGCCACTTGTTAGCCCGCCCTGTTTACTTTGCCGAAGTAAAGCGCACAATATATTGGCTAAAGCGGATTAGAGGGTCGCGCCCCGGAGGCCGGCGGGACCTCCCAGCCCGGCGCCTCCCGGGCCGGCCGGGCCTAGCGCGTGCAGACCCCTTCCCGCCCGCGTCCCCACCCGCAGAGGCAGCCGGGGAAACTGAGGCTGCGCCCGCCAGGCCCCGCCTGGGAGGCAGGAGCGCGGGCCGGGAGCCGGCCCAGGGCCTGGAGGGGGACTCGGCAGAAGGCCGGCGCATCCTCGCGGGTCCCTGCAGGTCTGGGCTCACCTGCGCCACGTGGCAGCCCGGCCGGGTGGCTCTGAGAACGCCCCACGGGGCCTTTTAAGCCGGCGGGGGTTGGGGGGGGCATTGCGTTATTTCCCAGACCCCTGCGTTTTAAAGATTCTGCCCTTCCCATCGCAGCTGGTCCTGGAAATTCATTTTACGGGGGAAAAAAATGACACTTGCTTCAAAGATACGGTATTTTAGATGGAAACGTGGACTGATTTTTCCACATCACAAAATCCTGTAGCATTGTAGTTAAAAAAATCCTTCCCTCCAGTTTGACACGAGATGTTCCCATGCATCTCCAGCTGTCAATCAGCAGGTGTCTTAAGATTGCAGAATAATATTTTGTGATAGGAAAGTCCTGCCAAAGTACAGCAGGGGTGGGGGAGAGTGTTTTCTTTCTTTTTTCAAAGACAAATAATGAGTATAAGTAAACCAAGGTTCCCCCCAAAGACCACAGTTTATCATCTGGCATTATGAACCCAAAATCTATATGCTTCTCCAGATAGGAACTTGAAGAACCTTTTAAACTGCCAAGCAGTAGAGGCAGAAAACATTAACCCGCAATCAAGAACAGGGTCTAACCATAGGTGGTTAGACCAAGTATGGGACCATGTATCCAAGAAGAATAAGAATGCCCTTTTTTCCCTTTCCAATGCTATTGCTGAGGGGGCAAAAATATTTCTTCTTAGGTTCACACAAAATCTGAATTGAGTTTTTTAATGCCCTGGTTGTGTAAACGTACATGTTTGGTTAGTAAACGCATGTAGTGTTTGATTAATAAGCTATCAAGGTATAAATCTTTCATAAGAAATGAATAATATTTACTTACTATACATATCTGTTGGTCTAACGAATATTTCTGCTACATACCATCTATCCACAATTACTGAAGGAGAATACGCCATTTGTCTATACTTCTACTCACAAGCCTTTAAAAATTTTTTCTTTTCTGCTTATAAAAATACCATGTGTTTAGAGAAGGGACAGCAAGGTCCAAAGCCTGAGTAATTTAAAGATAGATATTTAAGATAGAGATCATTTACGTAGTAAACATAAAATGCAAATAATTCAAATATAAAATACACAGAAAAAGGAAAATTCACCGATATGCCATTATTCAGAAGGAGCATTCTATTGCATTTCCTTCCCAACAGTAAACACGTGCATACAATTACATCATTTACCTCCATATTTACTGTATGTGAAATGTTGTATCTGTTGGTCCCCATGCCATTACAAACTCTTTGTCAACAGCATTGTAACAGGGACATGCTATTCCATTATTTTGTTACGTGATAATTTACGCCACCATCCCCCATTATTCCAAATTTCATTTCTTGCTAATATTTCTCTGCTGTAACTAACACGACCACCAGTGGCCTTGCCTGCGAAGTCTGTCTGCCATATGGGTTATGAATCGATCTCTAATGGTCCACTATTAGGGTGTTGACGGGTGCACTCTTCTAAGGGGCATTCAGGCCGACCTCGTAGGCTCCATTTGTCCCATCAGAAATGAACGTGGAAATCTTAGAATTCCCCTGGATCACAGTTACCCCAGAAAGCAAGACGGGAATCAGTTTGTCCCCCTGCCGGAGGCCTGACGGATTTGCGGGACCAGCCGAGGCACATACCAGATTGCGACACGGCCTTTGGCAATGGTGCCCTCGCGCTGAAGGGCTGGCCCATTTCTGCCTACCCAGCTGCTTGGCACGAACCCCCCACCGCGTGGTGGGTTTAAGTCAGGACCATAAAGCTGAACACCTTGGAAACATTATCTCAATAGCTCTAACGAAACTTTGTGTGTCTAAGAAGTGATTTGGCTCCAGCGGCTTTTTTTGCAGAGAATCCAGAACTCGGGCCTGCTTTTTCACCCCTTCTCCCAGCTGCTTCTGTCCTCCCGCCCCCTTGCCCTGTCCTGCACGGAGAAGGCCTAGCCCGGCTCTCCCCCATCTCCGCGGCCTGGGCCTTGCAAGGAGTCGCGTCTGGGGCCCCTGCCCCTTTCCTCCGACGCCCTGAGTCAGCCGGGGCTCTGCCATGGGGCCGTATTGGCCGTCTGTCTGGCCTGCCCTGACTTGGCTCCCAGAACGGTGGGGGACAAAGCCTAGGGGCCGTTCAGCCCGAGGTCTTCTCCCCGAACACCGAGGCCTGCATGGGGGCCTGCCTGAAGGAGGCGACCTGTGGGCCAGGGAGGAGTTGCCCCTGAAGGAGAGCAGCCTGGAGAGGACCAGAGGCCACGGCAGAGAAGTCACTGAGTTCCTCCGAAAATAGGTGCCCCCAGGAACTGACACGGTGGCAGCAAAGAAAGCCTGGAGAGAAATCCTGGAAACGTGACCAAGCTGCAGGGGGGACGAGGATGAATAATTTTTCCCTTATGGGCATTTTCCTGTATTTTCCCAGTTTCACGAGATGAGCGTATATTGCTCACAAACTCAGAAAAGGATCGTATCACTGATAACACCGTATTTATTGTAAGTCAAGCAGATCTAATTCATTACCAGAATGAAACAAATTACTGTTAAACAGGTATGAGTTTAACATAAACAGTAATAATCCCACAAGGCCGGAGAAGTGACTAAGATGATAATCACATTCACGTGGTTCCAGCACTTTGCCCTTTAGAAAAACACTTTCAAACAGAAAATGAAACTGGGCAGCTTTGCTGTGCAAATATTGGCTGCCTTATTCTAGTTCTGCAATAGCACTTGACCGTGGGCTTGGACGGACACTATTCTCCATTTAAATTTGGGAAACAGGCTTGGAGAAGCAACGAGCCCAAGGACGGGAACAGAGGCTGCGAGTCGCCCACAGCAGTTTGTCCACAGCAGTTCCCACACCTCTTGGTGCCTTCCTGTGGGGGAGACATTCTCCCTGGGGATCGCCTGTGTTTCCCGTTATTCCATATTTTTTTCCCCCATTACCGGAGGCAGTGCCAGTGGCCAGAGTGGGACTGAAATTAGTGAAGATTTTCTTGGGTTTGTTTTAAAATACTGGTATTTGCACAGTCTATGTATCCCTTGAGAGGTATAGGGCTCACTGGGACGCAGCTGGCTGAGGTGTGCGGGCGCGCCAGCGGGGCAAAGACTGTCTTTGTCATAGGAAGAGCCGAATGCCACACTGCCCCTGGGAAGGAAAAAACATGGGTAGGATGACGACTCACGTTCATGTCTATGGAACTTCTGAGGCCGGAGTCCACCCCAGAAGAACTCATGATGCCCATGTGGGAACATGCATTTTGTTGTCTTATTTTTTAAAAGGAGGCCCCTTCCGGCCCCTTGATAACAACGGATGGGAACAGACCTACGAATCCAATGTATTTGATCTTAAGTCTCTTTCTTTCACAGCAAGTGAAAAGGCGAACCACCAGCATGCTGTCTTCTACTCTAAGAGGCAATTGCTAAATTTGGATTGGGGGGGGGATTGTACTCCAGCTTGAAAATCCAATGGCTCTCGGAAAGCAAGTAAGATACACCCCTCTTTATGCCAAAATCATCTTAACTGGTTACAAATAAATCAGAACAAAATGATGTGAGCAGAACATATGCCTTCTGTCTCTTGTCTTTGGGAGGCAGCGTGGGACGAGCGGTGGCCTGTGGACCCGGGAGCCGTCCGGAGAGTGGCACATGGTGGTTTTGAACACAGAGGTGTCCTCAAATCTGGGCTTTTTACATTCCGAGGACACCTCCAGTTTCAGACGAAGATTAAATTATTTAAAACAAATAATTATCATGTGTAATCAGCAGGTAAGATCAATGAATTGGAGACATTTATTTCCTCCCTGGAAGACATCTGGCACTTGGGATTTTTAAGCTGCAAGTAGATGGGCACATTTTCCCAAGACCCTTTATTTTCACTTCTCCTCACACAGGGCACAGCAAACCATCCCTGCCTTCTAAAATAAAAACACATGCAGGGGCACCTGGGTGGCTCAGTCGGTTAAGCCTCTGCCTTCGGCTCGGGTCATGATCCTAGGGTCCTAAGATGGAGCCCCACATCAGGCTCTCTACTCAGCGGGGAGCCTAATCCCCCCACCCCATGCCTACCTCTCTGCTTGTGATCTCTGTCTGTCATATAAATAAATAAAATACTAAAAAAAAATAAAAACACATGCTGCTTTAATTTAGCAAAGAAAATCCAACACGCAGAATCTCTGCACAGATAATTTTTAATTAAAAAGAGAGAGACTGCTCGCCGTGCCCTCTACCTCTGGGACAGCAGTTACCTTCTCCACGTGTTAATAATTTAACTGTCAAATCACAACAAACAGCTAATTCCATCTTGGAGCCTCGAAGACTGCAACCCAGGAGGGAGATTTCGGTCATTACCACTGAGGCACAAAGGCTGACAGAAGTCCTCCTTCCCGAGGGCCCCCAGACAGGGCTGGGACATGACTAATTTATTTTCTCTTATCCATCATCTATGCACCAGATTAAAATATTTATATCAGTCTGTTCACTTTAAGATGTGCAGAGCCGGCGTCAGCTTCTGAGCCACTCCTTGGGTGTTCAGTTTTGGCTTTTCATTGTTTCCAGCGATGCACGGCCCTTCATGGGGAGCACTCTCAAAGGCTGGTGGGATCTTTGAGTGGGGACCGGCACGTACGGCTACGTACCTTGGGCACAAACCTCTCCCCCGTGCTGCCCAAATGCCGCCTAGCCACGGTGACGGGGCTGTGCCGACACATCTCTCCCAAGAGATGCCGGTGAAATCATGCAGGCCTGAACCCTGCTTCGAGAAGGAGCTTGCCTCTGGCCGGGCTGGCTGATGGAAACCAGACCTTAGTCAGGATGCCCCAGCCGGGCAGCCAGGTAGACAACGGGGAGCAGAGGGTTAATCAGGGAGTCGGGAGGGGTGCAAACAAAAGGCCACGGGCAGAGATGGGAAACCAGCAGGGGAAACCAGGCTGCAGGGCCCAGCCCAGCCAGGCACAGACACAGGGAGCTCTGTGTGCCTGCCCGCTGCCCGGCACTGTGACTAACCGCCCCACTATTGTACCCTGAAGCCAGCCCTTTGTACCGTCCCCCTGGTGTCTGGGAGCACGGCTGGCCGAAGAAAACCTTTCCAGCAGTCCCCCCTCATCCTGGAAGCTTGCAGCCCTAATGCCCATTCTTTCAGCTCTCGGGGATACTGGGGGCCTGACTCGGCCCCTTGACCCGGGCCAAGAAGGGCCACCAGTAAAAAAAAAGAAGCAGCAGAAAAACCAGTCTCCCCAACTCTGGGATGGGGGGGGCATGGGGCCCTGCTAAACCTGCATTGCCCTACAGCAGTCCTGCACTGTAATGCCATGTGGGGTCACTGAGCCTCTGCAACCCAGGGAGCCCGTCCGCACGGAGACGCTTGTGAGGATGACAATGTGGAGTTCAAAGACTCGGGATCCAGAAAAAAGGGGAAAAAACCTCATTGATAATTTCATATTAATTCTACACTGAAATGTACAACTTTGGGATATATATTCGATGAAATAAATTTTATTTTTAGAGGGAATTTCACCTGCTGGTTTCCACTTTTTAAAAAAATGCGGCTGTTCAAACACGTCAAAGTCCGTGTCTACTGCACGGAGCTGGGCGAGGCCGGGAAGGGGCCTCAAAGCCTGCTCCCCACAGGGAGACAATGGCAGGGAGATAGCACTGTGGCTCCCGGCCCAGCGACCAGCCTACACCCGGAGACCAGCCGGACCCGGCTCTCGTGGCCACATCTGGCCTCAGCCTTGTGTTCACCGGTCTCCAGAAGTGAGTCTCGCACATTCATGCGCCCGAGAATCCTTTATAAACACTCACATGTGCGTAGAAACACGCACACACTCCAAGGCCCCGGATCCTCTTCACAGCTGTCTGTGTGGACCTGGTGCCCGATGGCCCCCAGAGACCCCCCTGGAGCCAGACATGTGACCTGTGTCCCGGGACAGACTGGACCCACCGAGGGCACCTTTATGACTTTCACGGGCCCTAACACCTTTGCTTTCATGGCCCCTTCCTCCGTACATATGAAACAGGATATTTGATGACTGCCTTGGTATAAAGACGAATATGATCCAGGCTGAATTCTCCTTCATTATATATTCATTATTATTATAGTTATTGTTTTCTCCTGATTTTAAAAAACGTTAAAATTAAAACATGTTCATGGGCCCTCGGCGGGCACGGTGCCTCCCGGAACCCCCATCCCACCACACTCCTGCGACCGGTCGCGCCTAGCATCCTCACTCTCCTTCTGCACTGGGTGCTGGCAGTGCGGCACTGTGAGGCACCTCCCTCACCCTAGAATCCCTTCCTCAAGTCCTGCCCAGAATGGACAGTGTGTGAAGTCCCCACCCGACGCCAGAAAACTTTCCATATTGTTTTTTAAACACAAAAGTTGGTCATGAGACCGGTCCAGGATCCCAGAATGGCTGAAGGCCCCAAGTCAGGGAAAAACCAAGACACGATGCCCCCGGCGCTGTGCAGGGGCACCCCCGCTCAACACCAAGAGACAAAGCCATTTAGCCACCAAGCCCAAGTGAGGGCAGCATCGGAGGCCCCTGGGCCTGCCCGCGCGGCCCACCACGTGCCCCATGGCCTCCAGCCCTCACACCGGAGCAGCACCGCAGCCTGGGGCCCAGCTGCTGGCCGGGGATGCCCAGGCGGCCTGTCTTTCCAGCGTCTCCCAGAAAACGGCGCGGGGCGCCCTCCCATTCCGCCCTCCCTCGAGGCCCCAGTGCAAGGAGGGCCCGGGTGCAGGAGATGGTTAAAAGTCTGCATCCTTTTTGCATCCGCCTCCAGAGGAAGCGCTGCTTTTTTTTTTTTTTTTTTTTTTCCCTCCCAACCAGGAGGAGGGGGAGAAAAAAGCTGAGAGCAGCAATTCGCAGGCCTTGGGATGTTTTTCTCCTTGACAGCCCCGGGCCCCGCCTCGCGCACGCGGCCTTCCTCCGCCACGGCCACGGCCGGCCCGGCCCGTGCACACGCCGGCCTCCCCGCCGAGCCGGCCCGCAGGGAGGGAGAGAGGAGGGAGGAGGCCGGGGCAGCGGCGGCGTCGCCTGGCACTGCCCGGCTTTGTGCCACCCCGCCACTCCCCCCCCCGCCGCTCTCCAGCCCCCCCCACCCCCCCCTGCGGTCCACTCGGACCCGCCGCCCAGTGCCCACCCTGCGTCCACCCGGGGTGCCCTCACCTTCCGGGGGCCTGGGTCCGGCTCGCGCCCGGGGCGCCCGGCCACGTCCTCGGCGCCGCCTCCGCTCGCCCCACCCCGCTGCCCGCGCTCGGCGGCGAGCCTGGCACGGGGCCAGCGGCTGGGAGCCCGGCCCGGGCAGGGGAACCTTCCGGCGAGGGTGTGTGCGGGGAGGGGTGCGGGCCACGGCGGTGCCCGCGGAGGGAGAGGCCCAGATGCCCGGCGGCCCCCCGCCCCCGCCCCCGGCCCCTCTCCCGAGGCCCATAAAGGCACAGACAACACGGGCGGTTTAGTCAAAACAGTCATGTGCGGGAGCCGGCGAACAAACAAAAGCCCTTATTTATTTATTTAGTTCACACACTCAGATAAGGAGACGCCTTTTGTGAGCATAATTTCACACACCCCAGACAGGAGGCGATGCCGCGATGTGCCCCGCGCCCGGGGCCGGACAGCCCGCCTGGCCTCGGGAGCAATTGCATCCCGGGGCCTGGGCATTTCCATATTTAAATCGGGCAGCAGCGTATGATTAATTAAGAAGGAAAAAGGCAAAAAGGAAGAAAAGCCGTGGGGGTGGAGAGCCGGACATTCTGGGCAGCTCCGTGTGCCAAGGTGCCAGCGGCAGCTTAACCCCTCCCATGCCAGGCCCAGGCCCCTGGTGGGACTGGCTCCAGCAGGCGGCCTGGAGGGAGGGAAGGCTGCCCCTGCCCTCCGTGCACTCCTGGCCTTGGGGTGCACACCCGGGCCTGCCTTTGTATCTAGAGGGCTACCCCAGCTTCATACGCTGCCCTGGGAACATTCCCTTCCTTCTGTTCTTATTCAGAGCAGCTCTGCGTTGCTCGGGTCAACACCTTGTGAGGCATCTGGCAGGCCCTTGCTAGGACCAGGGAGAGCTGCAGCCCTCCCGGCCAGGACAGGACATCTTTTGCCATCCAGACCTTTACCCTACCCACACTCACGCTGCAATGAGGCCCTTCCGCCAGGGGAGGCTCCCAGATCCCCCACGCTCACACAAGTGCCCCCTTTGCTAAGGGGCTGCCCTGAGGCCTTTCCGTCCATGAGAGCAGCCTGCCTGTTCTGGGAAAGGGACAAGAAGGCCCACCACCCTTCCGGAAAGAATCAAGGGCTGGGGTTCCGTGAGAGCCAGGGAAGTCTGTATTCCTAGAGGCAGACCCTGAGGAGCCCTGGATTTAGGGTCTAGCCATTACTGAGGGTCAGCCCTGCCTCTTGGCAGCTGTAGGGCCTTAAGCAACTTATCTAGCCACTCCGGGTCTCAGTTTGCCCGCCTGTAAAATAGGGATAATAGTGCCCACTCTTCCTGCCAATCCTGTGGGTTGGGGTGAGGAAACGAAGCTCCTGATTGAGCAGAGGACCTGCCTGAGCTCCCAGAACCTTTGTCCTTGCCATAGGCGAAGGGTACGGCCAGTAGGACCTCTGGCAGGAATCTGGCTCAACCCAGAACAGTCCGAACCCAGGTTGCAGGGGGAGATGAAGTTAAGGGCCTAGAGCTGGGACAGCATCGTGGATTATCCATTTGGGTCCAATCTAATGACATAAACCCTTAAAAATGGAGACCCTGGCCCAGCTGGGGTCAGAGAAAGAGATACAATGTCTTTCTTTGAAGATGGAGGAAGGGACTAGAAGCCAAGGAAAGTGGGTGCCTCTAGAAGCTGGAAAAGGCCAAGAAAAGGATTCTCTCCGGGAGCCTCGTGATGGAACTAGCCCTACCAACCCCTTGACTTTAGCCCCTCGAGTCATTTCAGACTTCAGACTTCCAGCCTCCACCACTGCAGGATAATGAACTTGAAACCTGTGAGGCATCCCATCAGGGGACTTTCTTATGGCAGCAGGAGACTAACACACCACCTTCCTTCCGCCCCCACACGTCCAGATGCTTCTGACGGAGATTGGGGGTGTGGCCTGCCTACTAGTCACTCCACACACGTGGCTCATCAGCGGTGGGGTGTGCTGGGCTGCAGCTAGGACACCTCATCCCTGCCCTCAGGAGGCTTCCGTCCAGGGACCAGATGCCCTGCGGAGCCCTCCTGTCCTAAGGGGGCTCAAACCTCACCTCCTGGCTTCTGCTCTCCCTCCCCGTCCTCCTCCTCCCCTCCCCCACCTCCTCCTCTTCCTGCTTCTCCACACCACCGTTGACTGAGCGTTGCCCAAGAGTGGGCGCCATGCGAAGCAAGATCTATTCCGTCCCCAGCCTTCAGGCTTCGTGACTGAGGCAGCCCAGACCCCGAAATCCTGTCTACAGTTCGGGGCGGGGAGGGGCCATCTTCTGCTTCGTTACCATCCGTCCTTGGGCCAGTGTCTCCCGTCACTGGGCCCGGGGTCTTCATCTGTAAAGGGGGCCTATTCCAGCCCCTCACGGGGTGGCCGTGAAGGCGACCAGTTGTTGCTGCATGTGCCCGGGGGGCTCAGCACTGCCCAGGCAAGTCAGCTGCGGGATGACTGGGTTCTCTCTAAAAAGAACAACTAAGATGCCAGGCAGGGCTGTCCCCTCAGTAGTGCCACCACGAGGGGGATGGCGGCTCGGGCCCTGGCCAAGGTGGAATTTCAGAGACACCCCAAGAGGCTTCTGGAAACTTCTGGAAACACTCCAGATTTGTGCACACATGCATTCCTCAAAGCTGTGTATAACAGAGAGCAGGGAATCACCTGTGTCCAATGACGGGGGATTGTTAAAAAACTGTGTTCATGAAACATTAGCCATTAAAAATCGACCGGCAGAACAGCAGCATCTGACTTAGGAAGAGGCAGTGAAAAAATGTTTGGTAAAACAAACAGAAGATAAAACCATATGTATTCTAATAAGAAGCTCAGGTGGCGATTTTGTTTCAAAACACCGAAGTTCGAAGATGGGCAAAGTGCTCCCACTGGCTATCTCTGGTGGTTTCACGGGTGATTGGGAATATTTCTCTTCTTTTGTGAGGACTGGAAGTGTTCTAGAATTAGCATGTAACCCCAGTGACGGAAGAGACCCAGTGCAGGAGGGGAGTCCTGCTCCCTCGAGGGGGCTGCCCGTGAGTCCCCTTGGGCCTCGGCACCCAGCTTAGGTACATGCCGGGTGCTCGACCAGCTTTGTGGGTTTGTGACCTGTCTGCCACAAAGAGCCCACGCTCAGGAAGGCCCCGTGCTCAGAGGGGCCCACACTTAGCTTAATCCTCTGTGGTCACCATCTTGAAACTCTTCCTTGTTTTGAATAAGGATCCGGCATTTTAATTCTGCCCCATGCTCCGCAAATTATGCAGCCCGTCCTGCCAAAGGAACCCAAGGCCTCTGGATGCCTCGACTTTGCTCTCCAGTTTCCTGAGTGAGGCGGCCAGCCTTTTGTACCATGTTTGCTTAATTTCCCACTCAGCGACTCCTTGTCTTCTCCTTGCTACATAGGCCACTGGCAAAAGTGGGAAACACGCGTCCGTCCCTTGCAGTGCTTCTTCTGGAGACTAAAATCAACACCTCGCCAATTTTTTTAGGGCCTTCTTACCAGGTGAGTATTTTCCCCGGTAAAACCAGGTTCCTCAGACCCTGGTCCTGACAGTAAAGTTTCAGGGGTACCTACAAGAAACACCACCAGGGAGGTGGTGAGCTGCTCATCTCTGGGGGCATTCAACAAAGGCTGCAAGGCCACCAGCAGGAGCATTGTGCACGAAACACCTTCCCTGGATGGGAGTTAGCCCAGAGAACCTCCCCCGGGTGCTAAGACTGCACGGGGCAGCCAGCAGCTTCTCCAGGTACAGCCTGTGTCAGACCTGCCTCGTGATCCCCAGTGCTCAGCACAGGGCTGTAGGCACAGGGTGCGAGGGAAGCTGAAGACAGGGGACATGAGGTCAGTCTCCCAGCGCCTCCACGCAGCATGAAGCAGTGCTGGGGTTCGGGTGCAGGCCTGGCTCTCTGTATCCGGCCCTTCTGGGCAGCAACAGACCCAGGTTTTAATACCTGGAGGTTGCTCTACCACCTGGGACAGGAAGAAAGTTCAAGTTCAAGTTCGCTTTCCGCATCCTGCCCTGCGTGGCTTTGTTGCACAGCACACTTTGCGGGCACCGCCTGAGTGGGCACAGAGGCTCCTCAGAGGATTTGGAGACGGCGTAGTTCTATTACCTGGTTTAAGGGGAGATTTTAACTCCAAATCAGCTCAGTTAACCAGGTCTGGTCTGAAAGAGGCAAGCCGGCCCCCATTGTCCGGGGCACTCAGGCCTCGACTTCCCTGAGATGTGGGCTAAGTGGGGCGCGGACTGACTCTCCCACCTGCTCTCCAGATCCATGGGGCTTCGTCCTCAGAGATGGGCTGGGGCTGGGGCACTGGGAATCCTTCTTCCATGTAGCACTAACTAGCTCAGGTGTTCGAGGGGTTGCAGAGTGGGGTCTGCAGGCTGGGTTCAACCCAAGATATGTGATATTTTCCAATTTTGGACATTCCATGCGCAAATATGGACTTCCTTCTCCCCAAAAGTCTGAGGCTCTGGCACCAGAGTCCTTGACCCTCTTGGCAGCAACTGGCAGGCCTGGGGTCTCTGGTCCCCCCCCCCTCCCCCGCCCCGTGCCTGATAATTCTTCACAGTGCCCCACCTGGTCTTCCTGAACCCTGCAGGCTGCCCATCCGAGGCCGCTGCTGGAACGTCCAGGGCACTGAGGGCGGCGACCTGCCCAATCCCAGCTGGCCCGGGCCTTCTCACTCCTGCATGAGCCCTCTACCCACGGCCCCTGCAGCCTCCCACTGAGGACTTCGGGCTCTTGGAGCCCTGGGAATGGAGATGAGGTTAACAGTGGTCTCTAGAAGGTTAGGGACCAGGCCACTGCCTAGAGCAAAGCCACGCAGGCAGTCCCTGCTATGTCTGCGGAGCTCTGAGTCAAACTCCAGGCCCAGACCCAGGGAAGAACTCTTGACATTTTCAAGCTCTGCTTCCCTATCCTGAAGGTGCCCCTCAGGGATCAGGACACTCACAGGCCCGTCTGCAGCAAAAGGACAGATGTGGAGGAATGGGCTGGAGGGGCTGCTGGAACTGGGCTTGTGGGCAGAGGCCATGGGGTGGAGGAGACACCAGAGACAAGGTCGCACGGGGCCAGACTCCCTCTCTTACACAGGCCCTGAGCATAGCTGCTACGTTTCAAACCCGCCACGGGCCATGGTGGATACCCAGGCACAAGGAGCCCAGGGCAGAGCTGATAGGGAGGTTGTGGCTGGGGGTCCCGTTCAGGGGGAGGGGTCACACAGGAGAGAGCAGGGCCGCTGCTCAGGCCACTGGAGTGGATCAGGAGCAGTACCCCCCGGGGAGCCCCCAGGACCCACTCCTGTGGCAGGGCCTGCCTCTCCCCGAACGAACGGCTGCGGGTCCCTCTTCTTGGCAGGCCCTCATGGGAGTGTGGAGCCCCTGGGCAGGCCCCGCCTGCGTTCACACCTGAGAGGTTGACTGGATCCCTGACCCCCCCGCCCCCACCTTTCTTCTCTCCTCCTGGGGGGGAGGGAGCACGCTAGAAAGCAAAGGAGAGAAGAAAGCCAGAGTGGTCTTCTTTCCCCTTTAAGAGTCGGGATGGCCGCCGCCCAGACCCAGCAGCCGGGGGAGGGAACATGTCGGGAAAGATTCCTTCCGAACTTCCCGAGGCCTTGTTGGGGAGGATGCCGGGAGGGCACACCTCGTGGGGCCTCGGAGGGCCACGGCTCCCGGTGCGCTCCTACGGCAGCCGCGGCGGCGCCCCCTCCCCGACGGAGACCCGGGCCCCGGCCCCCTGCCTCTCCGGGTCCCTGGACCCCGGCCGGGACCCTGATCCCCGCGGCCGCGCTCTCGGACCCCGGCCGGCCGGCCGCAGCGCGCCTCGGGGGAGGGGGGTGGGGGCGGGAGAGCGGGCGTGCTTACCAGGTCATCCCGGGGAGCCCCCGCGGTCAAGTTCACGTCCGGCCCTTGGACTCTCCGAGGTTTCCGCGCGGCCAAGCGGAACGAGGCCGCGACAGGCGGCGCCCCCGGTCACCGACGAGCCGGGCCTTTGGGGCGCCGCTGTCACCCTGGCCTTGCGACCCCAACTTTCTGCCTAGTCGCGGAGCTGGAAGTTTCCGGGCTTTGCGGATGCTGGGCTCGGTTTCAGCAGCCGACGTCTGAGCTTGGCAACAAAGAGGGAAAGCAGGCCCGGAGAGGGGAGGAAAGAAAGAAAAACGGTGGAGAGGGGGCTGGCTACTTAGAAATCCCACAACCTGAAATTCCGCCCAGTAGTTGTTTGGGGTTGCTTTTTCTTTAGGGGTAAACACCCACCCCTCAACTCTGGAGGGGGCTCCTCTACCCTCCCTGGTCCCACTGCTATAACCGGCTCCAAAGCGCCTTGGGCAAATCCGGGGAGAGGCAGGCCGGTGGAGAGACAGGCCCAGCATGCTTCCTGGAAGGGAGTGTCACTAGGAGGCTGTCCCCAGGGTATCAGCAAGCCCCTGAGCACTGTCTCATCTTGTCCCCTCAGCAGAGGGCTTGGGTCAATCACCATGTGTTTCTGTCCTGAAAATGGAGGGACAGTTGGGACCCGTGGCGTCCAGGAGAGGACCTGGGAGAGGCCCGCCTGCTCCCACTCGGCATCGGGAGTGCATGTGGGACCCTGTCCCCACAGGCAGGTGTTTCTTGTGCAAGGCCTTGAGCTGACCTGGGAGCTCCCCCCTGCTCTTCTCAGCAACTTCTTGGCTGTTGCCCTCCATTTTCTGCCTTCTTGCTCTGCGTGGCTTGGAACCGTCCCAGGCAGGGTCCTGGGGACCCATCTGGGCCGGGGGAGGCAGCTGAGTGGCCCTATGCATGGGAGCCTGTGTACTGACGAAGCCCACTCCCTTCGAGGGCCCTGTGAGCGCTGGAACAGAAGCTGAGGGGCACAGAGCAGCTGCCAATCTGCCTTGGGATGTCCCTGTAGCTGCCCAGCTTACCGTTTGTCCGTCCCTCCTTGCAAGACATGCTTATGGAGAAAATATTCTGTCACGGGCCTGCTACTCCAGAGTGCTATGGAAAGCTGGGAGAAGTGGGGTGGATTGTTTGTTAAAGAAAAATGAGCAAGGGGTCTGTAGAGAGCAGGGTCGGGGGAGGAGTATGCTGTCTGTGGTCCTGTGAAAGTGGACGGGGCCTCACAGGGCTGAGCCTCTCTGTTAAGCGGCTATCTTCCCTTCCAAGGACTTCTCCATCGTGACCCTTGCTGTAGTTGATCCTGCATTTTCACACACTGTTCATAGCAGGGGCTGCAGCCATCGAGGCACCCAGTGCTGCTGTCCACCCACCTGGAAACTGCCAGAACCCGACATGGGGCTGAGGATACGGGCGTGGTGAAAGCGGCATATTGTGCGTGGGGCTGGCTGGAGTGGCGTTGTGGAGCCTGTCTTCAGAGCCACAGATCGTCCTCAACTGACATGCATAGGTGGCCAGTCTGTCCCTAGTACCCTCAGGCCTCATCTGGGGGTGGGCGGGGGGTGGAATCCACCTGCCAGTGAAGCCGGAGATCCTTTCCCAAAGCAGGTGCAGTGGAGTTTCTCATTGTGTCTTTGCTGGAGCAAGCATGACCATTGGTCTGAACTCATTTCTCTCCAAGACCTAGGCTGGCCAGCCACGCAGCAAAGCCTCCAGCAAATGACTCCAGCAAAGCCACGGAAATTCTATCAAGGCTCCGGGGCAGGGTGGGATGTTTCACAAGAACAGGCAGTAGGTATCCTTTGCTTTACAGGAAAACTCCTTGTGCAGGGGCCCAGCTCTTCCCCCTGGGTGGTGGGGAGGGGGGGGCTCTCTCCTGGAGTTGTCCCTGGTATCCCTTGTCCCTCTCTTCTCCTTACTTTGTATTTCCGGGACTGGAAAATGCATCAGGAACTACGTATCTTCCTGAAGCTCGAAGGCATTTGTCTGGTGCTCGCTTTGGCCCCAGAGCGGATGTCCCTGTAGCTCCATTGAAACCTGTCCAGACCTTGTTGGGGCAGGCTTTGGGGGCCTGTGGACGGTGCAGGTACTCTAGGCCTGGTGCTCCATAGTCCTCATCGTAAAATTCGGAATCCTTTTTGAATAAGGGGCCCCAAGGTTCCTGGGCTCTGAACATGATGGAGCTGATCCTTAGTTTGGCCGCTTGTGGACAGTGTTAGAAAGTAAACAAAACGAATACAGAAACAAAAACAAAACTAACTGACTTTTATATTTCTTTCACTAAATCCTGTTTACAGAAGTCATTCCAGATTCTCTGTAAACAGGACAAAAATGTTCTCATCCAAGATCATTGTATTTAGGAAAAACGTTCACCTTGAAGAGACAGGAAGCCATTAGGGAAAGAGTACAGTTCTGAGAATCAGAATCATCCCCTTTCGCCCCCAGCCTCTCCGGCAGGGCCTCGGTCCCTTGGGCTCGGGGGGCGGACAGCTCCCACCTGCAGGCAGTTCTGAGGAGCCAGGATGATGGGAGAGGGTAGCAGGAGATCAGGTACGTAGCAGGTACTGGAGCCAAAGTGTCCTTGATCGTCATGGTTATCTGATGGGAAGGCTCAGGGGCAGTCCCACCGCTTTTAATATAATCATATTCTACCTCCTTTATTTCTTCTTCTTTTTTTTTTAATATTTTATTTATTTATTTGACAGATAGAGATCACAAGTAGGCAGAGAGGCAGGCAGAGAGGAGAAAGGGAAACAGGCTCCCTGCTGAGCACAGAGCCCGATGCGGGGCTCGATCCCAGGACCCTGAGATCATGACCTGAGCTGAAGGCAGAGGCTTTAACCCACTGAGCCACCCAGGCGCCCCTCCTTTATTTCTTCTTGTTATAAAAGTAATACAACTGTAGGGGCCCCTGGCTGGCTCAGTCGGTGGAGCATGAGACTCTTAATCTCGGGGTTGTGAGTTCGAGCCCCAAGTCAGGTGTAGAGATCAGCTAAAAAAAAAAATAAAATAAATAAAATCTTAAAAAAAAATTACAACTGTTACAGAAAGTTTAAAAAACATACAGGGAAGGAAGGAAAAGAAGGAAGGGAGGAAGGGGAGAACATTTCCTTCCTTCCTGGTCCTTTTACTCTAAAGCATTTGGCCACTCACTTTATAGTTAATTTCTTTACAGTTCTATAAATAGACATACAAATACCTTACATTTGTTAAAATTTCTTTCTTTTACCTCATCAACTGATTTTTTACTGGAAACCCTGAAGGAGGATCAGAGCAGGACCAATGACCCCACCCCACCCCTGCCCCACGTGAGCTAATGATAAGCACCAGCCTCCACGCAGGTATAAGCCGTCCCCACCGCCTCCCATTCATAAGGACCATCCACCACCGTGACATTTACAGTTGGGAAGGTGCCGAGTGATAAAAACACAACATCACAAAGTCTCCTTAACCTGCTGTTGCCTCATCTTTCCCATTTGAGATTTGGTTTAAAAAAAAATTTTTTAATGGTTTCAGGCTCTTATTTTTAATTTCCACAGTCTGTTATAGAATCTGCTAACCGAGGGAGGGAAAAGAAACCAGATCGATCAGGCCTCCTCCTCAGAACCTTTGTGAGGCCAGCTGGCTAGAGGGAAGGGACCTTCCATGGGGGCGGGGGTGGCGATGTGGGGAGAGGGGGGTAGCAGCTCCGCATGCAGGCAGAGCCCTGTTCTCAGAGAAGCTCACGTTTAAGTGCTGAGCCCAGCAGACCGGTCCACTGACTGTGTAGAAGATTGTAAATCGTATAGGAACCCAGAGCAGACAACAGGCACGGGAGATACACAGCCCCAGGTCCCCAAACCCACTGCATTAATGAGCTATTTGGGGCCCAGAAGCTCCTGGGAAAAGAAGCATGAATCCAGTGAGAATCCAGCCCTGGGTGGGGTCAAGTCTGAGCCCCACCAGCTACTGAGTGATGGTAGGTAATCTGCTACTTATCCTCTTGGTTTCTCCAATTTGGATTATGGTAAACGATATCCCCAACCTCCCAGGGCCAGGGATGGGGGTGGAGGGGGGGTGGGGGGGTTGGAGGCGGTGGCAAGGGTCTTCAGTCCCATCACCCCCTCTAATCCCTTCAGCACTCACAGAGAAGGACTTCCTCCAGCAGGGAAATTGGCCTGGGTGGGGGTGGGAGGCGACGGGACTGGAACTCCCACCCCACCCCTTGCTCAAGGCAGCACAGGAGACAAGCTTATTCAGGAGAGAAGCCAATAGGGCCCTGGCACCCCAGATGGGAGGGGCTGGCTTCCAGGCCACTGGAGCCAACACAAGGATAATGGTCCTCCCTACACCAGTGGTGCCAGTGGGCATGGCAGCCTTGGAGACTAATCCAGCACAGAAACTGGGCCAAAGGACCGGGGAAGGGGGCCCCGCCCCTCGCACCCCTAATTGTCCACTACCACCTCCCAGGGAGTTCCCCTTCACCCAACAGGCTTGTCCTCACCATCTGTCCTAGGGCCCAGCCCCATGTCCCTGGGCTACTACAGCAGGAAAAAAGGAAAAGAGGTATGTTTGTTCTTATTTAATGTGTTTATGAAAAGGAAAGTGTTTGTTACAGAAAATTTGGAAATATAGGAAAAGCACAAAATAGAAAACAGAAATTACCCATGAGTTAATTACTAGGTACATTTTGTTGAAAGTCCTTCTGGAAAAATCTCTGAGCCGGCTCCCTAGATGTGCTGATATGTGTGTGTGTGATTATGCTCTAGGGTCATTTCAGAAATCTTTTTGTTTACTATGTTGTGGGCATTTCGTGTCATTAAATATTAATCTCTCTAGGAATTGGAAAATAAATACTAATCATTTTAAAATTAACTTTACTGGGGTACAAGTTCCTTTCAGTGAGATCCCGTTCACGTGTTCAGTTCGATGAGTTTGGACAAAAGTATTCATTCACCCACGTCCCCAGCATCACAGTCAAGAGAGAAAACACTGTCACCGCAGAATGTCCCCTGGTCCCAACCTGTAGGCAGCCCTGCCTCCTAGGCCCCAGGTTACCACCCATCTGATTCATATCACTATAGATTCATTTTACCTTCATCGACTTTAATATAAATGGGAATATAGAGTATGAGCTCTTTTTTAAAAAAATATTTTATTTTAACTTTTTTTTTGGTGGGGGAGGGGCAGTGGAAGAGGGAGAGAAAGAATCCCACGCAGGCTCCACACCCAGCATGGAGCCCCATATGGGGCTTAATCTCATAACCCTGAGACCCTGACCCCAGTCCTCTGCCTTCAGCTCAGGTCGTGAGCTCAGGGTCCTGCGATGGAGCCTCCTGCTGGGCTCCTGCTCAGCGGGGAGTCTGCTTCTCCCTCTTGATCTGCTCCTCCCCTCTGCTAGGTCTCTTTTTTGCGATCTCGCTAATGAATAAATAAAATATTAAAACAAAACAAAACAAATATTTGGGGGCACCTGGGTGGCTCAGTTGGTTAAGTGTCTGCCTTTGGCTCAGGTCATGATCCCAGAGTCCTAGGATCGAGTCCTGGGTCCCACTCCCTGCTCAGCGGGGAGTCTGCTTCTCCCTCTCCCTCTGCATCTCTCCCTGCTCATGCTCTCTCTCTCTCTCTTCAAATAAATTAATTAATTAAATATTTCTTTAAAAAGACTTTATCTTTAAGTAAGCTCTGTACCCAACATGGGTTTTGAACTCACAGCCCTGAGATCAGGAGTCCCATACTCTACCGACTGAGCCAGCCAGGTGCCCCATAGAGCATGAACTCTATGGGGCACACTTGACGTTCATCTATGTCACGGAGTTCGTCCACAGCTCATGCTTGCTCTTCCTGTTTTATGGCATCCCATTATATATATGCCCACCCAGGTCTTGGAGGACAACTGTTTTTTTCCTGATGTTTTGGCTATTGTGAAGTGAGCTTTGTGAATGCTGATCGATTTATTTTTTAAAAATTTTTAATGGGCAGTGTCACTAGCACCGTGTGGGCATGGCCTGTGTATCTTCTGCCTGGAGCCCCCCTGACAGCTGCAGAATAGTCCATTTCCCCCCTATTGTCAGATGTACAGTCTCTTTAAAGTTTTTGCTATTATCAGTAACACTGCTGGGAACACTTTTACACGGACATTTTAATGTATGGCTGTGCTGATTTCCCTGAGGATAAATTCCCAGAAGTGGAAGTGTTGGGTCCAAGGTTGTCCATGTCCTTAAGACCCATCACACAGGTGGCCAGGATTTCCAGCCAAGTTCACATCCATTTCTTCCCCACTTGCTTCTCATATTAAGGACAGGCTTCACGATCCCCACTGCTCAGATGGGACAACAGAGGGCTGCAGAGGCCACATGGCAGGTTAGGGATGGAACTGGGAGGGAACGGCAACCTCTAAGTCCTGTATGCTTCCATTCCCCTATATCAGGAACGCTTGGAATTTTCCCACAAAGATTTTCGTGAAAAACTGTGGGCTGCGATGAAAGGCAGCCTCATGTTAATTAGTCTGGCTTTGATTTGGCTCATCTATGCAGCTTGGGTGTGTGTGACTATCTCTGTGTTTGCTCACACTCAGGCTCACTGGCGGTCTATACCCGCCAGTGTCAGTGGTGGCCGGTCCAGACGATCCAATCCAGATTTTCCATCCACACTGCCTTCACTCCGGAGCCACAGGGGCTCCTGACTTTACTACAGTCCAAGGCACATTGTGGCCCGAGACAGGGCTTGGCTTGCAAGCATCTACTCAGCAGACTTGGCCCAAAGGACGTCTGGTTATTTCCCAAAATTCAATCTCCCCTTGAGGACTGAGATCAGGCTGCTGGGCGGATTCAAAGTGATGATCCATTAAGTGGCATAGCCAGTCTGCAGGTGGCTGAGGCCTGGTGCTCAGCCAGTGCCCGGCAGAGGACAAGGGACGTGGACGTGCCCCTAGGAGCCCAGGCATCCTAGATACTTGTAGAGGGCTCTGAGGTTACTCTGGGGGCACGGCAATAGCTCAGCATGGAAACTGATACGAAGTTTGACATCGTTCACTTATTAATTGGCTCCTATGTGTCCGACCAGGCCATATCCATTAATTTATTTAATCCTGGATGAGCATATATTGTCACCCCCATTTTACAGATGTGAAACCCAAGGCTCAGAGAGGTTAAGAAACTAGCCCAAGTTCACACAGCAGCAGGCAGAGTCTCAGCATGCCTCTTTGCAGACATAAGGGCACGGCCTCTCTTTGATGTTAGGAGAGGTCTCTGCCCCTGTGTGGGGCTAGGAGGCCCCAAGAAATGCATGTTCATCCAAAGCAAGTTCAAGTAGACCCCGAGATGATTCTCAAGTGCTTGAAGGACGTAAATGATCCAAACAGATTCTCCCTTTTCCTCCCTAAATCCTGTTCAGGTCCCCAAGGGACTTCCTTTCTGGGACCACACTCCAGGCCCACAAACACCCCATTCCTGCCCCTATTTAAGAATGTGGGTGTTGTTCCGGGAGTCAGGGCCAAGAAGAATCACCTCCTCTCAGCCCTGGGTCTGAGGCCTCTCTAATCCTGAAGGCCCAGAGGGCTAAGGAGGCCTTTGTCCATGGTAGAAGAGATCAGGAAAGGAAGGTCCCATTCTCTCAGAAAACATGTGTTTTCTGTTTACAGAGGGGCCTGTCCAGTTCCATGCTTTGTTCTTTAATATAGAGCCAAAAGAAAAAAAAAAATCAAATGTGCAGCTTCCTTTCTGAGGTACATTTCGAGGCTGGAAAATCTGGATGGCTGCAGGCACATTGAGCTGGGCCTTGAGCTGGCCTGGGCTGGGGCCCCTGTGTCCTATGTGCTGCCAACCTGCAGTGCCACGTGACCTTCCTATGCCACCCTGGGGAGCCATGTGGAAAGCCAAAATGCCCCCTCGGAGTCTCCCAGGGAGAGCAGTGGGTGGAGAGGAGAGGCAAGCAGCGGTGGAAGAACTGGGGCTTTGTTTCCTTCACTGTGGAGTCTGTGGCTGTATCCCGGGGTGCTCTCACCCACACTCCCCAGCCTGGTGCCACGGGCTCATCTGACTTGCACCAACACACCAGCCATCCCGGAATCACCTACTTTCCCACACCCTCTCTGCGGGGAGGATGTCTTTTCCCATCGCCTGTACGAAAAGACCCCGCGTTTGGCAGGTGGGTTTTTACTTGGCACAAGATCTCCAGACTCCCAGGGTAGAGCTCCCGGGTGCCCGGCCTGTCAGGGCGGGGAGTGCGGCTCCTCTCTGGGTTGGTGGCGCTTCCTGCTGGGGATGAGGCCGCAGGAGCTACAGTAAGGACCAGAGCCGGCCACTGCTATCACGGCTGGGTTTGCAGAGCGTGAACGCCTGAGATGCAGGATCGGAGGTCTGGTCCAGATGCCGGCTGTGCCCCGGCTCCGGCGAGGCCCCCCTCCGGTCCCGGTCTCCCCGCCCCCATCGGCTGGAGCTGACGAGGGCGGCGCTTCCCGGCACAGTGCGGAGTCCTGAGATGCCATAAAGGCATGTGTACCCCACGCCTGTCGGCGACGTGGTTTGCAACACAGGACAGCTGCTGCTAGGTGCCGGGCCGTCGAACCTCGCAGCGGCACTGTAGCTGCGGCATCCGTCTTCCCAGCTCACGCCGGAGTGGCGACCGGCGGGGGCAGGGCCGAGCGCCTCACAGGGCCCGACCTCCACCCTGCAGGCAGGCGGAGCGCCGACACCGCGGCTCGGGGGCGCCGCGTCCGGCCGCTCTGTAGGGCCAGCCCGGCCGGCGCGCTTTGATCCGCCCGCTGCCCCTCTGGGCCCGGCCGGCGAGCGGCGCGCGACCCCGGGGTCCCGCCCCCCTTTGATCTCCGCCCCCACCCCGCACCCCCCTCTCCCGGCCGGCGGCCTCCGCCGCCCCCGCAGCCCATGCTCCTGAAGGCGGGCGGGGCAGGAACGAGGAGGACAGGAGGAAGTGCGCGCGGGCCCCTCCCCGAGGAGCCGCGCCCTTCCGCGGCCCGGCCTTGCGGCCTCGGCTCTGCCGGCCTTGGCCTTGGCCGCCGCCCGCCCTTCCGTCCCGTTCCGGAAGCCGACCCCAGAGCGACAGGCGGCGCGGACTCGTCGCGGACTCTGCGCGGCGGCGAGGGGGCGGGGCCGGCGGAGCCCAACGTGCCTGGGGGCGGGGCCTCTGCGCGGCCGGCTCCGGAAGCCCAGGAGGAGGCGCGGCGGGCAAAGGCGCGAACGCTGCGGCGCGGCAGAGGTTGGTGAGGCGGGTGGGGGCGGGTGGGGGGTGGGGGCGGGAGGGACGGGGCGAAGGCGTGCTCTTGACGAGACTCGGGGCGGGGCCTCCGGGCGGCCCCTTTCGGTTGCCCCGCCGGCGGGCCGAGCGAACGTAGCGTCGCAGCCCGGTGGGCGGGGTTGAGGCGGAGCCTTACGCAGCCGTGGGCGGGGCCTGGCGCGGCCGGGGCTCCGATGGTGATTCAGTTTCCGCGTCCCGCCCTTCCCGCCCTTCCCGCCCTTCCCGCTCTTCCCGCCCTCCAGCCCGGCCTGGTCTTCGCTGGCGTGCCCGAGACGTTTCAGCCAAATTTCGTCTGATTCTGATTTTCATTTACTTTAGTTTTCATTTTTAAAAGTTTAACAATTTTCTGTCTTTTAACTCCCTCCCTAATCGGATAACAGAACAACCAGACAGTAGAGAGTTTGGAAAATGCAGGAGATGCCAAGTAAAAAATGAGAAAACTTTCAGAATCTCACACAGCCCAAACTATGCCCAAGAGCTGCTTTTTCTTTTTGTGTGTGTGTGTAAATACATAGATTTTTACACGATCGGGAAAGCACTGTACACATACTGATGGATGTCTTAAAAGTATTTTTTTCTGATTGTAAGTCACATGTTTATTGCAGAAAATTTGGAGAATTGAAAAATGCAAAAAAGAAAATAAAGATGACCTGACAGTCCAGCACACGGAGGTTACCAGTGCTAACATTTTGGCATTTCTCCTTCCTGCTTTCGCAGAATTACACCTATGTTTGAAACGTAATTGGGACTGTAGCATAAACATTGTTTTGCAAACTTCTTTCAGATGCGGCCAATTTGTAAATTTCCCCACATCCCCTGCACATCTACAAGGTTTGTAATCACACAGCCCTGCGTTGGACGGTGCTTATTTCACTTCACTTGCATGCTCTGATCAGACATCATTATTTACAGTTCCATCACTGGCTTCCTCTTTGTACGATGAACTACTAAGTAGCTAAATCTCTGCAGAGTTCAGGAAGATTCCTCCTGACAGATCCTAGATGCACAATCGGTAAACGGAAGATTATAATCACTAATCTTTCTTGTATACTTTTTTCCTTTACATGTTTTCCAGAATTAAGTAGTAAATGAATGTTTTAGCAAGGGATATGACCCAAGGATACTTTATATAAAAAAAAAACAAACCACATCTCATATCCAGAATACATTAAAAACAACTCCTATAGTTCAACAGCAACAAACCCAATTAAGAAGTGGGGAAAGGATTTGAACGGATATTTCTGCAAAGATGATACTCAAACAGCTGATAAACGCATGAGAAGATGCCCAGCGTCACTAATCATTGGGGAAGTGCAAAGCAGTATCACAATGAAATGCCACTTCCCACTTAGTAAGATGGCTATTATTAAAAAACCAAAACCAGGGGCACCTGGGTGGCTCAGTGGGTTAAAGCCTCTGCCTTCGGCTCAGGTCATGATCTCAGGGTCCTTGGATCGGGTTCTCTGCTTGGCGGGGAGCGTGCTTCCCTTCCTCTCTCTCTCTGCCTGCCTCTCTGCCTACTTGTGATCTCTGTCTGTCAAATAAATAAATAACAGTCTTTAAAAGAATAAAATTAAATTTAAAAAAAAGCAAACCAAACCAAAACAAAACAAAAAACAAGAAAAGCTGCATTGGTAAGGGTGTGAAGAAGACTCATGTGTTCAGTAGGAAAGTAAAGTTGTGCAGTTGCAGTAAAGAAAAGCACGCTGGTTCCTTGAGACACGAAGCACAGAATTAGGGGACCCAGCAATTCCACTCCTAGGTATACACCCAAAAGAACTCTAAACAGGGACTCTAGCAAATAGTTATACACCCACATTTACATGGACAATAGAGGAAAAGGGGAAACAAATATCCATCAGATGAATGGAGAAACATTGTATATAAATACAAGGGAGTGTTACTCAGCCTTAAGACAGAGTGAAGCCTGACACATGCTATAGCATGAATTAACTTTGAAAGCTTATATGCTCAGTGAAATAAGCCAGGCACAAGTGGACAAATATTGTATGAGGCCACTTATGTGAGGTACCTACACTAGTTGAGTTCATAGGGACAGAAAGTAGACCAGTGGTTACCATGGTCTGGGCGGGAGAGAAGGATGGGGAGTTATTATTTAATGGGTGCGGAGTCTCAGTTTGGGATGATGGAAAGTTCTGGAGTGGTTGGTGGTGATGGTCCCACAACAAGTTGTGAGTGTATTTAATGCCACTGAAATGGTGAGTGGTAAATTTTAAGTGATATACATGTTACGAGTCAGACATACACACTCAAGATATTTCAGGGTGGGGGAGAAAGTAGGAATGTATCTCTCCTGCATTCTGGTTCCAAGGATGCCTGGGTAAGACAAGGTTTGCATGTGGCCAGCTCCTTATGGGTCACCCTGCCAGGTACCTTGTCAGGGACAGCCCTTCTGGGGAGCTCTGTTCTGGGGAAACAGGGACCAAGCCAGGCCTTACACATTCAGCATTTTCCATGATAATTTCTAAGCCAGGAGACAGAAACCTGCTTTGGGGAAGGAGTGAGTCACTGTGGATCTTTATCTGAACTTAGACTTTTCTTTCTGGGCCATTGAAACACACACACGCACATATGCACACTCGCGTGCATGCCTTTTGGTCTTGATTACAAACATACGTATTTATTGTTGTCTGTTTTGCAAACACAGAAAAGCACTCATGAGAAAATAATAAATATGTGGCATCCCAACTCAGAAACCTCAACTGACTTTCGAGTGTCTGTTTGACCCGGCTTTCTTCTCTATTCATAATACGTACCTAAAATCACCATCGTCATGTATCATGTTTTATAATCTGCACTTTCACTGATGCACAAGGGACAATTCACCTTGACTTTACATAAACGTCTATAGCCCACTTTTTAATGTTTGCAGAATAATCTGTTATTCAGATGTCCCGTACATAATGCCTGTAACTAATTCTCTGTTGGCCGCCAAGGTGATTTACAAATGTGCTATGACAAACATCCTCCTTGTGCCATTTCCAGAAATCCCCTTTAGGCACTCCTAGGAGAAGAACTGTAACTTCACAGAGGATTTGCTTTTTTTTTTTTTTTTTTTA
>NW_022631078.1:3525258-3606642 GCF_010015895.1 Lontra canadensis
CCTGAGATCATGACCTACGCCGAGGAGGGTGGCTTTCCCCCCAGCGCCCCCCGGGCGCTCTTTTTTTTTTTTTTTTTTTTTTTTTTTAAGTAGGCTCTATGCCCATTGTGGAGCTCAGTGCTGAGCTCGAACTCATGACCCTGAGATCAAGAGTGGGATGCTTAACCAACTGAGCCACCCAGGCACCCCAAGGATTTGCTTTTTAAAGGCTCCTGCGTATATTCCGCATTGGCCCTCCAGGAGAGGTGAATGGATTATTCCAGCACCCAGAGCATATGACTATGTGCTGGTGGGTTTCTGCCTAGAGATGTCTTAGTTCTACCCAACAGGAGACGCGTCACTGCAGGAACATCACTGTCCCAGGGTGGGTACACTTTGGACCCCGTCTTCTTACTTTTGCTGAACAAGTTCCAAAGACAGGTGGGCAGGGAGGCTCTAGGTTCTGAGCTCTGGTGGGGCCATAACCCTGGACCTGAGATACCCGACTGGCAAAGGTTTGACTCCCACTTGGCCCCAGATGCCACTTTGCACTGTTTGCTGGCACTGCCAGGACTGCCTGGACCATTTCCCAGGTGCGGGGTGTGGCAGGACCCCCAACTTTCCACCAGGCCGACCTGGCGCTTTGCTGTGGCAGGGTGGGTGGCATCCAACAGTCGTGGACACATCTGTGCTTTGACGCAGGACTTCTGGATCAAGGGGTCACCACCGGGAACACCCCGCAGCCTCCCCTGCCACAGAGCAGGCTGTCCCATACACTCTCTGGTGGCCAGTGCTCTTGGTCCCATCACACAGGGGCTTAGCCCAGTACCCGGGGCTGGTGTGAGGCACACTGTCTGCATGTGCCCATCTCAGTTACGAGTCAGGCCACCAGGTCCGCCAGAGTTACAGAGCCCTGGCCACCCCTTCTCTGAGGCCCCTCTCCTCTGCCCAGGGCCACGGGTTCCCCACAGGCTGCCTGCCTCCTCCAGGGTGGCTGCTGGAATGGTTCCCCAAACCCTCATTACCCATCCCTAGCCTTTTTTTTTTTTTTAAGATGTTATTTATTTATTTATCAGGGAGAGAGAAAAAAAAAAGTACAAGCAGATAGAGCACCAGGGGGAGGGACGAGCAGCAGGCAGAAGGAGAGGGAGAAGCAGGCTCCCCGCTGAGCAAGGAACCTGATGCAGGACTCCATCCCAGCACCCTGGGATCATGACCCAAGGTGCAGGCAGATGCTTAACCAACTGAGCCACCCAGGTGCCTTGCCATCCCTAGCCTTCTTGAACCCCTTCAGTGCTCTGCTACCTATGGTGGTCCCTGGCTTCTCTCTCTAGCCTCACCTTCCCCCATCATGCCTCCCCACCTTTTCCTGCCACGGAGAACTGCCTGCCTTTTCTTCCAGCTCTTTCTGCTGATGGGGATGGTCTTCCACTCATAGTTGCCTTGCTGGCCGCTCCCCTTACTCCTACTGTGAATAACAACAACTGTTGATGTTATGGAGCGTGTACCTTGTGCAAGGCTCAGCTCAGCTACCACTTCCTCCAGGAAGCTCTCTGGGATGCATCCCTTGGCTATGACAAGCAGCTCCTGTGGTGCCTGGCCCTTGCTGCCTTTGGGAACAAGCTCCATATCCTTGCCCCAGAGCCTCACTGGGCTGTGAGTTTCTGGAAAGCAAGGACTTCTGTCTTCAGTGCCCAACTCAGGGCCTGTTGCCAGTGTGAAGTCCAGGATGGCACAGCCTATGAGCACTGATACTCGGAGAGGCGCTGGTTGGAAATTAATTCAGACCCTCCTGTTTCAAACACGCCATCATCTGGAAACAGGGAAGCTTGAAATTTACTCTTGACAAAGAAGGATTGAAAAGCAAGGGGAGGCTGGAAACAGCAGGCGACCTAGGTTCACCATGTCACCTAAAGGAGCAACTGTCTTTCTACTCTAACCCTGCTGGGTGACTGCAGGCAAGAGCTGTCCCTGGCTGGGTACCCCCTCTGGTCAATACCCAGCTGCCCTCTGTGGTCACCCAGGGCCTCCCAGCTCTGGGGTGGGGCTCAGGACTCTGATGCTAATTACCAACGATGCCCATTTTCCAATCAGCAAAATGTCCACAGCACAGCCTGCCCTTGGAAGTGAGGATGAGTCTCCATCTAGAACATTCTGCAAGGCTCAGTACAGGTCCTGCTTTTGTGCTTCGCCTGTGCTCCGTTCCCCGCCAAGTGATCGGAGCCTGCTGGCCTATGGCAGGAGGGCCAACTGTCCATGTGCACATAGAATACTTATGTTTGCACATTCCTGATCTCACGGCACGGGGATAGAGAGAGTCCTATGTGCTTTGTTCCCTCTTCTCCTCATAAAGGCTCTTTGATCTTAGTGATCTGAGAGACCTGTGTCACGGCTGCAGGCCACCTCCATGGCCCCTCTTCGTGGTCCGGATGTCATCCCATTGACTGGCTGGGTACCCCAGGTTGGCCTCTGGGAGCTGCCAGGTTAGAGGTCCCCAGTGGAGCCAGGGGACCCGTCAGGAGACCCCCCTGGTCCAGGGAGGAAGGGATGCCACCAGGAGGATCCCACTGTGAAGGCCTGTTGTGACTGCATGTGTAACTGCCACATGAAATGACAATGTGAGGATAATGTGGTCAGTTAAATACCATGTGTGCCCCGCAGGAGGAAACGGCCTTTATCTTGAGGTTGTGTTCCTACTTTTCTTGGTTTAAAAATAAACTTTAAAAAAATAAAATTAAAATTAATTACTTTTCTAAAGCCCTCCACATGGAAAAATAGAAAGTTTGCAATCTTCAGCAGGCCCTCGACATCTCCTTTCAAACTTGACCAGTCTGTGGATTCCAGTCTTCCTGAGAACACCTTTCTGCACGTTCCCTGCCAAGGTCGCCAAGGAGATTCAGCAGGTTGCTCCCCCTTGCTCCAAACCTGCCGTGGCTCCCTATTACCTTTACGTTTGGAGTCACCTTCCTTAGCATGTCATGGAGAGTCTAGGCAGGTGGGAGGAGGGAGGATGGAAGGGAGAAAGGTTTAGGGGCAACTCTTGGAGGAGGCGGTATCTGGACCAAAGCAGACAGGTTGGGCTAGATGGCAACGGGTGGACTGAGAGGCAGGGAGAGGTGGCCGGCTGGAGGGGCTGTTCCCTTCAGGGCAGCCTCATGTGCTGGGATGGTTGAAAAATGCCCAGTAGTGGGATCCTGTGAGCAGAGACCGGGTCAGGGACCCATGGGAAACGGAAGCCAGGGAGACAGACAGTAGACTAGGGAGTGTCACATCAGGGTCCTAAATAATTCTCCAAGCAGTGTGGAAAATGTAATTGTGCCCATAGATAAGGCTTGGAGGGAAGGAAGGACCACCGGGGCACAGAGTGAGCGAGTGCTAGGGAAGAGGTTTGAACTTGGGTCTCTCTGACTCCAAAGGGCAGACTCCCTGCCACCCAAGGGTCTGTATGGTGATGGGAGTCCCCTCTCTGGTGCCCTATGCCACCAACACACCCAGACCCTCCTTCCTGGGCCTGAGATGGCTAGGGTGGACTGGCAATGAGGCCCAACTTAGCCTTGGCTGCTAGAAGCTCCATGGAAATTCACCCCACCACCCCACCAGCCCCTGTCCCCGGACACAATGCTCCCTCTCCCCATCCTTTAGGCCTCCTCTGGTGCCTGGTGGGATCAAAGATGCTGCAGAAAGGGGAGGATCCTTGGTAGCATCAGGCTCTAGACCTCCTGGCAGGTGCCCCTGGGGGGGCAGTCTTCAGCAGAGAGACAACTTTTGGGTCTTTCCAGAGGGTCAGAAGTTGGGGACACTCCTGGGGGACAGTGGAGCTCAGAGGCCTGAGAGAAGCCTGCTTCTCCCTCTGTGCCTCTTTCCGAGAACTAGAAATACCAAATGCCATTGCCTGTCCCCATAGGCCCTGGCACAGTGTAATCCACATGGCCGGGCATTCATTCATCGGAGTATGCGGTCAGTAAATTCGGCCTAGGTGCCGGGAGCTGTGGGGATAGAGCAGCTCTACCCACAAGAAGTTTGCAGTTGAGTGGGGGACAATTAGATGCCGTGGGAGTGGTGACAATGCCATGCTATGACGAGGATGCTCTTGAGCCCCTCCTCCCCCAAGCTGTCAGACCTCAGAGTATTCACATCTCTGCTGACAGCAATTTACGGAAGGGTGAATGTCCCCAGGCCACCAGGCTGGAGGGCTGCAGAGGTGGTGCGAGGGCGCCCCGACCGCCTGCTGGAAGACATGCCCCAGTTCCAGAAGGGCCTCTGGAGACCATACACCCGCGGCCTGCCCCACTGTTCTGGGGAAACTGAGGCCCGGAGGGGCTGCCCCGGGCCCCACCAAGAGTCCTGTCACAGCAGCGACAGGGTCCTAGGCCGGGCTCCCTGGCCAATCGCTGACCGCGCTGTGGCCCTGCCTTTCTCACGGGGGCAGGGGGACTCCGGCAGCTGGAGAGGAGGGGCTCCTCGGCAGGAGGGGTGGAAGGCACCTGGCAGGGGGATGGGAGTGGGGGGCCCCTGGCGGGGGATTTGGGGACCTCCTGGCAGCAGGGAAAGGCTGGGGGCCTCCTAGCTGGGAACATGGGGGGCTCCCGCCGGGCCGCCCGCCCAGACGCGCTGCCAGGCTGATTAGCATGGGCGAGGGGCGCTGGCGCGGGGGCGCCGCCGGCCGAGCTGGCACGTCCCTCGCGGGCCCAGCTGGCCCGGCCGAGACACAAAGCGCCTCAGACGGCGGCGGCGCTCGGCCATTCACGCGCAGGGGCGGCCCGGGCGCGGGCGGCGAGGAATTCCCGCCGCCGGGGCGAAGAATAGCGCCTGGGCCGGGCGGGGCTCGGCCGCCCCGCGCTCCTGACCTTGAACCTTTGTGACTGGAGCTCATGCAAATCGCTGCAGGGCCGCGCCAAGCCCCGAGGGCGCTGCGCCGCCCGGGGTGTCCGGACGAACAATGCGCCACTGTCCCCGCGCGGCGCGGCGGGCTGGGAACGGCGCGGGCACGCACCCGGCGGCGCGGCGCGGAATGCCAATGCCGGCTCGCCCGGCCCGGCCCACGGGGCTGGGGGGTGGGGGCGACCCTCGGGGCTGGGCGCGGGCGACCCTCAGCGGGGGGCCGGGAGGGCGGGAGCCCGGGAGGAGCAGCGCCGCGCCCACGCCCCGAGCGCCCCGCAGCCCGCCCCCCGCCGCGCGCTCCGGCCTCTGCGGCTGTGACCCAGACCTCGGGCTCTTTTAGGTGACCGTCCCGCCCTCCCGCCCTCCTGCCTTCCCTATCTTTCTTTTATTCGTTTTATTTTGAAAATCCTCTAAGTGATCAGTTCAGAATAAATGTCGCCCCAATAACCGCCCCACCCAGAGAGGACTTGTGCTCCCCGGGCTGGGTTTCTGTCCCGGCCTCTCCCCTGGGGCATACCCCTCCCCATGGAGGGTGAACTCCTACAATCCAGCGTCTTGCCTTGGTCCCTGGACCTGGCTTCTCCTTTGGTCATTGACGCCTTCCACCAATGGCCCTTTTAAAGACTGAGCAGTATTTTCCTTGGCTGATTGGCAGTCCCTGCTGGCCCCTGCCCCATCGCAGAGACAGCGGCTTGTCAACAGGGTCATACCAGTCCCATAAGTAGCTGTACAAAGGGAAAATGCAGGGATGGACCTCCCCATGAGGTGCCAAATTGATCCCCAGAAGGGTTGTGCCAGGCCAAATGTGGGCCCTGGGGCCTCTGTCCTCACTGGCGGGGAGATTGTCTTCATCCCCTGACTAAGGAGGCAAGAAGCAGTGCGTCAGAAAGTACATGGGCCAGGAAGGGCGCTTACACTGATTCTTACGTCTATGCGCACAACTGGCAATTCTAGCACTTTCTATTAATTTGACTTGAACAGAGCCCCAGCCCAGAATCAGATGTCCCAGACCTGAAGATGGCTGGGGCCGCCCACTTGTCCTCCTGGGACTCATTGTCCTCATCTGATAAGGGGTCTGTCTCCTGAGAGCCCATCTTACAGAAACAGTGGGTATAAGGGTCAGTCCCCTGGGTCCATGAGGCTGGCCAGGTGTGAGGGAGGCCCCTGTGTGTGCAGGCACGCATGTCCATTTCCACAGAGGTGCTAGGAAGCTCACTTCTGCCACAGAGCGGGCTCAGGACAGGAGTGAGAGGTTCGGAGGAAGGGACTTTGGGCAAGACACGCCCTCTTGGGCCTCAGTTTCCCCAGGTTAAACGAGAGGGTTGTAGAGAGGATTTCTAAGAACTCTTTCAGCTTTCTTAGATACACAGGTAGACCTTGAACACCACGGGTTTGAAATGCACTGGTCCACAGGTGGGTTTTTTTTTCAATACAGTGCAGGACAGTCAATGTATTTTCTCTCCCCCATGATTTTCTTTTTTAAAGGATTATTGGGATGCCTTTGTGGCTCAGTTGGGTAAGCGTCTGCCTTTGGCTCAGGTCATGATCCCAGGGTCCTGGGATTGAGTCCCACATTGGGGTCCTTGCTCCACGGGGAGCCTGCTTCGCCCTCTGCCTGTTGCTCCCCCCCACCCCACCACTTGTGCTCTCTCTCTCTCTGACAAATAAATAAAATCTTTAAAAAAAAAAAAAAGGGCTTATTTATTTATCGGAGAGAGAGGGGGTGGGGAGGGAGGGGTGTAGGGAGAGACTCTCAAGCAGACTCCCCACTGAGTACAGAGCCCGATGCGGGGCTCAGTCTCACAACCCTGAGATCTTTGCTGAAACCAAGAGTTGGACGCTTAACCTACTGAGCCACTCAGGAGGGGTGCCTGATTTTCTTAATACATTTTCTCTCTCTCTCAGTTTATTGTGAGAACACAGTATATAGAACATACAACATACAACATGTTCAACAATCACCTGTAAATGAATAAGTACCACCACTTTTTAAAGAATGGGAATGGGGCACAGGGCGGCACCTTTCACAGCCAGGACTCCTCCTTTGGGTCGGACACTGGAGCAGAACCCCCAAAGGGTATAGACTCCGTCCCTGTCTTTGGGGAGCTCAGAGACTGGCTGGAGGTCGGAGGGGTGGGGAGGCATGGGTGAGGAAGCAGATGGTGAATGTGCTGGAGACAAGGCATACTGAGTGCTGGGCATGGTGTAGGGGGAGCACAGGGGAGGCAGTGGAGGGGTCCCGGAACCCTCTTGGGAGGGAGTTGCCTGAGCTGAGTCTTAAGGAGGATGAGTAGTTTCCTATCCGAGAAGAGGAGAGTGGGGAGTGCCTCAGGCAGAGGGGAAATTGTGACAGAGGTTGCTTCTAGGTCATAGGGGGCATCCTGGCAGAGGGAGCACTCCTGACACGGGGAGCACCCCCAGCAGAGGGAGTATTCTAAAAGGCAAAGGCACTGAGAATGCACTTTAGGGAAGTCCCTTCCTCAGGCCAATTTCTCCTCTTCTTTGCATTATACACTCTGCCTCACAGGTGGCCAGTCGCCCTAGAAATACCAAAATTAAAATATAATACAGGAGGGGCGCCTGGGTGGCTCAGTGGGTAAGCGTCAGCCTTTCAGCTCAGGTCATGATCCCAGGGTCCTGGGATCCAGTATCCGGCTCCTTGCTCAGCCGGGAGACTGCTTCTCCCTCTTGGGTTCCCTCTCGTGCTCCCCCTGCTTGTGTTCCCTCTCTCACTGTCTGTCTCGCTGTCAAATAAATAAATAAAATCTTTAAAAAAACAATATAATACAAGAGCAGGCCGCGCTAACAGAAGTGGCAGGGTAGGAGAATGAGATGGGGGAGGGGCGCGGTGAGTAAAGAAGGGCCTGAGCTCCTGAGACTTTGCAGATGGGGAGCACTCTCGGCCTCAGAGCAAAAGCACACTTCTTGGCCCCAAGATCTGGGGAGCTGCTCAGGAGCAGCTATGTGCATAGGGGTGGCCCTTTGATGTGGCCCCGAAAGCCAGCCCCACGTCCTTGCCCCTTCCTGCTGACGGAGCAGCAAATGTCACAGACACAGCGCTAGATGCCAGGGTGGCTGCAGTCAGCTTGGGAAGTGTCTACGTGAGGGGACACATGCTGGATATGCAGACCCCATGACTGGGGGTTGGGGCCTGGCAGGTGCCTGGGCAGGACTTGGGGAGTCAAGGAAGGCTTCCTGGAAGAGGTGATGGCAAAGGGTTGATTTGATTCTGGCTGAAAGTGGAATGGTGGCAAAAAGGTAGGAGTCTCCCAGGGCAGGCAGCTGAAGGGGCCTCCTGCCGGTCCTCAGTGACTGAAGATGTGGCTGCATCAGGGACAAAGCTGAGACCTCCAGAGAGGGCAGCTACAGAGGGGGACCCATTTGTGAATTCCTAAGTCCTTCGTACTCCTAGCATTACAGCATGATTTCTGAAATAAAATCGGTAAGTCATGGTTGACTGGTCTTTGCTCCCAAAAGACACATTCTGGAAACAAACAAAACCCGCAAACGCTGCAAAGCCCCAGATGTCCGCTGGCTGCTGTCCTTGAAACCCCTCGGCCTCTCACCGCCACCCGGGCATCTTGGAGTCAAAACCGGATGGGATAGGGCCCTGGGCGTCATGGCCCCTGGAGGCCGGCCAACCAAAGGAGAGACTGAGGCCCTGGGGGCTCTTGTCTAAAAACCACAGCGGGCCAGGGAGAGAACCAGGTCTCCCGCCTTCTAGATCTTTCCACTACTTCACCGGATTCCTCGGAAATTAGCAATGGAAAAGTGATCCCATGCTGGGGGAAGAGGCGAGTCAGATTTTCCATCCTGGCTCCTTGCGAGCACCTGGGATGCGGTGGGTCCCCTACAGATCCTGTGCAGAGGAGCTGGGCTCTGTCACGAGAGTGGGGGCAGTGAATGAGGATGTCTTGGCGGCGCTGATATCATGGGTGGGGCTCCTGTGTGAAATGAGCTGCCGGAGCCTCAGCGGGTGCTGGACGACCTCCTCCATGGGCTGCCGCCACCCTGGGGCTTGGACCTGGGCAGAAGGGATCCCGGTGGGCAACTGGCTGGGCTGGCCGGGGCTGGCCAGGGGTGATGGTCAGGTCTCCTAGAGCCATGCTCTTTTCGTCCTGGGGGGCCCTGGAGGCCAAGAAGCCAGTGCTGGAGCTGGCCTGCCGGGGCTTGACCCTGGCTCGGGCCTCCCTCGTGCTGTGCCCTCAGTCAGGCTGCCCTGCCTCCCCCTTCCTGTTTCATCATCCACGGAATCAGCTAGCAGCCCTAGTGTCGTGCCTGGCACAAAGTAAGTGCTCAGTAAATGCCAGCAGTGGCTTGGTACTACTCCCAGGCTCTCTCTCTCCCTCTGAGTCCCAGGCCCTCACGAAGCCCTGTCAGTTTTGTGTTTCCTCCCCCTTCCTCTGGCACCCAGACCCGAACTGCTCTGTGTGGAGTGAGTGGGGAGCTAGAGAAAAGGGGTCTGAGCGTCCAAGACCCATCCACGGCGTCTGAGCAAAGCTGGCTGGGCAGGGTTGTTCTGCCTGCACTGCTGAGAGAGAGGGTTAGTGCCCAAGGGGACGCAAGACTCAGACGTAAAGCCCGAGGCTTCGTTGAGTGTCGTGAGGGTCACAAGGGACGTGGTAAAAGAAGGCTTTGGTCCCCATTTGGATGGTCTGGAGTCACCTTCTGTGCCCATGACTAAGCTACCGTCCTTCCTTCCCTTTGTCCTTCCCTCCTTTCCTCTTCCCTCCCTTCCTCCCTCCCTTGCTTTCTTGCTTCTCCTCTCTGTCCCCCAGACTCTCTCTCTCTCAGTTTTATTAGTATCTGCTTCTGTCAGTCGCTGAGCACAGAGAGTACGGCTGAGGGCGTGCAGACTGTTGTTGTCACACTAACAACCTAGTGCGGAGTAGCCAGTACGGAGCAAGCCGTGCAGAACAGCCCTGTCTGGTGGGCCTTTCGGTGACAGCCCAAATGCTCCAGATCTGAACTGCCAAGGCAGTAGCCCCTAGTCCCATGTGACTCTTGAGCCCTCCAACCGCGGCTAGTACTACTGAGAAGCCGAATTTTAAATTCCATTTCATT
This sequence comes from Lontra canadensis, assembly GCF_010015895.1. Lineage (NCBI taxonomy): Eukaryota > Metazoa > Chordata > Mammalia > Carnivora > Mustelidae > Lontra > Lontra canadensis. The sequence continues at coordinate 3,535,183 of NW_022631078.1, forward strand.
TCATCAGCTCAGACTGAAATTTCGATAGTCACACATGGCTAGCGGCTGCTCCTTTTACAACAGAGCTCCAAGTCCCAGCAGCCCCGTCCCCTCACTCTGAGTTAACACACTGTCAGAGCACTGACTGTATTTATTCAAAATTGTGAGCTTGTTTTTGGTCATCTGTCTCTTTGCGTTGGCAGGGGCCCTAATCTGGTTTCCTTGAACGCAGAGCCCAAGATGAAAGCTTGCTTGTAGGCTGCTCAGTTGGGAATGAGATCCTGGGGGAAACCAATAAAAAAATTCTTTATCAGGGATACCAGAGTGGCTCAGTTGGTTAAGTGCCTGCCTTCAGCTCAGGTCATGATCCCAGGGTCTTGGGATCGAGTCCCGCATCAGGGTTCCTGCTCTTCGGGGAGCCTGCTTCTCCCTCTGCCTCTGCCCCAGCTTTTGCTATCTCATTTTCAAGTTAATAAATAAAATATATAAAAAAAATGCTTTATCAGGTTGATTGCGGCTACTGTGAACTGGTACTCGATCCTCCGGAAACTTCTGGGGTACTTGGGAAATACATCCTAGAAATGTGTATCCAGGGGGTGAACGCAGGACGAGTTTATCACCAGCTCCTCTCACTATTGGTGGAGGACGGCTCCATGGATGTGGGTGCAGCACTTCTGGGCTGTGTGAGTGTGAGCACAGAGTGGGTTCCTCCGGCGTCCAAGCCATATTCTCAGAGACGCACCCGGGTGGGATGAGACCGTGACTTTTGCCCATGACCTCCCACCTCCAGAGCAGGTTCCTGATAAGCTTCTCAACGGGTCTATGCTGCCTGGCTGGGAAGGGGGTCCCGGACCTTTGCCGCCAAGGGACCCGAGTCCTTGGGGGCATCACCCTTGCTGGACTGTGGTCACTGTCCTTGCCTACTCGTGTCGTCACCATCTTAGAAGCGACAAAGGCCACTCAGTGAATTCTCTGCCTCTGAGAAGTCCTCCTGCCTGCCCCTGTGGGCCCTGGTGTATGTGTGCCCCTGTAGAAACCAGGACCCCAGCTTGAATGAATCTTGAGATCGTGGGGATGGATGGCAGAGGACACAGTCCCACTTCCTGGATCAGATCCCCTCGGTTTCTGAACCAGTGGATTCTGAATACTGGGAACACAATGGTCTGTGTATAAGTTTATCTCCCACCATCCAGCACTGAGATCACTTGCCAAGTACTGGTCACAAGAACAGGAGGGGATGGGCAGTGGGTGTGTGAACAGAGCATAGTTTCCATGAAAACAGAATTCCTGCCTGTGTCCATCACTGTTGCCTATCCGGCACCTATAACGGTGTCGTACTCAAAATACGAGCTCAGTAAGTGTTAGCAGAATGAAGGAATTTCAAGTGGGATTTCCTACCAGTAAAATACAAAGCAACCATTTTCAAAAAACTGTAAGACTCTCCCTGGGATGGGTGAATCAATAAAAAGAATAGAAAGTCTAGAAAGAAAGAGAGGTGTGGCACACAAGTTTCTCTGTATATGTCTACTTTTGTTTTAACCAGAGATGGGGAAATTAGCAACCATTCTGAAAAGTGACATGACATGACGTCCATGTCTTTCTTCTTGCACCAAAATAAACTTGAGGTACATTAATACCCTTAAATTTAGAAAAACAAAATCATAAATGAACTGAGAGAAATGATGATTATTTACATAATTTTTGAGGTGGATAAAACTCTTTGGAGGTGGATAAAACCCACATCGGGCCATAAAGAAAAGGTTTTCGCTATATAAAAATGAGACTTTCTACATGTGGAATGCAGATTGCGGCAGACACTGTAGAGAACAGTGTGGAGGCTCTTCAAAAAATTAAAAATAGAGCTACCATATGATCCAGTAATTCCACTAGTGGGTATGCACCCGAAGAAAATGAAAACACTAATTTGAAAAGACATATGCACCCCTGTGTTCACTGCAGCATTATTTACAATGGCCAAGATATGGAAGCAGCCCAAGCGTCCACTGACAGATGAATGGATAAAGATGTTACATATATACATATATATATGGATAAATGGTATAAATACGCATCATATATTTATATATTATATTATATATATTTATGCACACACACATACATACACTATGGACTATTACTCAGCCATAAAAGAAGATATCTTGCCACTTATAACATGGACGGACCTGGAAGGTATGATGCTAAGTGAAACCAATCAGAGAAACGATACCATATGAGAAAGACAAATACCATGTGATTTCATTCACAAGTAGAATTTAAGGAACAAAACAAACAGAGAAAAAAGAGGCACACAAACATAAAACCCACATTTTTTTTTTAAGGTTTTATTTATTTATTTGACAGAGAGAGAGAGCGAGATCACAAGTAGGCAGAGAGGCAAGCAGAGAGAGAGGGGGAAGCAGGCTCCCTGTTCAGCAGAAAGCCCGATGCAGGGCTTGATCCCAGGACCCTGAGATTATAACCTGAGCCGAAGACAGAGGCTTAACCCACTGGGCCACCCAGGAGCCCCTAAAACCCACATTCTTAAATACAAAGAACAGACTGGTGGTTGCGGGGGCTTGGGGGGAAGTGGGTAGGGGGAGGGAGGAAATAGACAAAAGAGTCCACTCTTCGGGGCGCCTGGATGGCTCAGTTCACTGAGCATCAGACTCCTGATTTCGGCTTAGGTCGTGATCTCAGGGTCGTGGGATTGAGCTCCACTGGCTCTGTGCCCAGCAGGGAGTCTGCTTGAGCTTCTCTCCCTCTCCCTCTTCATCTGCCCCTCCCCCTACTCTTTCTCTTTCTCAAATAAATATATTTTAAAAATAAATAAGTATTAAGCAACACAATTCCCACATGGGGGAAACAATATAAGCAGAGTTGAAAGGTAAACTATGGCCGTGAAAAAATACAGACCCTAAAAAATAGTTCTAACTCAATATTTTAAAAATTCCCTTTGCAAATTGATGAGACAAAATAAATGCAAGGGTTATGGGAGGAAACCAGAGGGGAAAGTTCAAATTTCTAATCCATCTACAGAAGAGGTTTAATCTCGAAGGCTGCAAATGAAGATACAATTTTCAGTTCTTAGATTGAACAAGCTTCTAAAAAGATTGAAGAACGGGCTGACAAAAGATGATATGTAGCAGGAAGAGTTCAGGGAACGAACACTCTTAACGTGTTGCTGGGAGACAGCAAATTGGGAAAATGTCCTGGAGGCAAAGTGGGCAACATTCATTCATTAAACAAATATTTACGGAGCTTCTGTGTGTGCCAGGCACGTGGTAACAGCGTGCTGTTCATTCTCACTCTCATTCACCTTCCAGGGTGGTGGGGGGACAGATCGAAGGGAAGAAAGAAGAAAGAAGAAAGAAGAAATACACAAGTTCATAGTTAGTGCAGTTGTAGCAAGTACTTAAAACTGTGTTTAACAAGGGGTCCTGTCCTGTTCAGGATGACTGGGGAGACTTCCTGAAGGGGGAACTCTCGCACGGCAGGATTCAGTGGGATGCGTGGTGAGGCAAACAGGCATGGGCAGCAGAGCGACCATGTGAAATGACCTCCGGGGACATCTGTCCCCTCCCCTCCCACACCAGTGATTCCTGGCACGATCCAGCCCCTACTGATCTCCAGCCCCTACTGATCTCCTCTCCCTTGGCTCCCGATTCCCAAGCTTCTACAATGTATGAACTTCTATGGCCAGTTTTCAACCCCGCATTTTTAGATCATTCAAGCAACAGGGACGTGAACAGGGGTGAACTCTGAGCGGGACGAACTTTCGGATTGAGCAGGCCGGTCCTTCGAAGTGGCTGCTATAAATATATTCAGAGAATTCAAGGAAACTATGTGGAGAGGAAAATAGGTTCAATGAGTTAAATGAAAAGATGACATCAATGATTAAACAGATAGGGCCTCTCCAGGGGCGAATGGAAGTTATTAGTGGAAAATCTCGAGCTGAAAATGCAAGTAACTGAGTGTAGAAAGGCGCTAGGTAGGCTCCAGTTCTGGATATGACAGGAGAAAGGACCGGTGAACCTGGAAGACACAAAAGCAGAAAGTAGTCAGCGAAAGAGAAAAGAGAAATAAGATTGGAAAAACAGACAAACAAAAACCCCAAAACCCCGAACTTTGAAGACCTGTGGGACCATCAAGTGGTCCAAATTCATGTAATTGGAGTCCTAGAAGGAGTGGAGGGAGAGGGAGAGGGTTAAAAAATTTTGAGGAAATAATTTGTGAAAACATCTCAATATTAACAGAAAACATTAGCTTACAGATCCAAAAAGCTCAACAAACCCCAAGCACGAGGAACACAAGAGAAGCCACTTCTGAAACCCAGAGGGAAAAGGAAAATCTTGAAATGTTTGGAACAAAAAACCCGACTTGCTCTGTGTAGGAAAATTATGATGTCATTGACATCTGGCTTCTCATTGAGAACCAAGAAGGATAAATCCAGAATTGTCCTGTATATGTAAGAAGTCCCATGAGTAGATACTAGGGAGAAGGGTAGGGAATTTATGGTTGTATACTAAGCAGGAATTCCCTACAACTGAAGGAAAATGTAAGAGCTCAGATTAGAGATGCTCAGTGAGTGCCAAGCAGGATACCAGAAAGAACACAAAGAAAAAAATCTCAAGATTCCACACGGGGGTACCTCATAATGGAATTTCAGATCATCCAGGAGAGAGGGAGGAAAATTCTAAAATTATAAAAAAAAAATTCACTATACTAGGAGTTTTTTTTTTATAATTATATGCATATTATAATAGTAGGATAGAATAGTATATATTACAAAAAGTACTTTAAAAAAGCTTGTGAGTACCAGCTCCTTCAGAGTAGAAGTTGGGGAAAGTTGATTACAAGGCAGATGGAGGGCTATTGTCCAGGGTTCTGCAAATTAATTCTGCACAGTAGAGACAGAGCCAGCAGCCTACGCAGGAATTAGGGGTCTCATGGTCAAGGTCAAGGTCAAGGTCTCACTGCAGCTCACTCTTTCTTCTCCATAAGTCCCCGCCCCCACCCCCTCTGTGCCCTGCAGTAACACTGCTGTGGGGCCCTGGGGTTGCAGCAGAGGTGAGGATGAGCACACACCTCAGTGTGCTCCGGTCCTTATAGTCTGGGGGTGGTTCAGACCAACCAAGAGCCACCCTGCAGAGAAGGAGCACCCAGGCCCAGGAACAAAAGCTTCCAGAAGGAGGAGTGTTGGCTGGATCACCTCCACTTTGGCAAGAGAGAGCTCATCACAGACCCTGATGGGGGCCTTCTGGTGGAGGGTGGCCGAGGGGCTTGTTGGCGGATGCAAAGGGGTTGGAGGTGGAAGGCGGGAAATGTGGCCCTGGCTGGAGGCAGGTGGGTGTGGCCCAGCGGGTGTTTTTCCCCTGCGGAGGGAGGGACTGGAGCAAGCCTGGCACTGGAGGGAAGGGAGCTGTGGGAGATGCGGCAGAGCTGGAAGGAGGCTGCCAAGGAGGCGGAGGGGACGGGCCAGGGCCTGGATGGGCAGGTGGGGACGTGGAGGGGAGGGTGTGGACGTGTGCATGGCGGGTTGGGTGTCTGGAAGGTGAGGGAAGGCCTCGGAAAAGCAGGTGGGTGAGGCAGCACCTTGCCCCAGGTCAAGGGACCGCCTCTTACCACCACCGTCCCCCACCGCCAGCACCTGGGATGAGGACTTATCCGTGTGACAATCTGACAGGTTGGGGCAGCACCGTGGGAAGGTGGCTGCAAGGACCTCTGCGTTCAGAGCCGTGCACGTTCCAACACAGAGCCCCGCCGAGGAGCAGCGCAGGCTGCGGGCACTCAGTGCTGCAGGGCTGGGCGCTGGGGGGCCAGGGGCCGGGCCTAGCTGGTAGCCCTTTGGGTGGCAGGTGGGAGGCAGAAGCTGACTCAGGCCCTGACTCAGCGCAGCTGCCACTGGGGATGTGGAGGGGGGCAGGGGGGGGCTGGTCCTGCGGGATCCCGGGCATCCTGGAGCCACCCAGCCCCGCCCCTGAGAGCTCTTTCCTGGGAAGGTTCCAAAGAGCCTCTCAGACCTCAGCCAAGGTGGCTTCTTTCTTCCTCCCAGAGTTCAAAGACATTTTCTGAGCTGGTTCCTTGGTCTCCAGGGTCATGGGGCCCCAAAGGGAAACTTCAGTGTTATGCAAATTGTCCGCAGTCACACCGGTGTCAGTCCCTCCTTTATAGCTTTCCCCTCTTTCCCTCTCTCCCTTCCTCCCTTCTGTCCTTCCTTCCTCCCTCCCTCCCTCTCTCCTTCCCTTCCTTCTTCTCTCCCCTCCCTCTCTTCCTCCTTCCTTCCCTCCCTTCCTTCTTCCTTTCCTCTCTCCTTCCTTCCTTCCTTCCTTCCTTCCTTCCTTCCTTCCTTCCTTCCTCCCTTTTTCCTCTCTCCTTCCCTCTCTTCTTTTGCTCCCCTCCCTCCCTCCCTTCCTCTCTTCTCTCCTCTCCCTCCTTCCCTTCCTTCCATCCTTCTCTCCCCTCCCTGCCTCCCTCTCTCCTTCCCTCCCTCCCTCCTCCTTCCCTGTGTTCACTGAGGGCCTGCTGTGCCCCTGGACCTGTGCTGGGCACACGGAGGAGACAGACAGGGCCCCGTCCCAGAGCCCACAGGAGTTATCCTGCCTATAGCAGCAAAGACAGTAAGGTGCTGAGAGCCCTGATTTGGGGCCAACGGCTAGGGAAGGCCTCCCAAGGTGTCAGCTGTGAGCTAAGGGGTGACTCAGAGAAAGGGCAAGGCAGGGTTTTAGGTGACAAAGGTGGAGGTGAGCAGGAAGCAGGGTCAAGGGCTATAGGCCATGTAGATGGCTGGGGACAGTCACAGGGTTTGGAAAGGTCGCTTGGGCTGGGGAGTGGAGGCTAGGTTTGGGGAACTCAGGCCCACAGGTAAGGGTGACGATGGAGAGGAGGGCAAGAGGCGGCGAGTCCCGGCCGGGCACTGTGGAACTCCTAGACCGGGAGTAGCAGGCACAGGAGCCTGGGGCAGTGAAGAGCTCAGCCATGGGGAGGCTGAGTGTGCGGGGTTGGAGGGATGTCCAGGGTAGCTGGACAGGAGGGAGGCCCCAAGGCAGCGCCGGCCTGTGGGTGCTCTGAGCCTTCCCTTCCTCCACAGCGGGGCTCCCTCCAGCACCCGCAGCTCTGGGCCTCTGCCCCTTCAGGGTTGGCCTTGAGCTGCCTGGCTCAAGGTCAGAGCCTCTCTGGGCCGGCCACACCCAGTGATGGACGCAGGCAAGTGTTTAAGGCCGGCCAACTCAGGCCAGCTCTGGAGGCCCCCCTTGCTCTGGAGACCCCGCACCGTCATGCCTCGGTCCGTGGCTGCATCCTTACCCCCGACCTTCTGCTCCCTGGGCTGTTTCTGACACCCTCCTCCCACAAGCCTGCCTCCGAGTGGCCTTCTGGCAGCCTGTGCTGTCACACAGGCCGAGCTGAACCAAGCAGTCCTTCTCGGCCATAGTGGCTGAGATCTGTGTAGGTGAGGGCTGCAGGGAACCCCCCAAACCCAGATGGTGGGGCATAAGGGGCTTCCATAGGCCTGCGAGCTGCTCTCGGGTGGACCCCTTGCTCTGAGCCCCTTTTCTGTAAGTGCACCCCAGCATCTCTTGGCTTATGGCTTCCGGGTCCTTCTGGCCTCTGCCCCTCCTTGCTGAGGCTCCCACAGTCCCCAGAGTCCCAGCTCCTGGGAGGATGCAGCCCCGCCTCCTCTGTCTCTGGGCTCCAGGACGCCCCCAGGACTGAAATGCACACAGAGACCGTCTGTGAGCTCCTGGCTTGCTCTGAGTCTCCCCAGAAGCCGGCCCTGGAGCACTGATTCATGTGAGCCCTGCTTCTTTGGGAGGGACCCCAGGAGACACCCGGAGGGAGTGGAGAAAGTGGCAGAGAGGGGACCAGACAATACAGAATGTGTCACCGACACTTTTGAGGGCGGCCAGGCCGCGGTGCCCGGCTGAGGGGTGTCTGTCCATCTGCTCCCCCATCCCTGGAGGTGCGGGGGCTGCCTCGGGACCCCAGCATGGTCCCACTTTGTGTTTGCCTGGCTTGCAGCCAGAGATGGCCTCTGTCCATGGAGTCAGTGAAAACACTTCCCACGCGGGCCCATGTTTGGTCTGTCTTTGGGGGTCCCCCTAGGAAGGGTTAGGGGTGGCCCACGGCCTGTGGCAGCTGATGCCCTGGTCTGTTGGTATGTCACTCAGAGACAGAGACGGAGGGAGAAATCCTACTCCTTTATCTGAGGAGCTTCTGCTGGCAGGCTTGGCAGGGAGGGAGCTGGGTAACTGCCCCCCACACCAGCCCGAGCCCCCTCGCCTCCCCCCTCTATGCCCCCAGCCACAGCCTGCTCCCCAGGGGCCCAAAGGACCATCTGGGAGCCTGGCCGCTCAGCCCTGCTGGCCTAGTCTAAGCTCCTGGACCGCCAGGCAGGCCCAGTTGTCGGCCAGGAGTGCCTAAACAGCCCAGCCTTTGTCCCTGGCAGTCACAGGCCCACTTGCTCAGTGCCCGGCTCATTTTTCCCAGGCCAGGCTGGGCAGGCAGAGGCCCCGAAGCCATGGAAACAACACAGACCACCTGTCCCACCCCAGCTCTGCTCTCGGCGTACCCAGGGCCACAGCTGGGCCGAAGAGAGCCCAGAGACTTCTAGCCGTCCAGTGCTCCTCACACGCGGACTCTGAGGACCAGGCTACCAAGGGCTCCTTCCTCTGCCACAGGCCCCCTCCCTCTTTCTCCAGCCACTTGCCCCTGGGGCCCAGGAAGGAGGCCAGCTCAGTGAAATAACTCTCCAATCAGAGCTGCCGCAAGAAGAAAGGGGCTGCCTTGCAGGGTGGTGAACTCCCCCGCACACAGCACGTGTGAGAGCCGACTCCTGGAGCTGCTTGTGTAAGGGTAGCTGTTGTGGGTGCAGAGACGCGCTGCTGGAATGAAGGAGCCAGGAAGGATTCACTTGCCGACCCACTCATTTGTTTAGTCAGCAACAGTGGCATCCTCGTTTTGGGCTGAGGCCCGGTGCCGGGTGCTGAGCATGAAATGTGGGATCCGGGTAGGGCCCCTCCTTCTTGGGAGGCAGAGTCCGTGGATAAGAGGATGTGAGGGCGAGACACACGAGCCGACAGCTGCCCCCAGCCAGGCAGAGACACCACAGAGATCATGAGTCCAGGGCCCCATGCCATGGGTGGGGAAACTGAGGCACAGGGGAATGGACATACGACACGGAGCGTCGATAACTCCCCAGAGCTTCTGGCCCACGAAATATCCAAGCTATGAAGGCCCGTGGGAGCTCTGAGAAGGGGAGACCCTCTTCTGGGTTTGGAGAGTGACTTGGGAACGGCTCTGTGACCAGGCTGGGGTGTGGCTAGATGGGATCCACTCGTTTGAGGAAACTTCCCCGGGACGGGTTATGGATCGGGCCGCGCTGCGGATGCCTTGGGAGTCTGGGGAGACTGTTCCTGGGACCGACTGAGTTTTGGGCTCCGACCGTCTTGCTCCTGGCTCCGAGGGCCACCTGGTCTGGTCAGCTAGTGCCGTGTAACAGATGGTTCCGGAAGAGCGAGAGAGAACTACGGCCATGTTACTCTGCTTACGGAATCTGCCGGTCAGGGACCCTGAAAGGCCCAGTGGGGCCGACTCGCCCGGGGACGCCCCGAGCTGCTGGGGCGGGAGGGGCTGCGGCCGGTGGGGTTCCTCTTCACCCACGGGTCTGGCGCTGGGGCTAGGGGGACCTGTGGGCTGGAACTGGCAGCCAGTGGGCCTCCACGCAGGCTCTCTGGGCGTCGGGGCTTCCTCACAGCCCGGAGGCCTGGGGGGACTTGAACTTCACTCTTACGCAGCGGCTTGGGGCTCCGGGATGCAAGCCATTTGGCCCTTTATGACTCAGCCTTGGAAGTCCCCCAGCAGCCCGCTGCCGCTCTGTCGGCTGAAGAAGTCACAAGCCTTCCCAGATGCAGGAGGCTCGGGCGCGGACCCCACCTTTTGGTGGGAGGAGCACCAAGGACTTGGCCGCCATGTTTAGAAGCCGCTCGCTACTTCCTAGTCCCAGCCTGCGGGGTCCTCCTCTCCTCTCTTCGAGAAGTTCTACCATCCGCCGGGGCTGGGCTTAAATCCCAAGCCAGAAAACCTTCCTGCAAACTCCTGCCCCAGTAGCTCTTTCTGGATCTCCTTCTAACTAATCACGAGGACGGCCACGAGCGTGCTGTCCTCTCCTCGGCACTGTGCCCAGGTAGTCACACATGTGTGCCGCTCCTCACGGCAACTTTGTGGGACATTTCAGAGGAGGGGGCTTCTCACCTGGAGTTTTGCAGGATGAGTAGGAGTTCCCTAGACCCAGGGAGTGGGCAAAAAGCTATGGTGAGCTTGGGCATGGGCGCAGTCAGTTGTGGCTGGAGGACAGTTTCACATACTCTGGGACAAGGGTTTGTTTAGTCGGGAAGTGCGTCAGACAGACCCGTGTCCTGGGAGGATCCACCCCCCCATCCCCCACCCCTCGGCCTGCCCTGACAGTTTGTGAAGTTCAGAGCTGGTGCTTGCCCACAGGCCTCCCACAGGAGCCTGCCTGCCTGTGCCTCCTATTCTGTTTTACATGGTTTCAAGGGTCCTTTCAACCGTCCCCTGCGGCGGGTGGGTGGCCACTGTTCACCCCGTTTTACAGATGAGAAACAGGCTGAGAAGTTTCTCTGGCATCTAAGCTGGGTGAGAGGGCTGGGACCCAGGGTCAGATGCTCCCTTTGCCGGCCGCGGACCCTCAAACCTCAGGAGCCGCCCCAGGCAGTGCGGGAAGCTCCTCCTCTCTTCCCAGTACCCTGGCTCCCCCCCCAGCTCCCCCCCTCTCAGCCCTGACCACATGGCCCAGAAAAGCCCATTCAGAGCCAGCTGCCCGCAACCGGGCCTCTGCTTTATATCAGCAGGCCGCAGGGAGCATGGTCACGTGCCCACTTATGTCCAGTGCTCCTTGTGGCCGCGGGGTTGGAGGGGGGCAAGAACGAAGGGGGATGCTGGACTGGGGTGGGGGAAACTGAGGCCCAGAAGGCACTAGGGCTGGGATTCCGCAGTGAGCTCGAACCTGACCTCCCTCTCCTGCCCAGCCGTTCGTTTCCGGCTCTTGAAATAGATGCTCGGCCTGCCTGGTAGCCAGCCGGCCAAGGGCAGGGCCCCGCTACAGGCCTGCTCCAGCCTGGCCCGGTCACCCCGAAAAGCTGACGAAAGCCAGCTGCCCTCGCAGCGGTCGCTCGGCAGGCAGACACCCGGAGGCGTGACGCCTGCCCTCGTCTGGCACCCGAGGTTGCCAGGAGGGCCCTTGGAAATCTCCTCTCCACTCCCACTCCCAGGGGCTTTGCAGCTCCTTTCCGGAGTGGCTTCCTGATGAGGTAATGCTGCTTGCAGCGCGGGAGGAGGCCACTGGGAAACGCTGCTGGCCAGGCCCCAGCTCGGCTGGAAAATGGCGGCCCGTGGCCTCCTTGCCCTGCCCGGCCTGCGGCTGCCCCCGGGGGTACCAAGGGAGCCAGGTTGGGGGGAGCAGGGCTCTGGGCCGAGCGCTTGGCGGCCTCCTTCCCAGGCAGCTGGGAGACCCCAGACATTGACTCATCTCCTGGCCTCGGACCCCCGGAGCCCCAGCCTCGGCCTGCAGCCTCCCACTGACCCCGAGAGTCCCCACCCTGCAACTGTGTCACCACCCCATGGGGACCCAGAGGCCCAGAGGGGGCGCGCTCGGCCCAGCCCCAGAGCAGGAAAGCACGCACCCCTCGGGGGCGAGGGAGGACCCCTGCTCCTGGATCAGGGCTGGGAACTGCTCACTGGGCCCGTGCTGCCCTGCGGGGCTGCATTTTCCTGGAACAGAGTCTGTTCTGGCCATGGAGCAGAGAGCGCAAGGCCGCACGGCTCCCAGTGCCCGACCGAGAGCAAACGCGGGGCTGGTGTGTGCGGAAGGCTGCCGAGGCCGTCCACCCGGTGTCCCCGCAGGGCCTCTCTGGGCCCCGTGCAAGGCAGGCTCCAGCTCCCCTTCCCGGGGCTCCTGGCCGGGGACGCTGGGGTGGAGGGGTGTGGGCACTGAGCCGGGAGGGTCCCGAGGGGTGACTCACCTCCCTGCCCTGTAGCTCCCCTCTTGCTGCCAGGCTCCATACGGGGTGGCTGGGGCCACGGGCTCAGATGGCCTCGCAGCCCCCACCCTCCCAGGTGGAGGAAGGGACCCTAAGAACCAAAATGGCCACAGGGGCCTTGTGGGGCCCTTACCCGGCCCTGGGAGCCAGGGGGAGGTCCCTTCTCTCAGGCTGGGCCCAGCAGGACCCCAGCTCTGGGTGGAATTTGGGACGCTGGTGGTGTGCAGAGGGAGCGGGCAGGCCCGGGTGTCTACAGGCCCAGGCTGTCCTGTGTCTGCTTGGATTTATTGAGTGATGGGGGCCGAGCCCCTGCTCCTGGCTGGGCCTCAATCTCCCCATCTGCAGACTGGAGGTGCCTGGGGGCTGGGGTCGGAGAGGGGGCCCCAGCTGGATGCCAAGAGCCCCCCAGGTCTGTCGGCCTAGGGCTGCAGCTGTGTGGGGGCAGCCTCTCTCCTGGCCTTGCTTTGAATTTCCGCATTGGAAGAGACCCAGGGACCACAGAGCAGCACCGGGTGTGCCGGGGAGGGCCAGGAGGGCCTGAGTGGTGCAAGAGTTAGTGGCTGGGCCAGGATCCGAGCCCAGACTCCTCTGCTGGCCCAGAGTGACCCCGTCTCCCGGCTGCTTTCCCTTCACAAAGCAGGGCTGGGGAGGGCCCGACTCCCGCTCCCGGAGCAGAACTGCTCTCCTCTGCTGTCCTCTGGTGGCCATATGGGCACATGGCAGCCCAATCCCCAAACCCCAAGCCCACAAATATGGGCCCCTCTAGCCCGGCGACACCTACGGGGCGGGGGGCCCCCACAGACCCAGAGGTACCCACAAGGCACCCACTAGGCACCCTGGCTGAGAGCTTTGTTCTATTGGAGCTTCTCGTCCCCCCACAGGCGGGGCATTGTCGTGAGGACCCTTTACAGATAGGTTATAGAGATCCAGAGGGTCAGTGGCCCAGACGGGCGGCCCCGCCGGGAGATGATTCAGCTGGTGGCTGGTGATGTTTGCAGTCCCACCTCAATGGGAAAGGTGCCCCACCCCAGTCAGCAGCCACCTGGGGCTCGACGGACACCCTCTACCTCCGTAACCATGAAGCACCCTCAGGCCCCTTCAGCCAGACATCACCACCGTCCCTGGCGCCCAGTCTGGGTACCCGTCACAGTGGGCTCGGTGCTGGCACCAGGCTGGGGACACGCCGGAGGTCCAGCAGAGCTGCAAGGTTTTAGAGGACGGGGCCATCCTTCAACTGAACCCAAGTGTCAAATTTCGCTGGTAGGGAAACCGAGGCCCAGATAGAGGGAGGATTTGACTAGGCCTAGGACAGACCTGACATGAAGTCGGAGTGGGACCGGGGCCAGCATCTAGGGGTCTGATGACCAGCCCCACATGTGTGCCACTGAGTCCCCAGGGGGACAGGGCAGGTAGAGGGCAGGTGAGCCTCTCCCAAGCCCCTCCACATCTCTCTGAATTTCCCACCAGGAAGGAGACAGGAATGGGAGTGGCAAGACTGGCTGGTGGGAGGCTTAGCCTGGTCCTGGTCGGGGACAGGGGCAGGGGGCAGGGGCAGGGACCAAATATCCGGCTCCTGCCCAGGCTGTCCTGGGGACACTCAGGCTTGGAGGTCAGGGCCAGAGGGCCCAGCCAGGCAGTCAGTCCTACTACCACTTCCCTTGTCATTTTAGGTGTCCTCAGCCCCCACATTCAGACGGGCGTCTGAATGCACAGATGCTCAGGAAGTGTGCGGTGGCTCCCTGGGGTCAAGACCCCGATCGGATGCTCTGATGTGGAAGGAGGGCGTGCACACAGGGGACCCAGGGGAATCTGTCTTGCTGCCTGTGACCTCGGCCTTCAAGTCAATAGAGGGAAGCAGGCCCAAGAAGGTTGTGCTGCAGACACACCCAGGGCAGGGCCAGACGCCAGGCCCTTCAGCCGCTGGACCATGGGCAGCCCCTGCCTATCTGGCTGTGTGTCACTGGGCAGCTCACGTAACCTCTCTGTGCCGTAGAGAGGTAATGACAGTACTCATGAGGGATCTGGGGATGGATTTGGGGAGGAGAAAGACATGGTCCGGCTCTGGGAGTTCTTGCCACCAGGGGGTAGCTGCAGGCAGGAGAGAGGGACTCATTTCTGGGGACTTGGGGCCTGTCAGGAGGTTGGGGAGACCAAGCAGCCCCGAAGAGGAGAGTGGCGTCTTGGAAGGATTGGGTGGGGGTGTAGGAGGCTAGGGGCACAGGGAGACGTCACTCCTGGGCCGACAGCCTCTAGGAGTCTGACCTTGCACCGAGAGTGGCCCTAGGGACAGTGGCCGGTCAGGTCATCCACTTGTCCCCTCCACAGAAGGCCACGACGCCCCCACGGGCCTGGCCGAGGGGAGCTTTGCCCCTGTGGGGCCTGGTGCAGATGGGAGGCATCCGGCTCTCATCACCCCCATGTCCCCGGGTCTCCCTTCTCGGGTCCAGGCCGGGGGTACCGAGGTGGGAGGGAAGCCGCCATGACGCCTGGCGGCCCGGCACAGCTGGCTGCAATTAGGGAAGCGGAGAAGTTGTTATTTGGGGGTTAAATCGAAACGAATCTCCTTAAGGGGAGGGCCAGGCCCCCTCGAGAAAGCATTTTCATGACGTAGTCCTTGGCCTGGAAGTGGGGTCCCTGGACTCTAGGGATGTGAGGGAAGAGGACAGGCTGGATGACGTCACCACCAGGCCTGGCCTCGCCGGGATGGGGGGCCTGGGTGCCTCCTGCCCCACCGTCCCAATCCCAGCTCTGTCCACCTCCCGCCAAGTCCCTGCCTGGCTCGGGCTGCACCCCGACTCTGGCCCTCATATGGCCCCAACAGTCTGTCCCTCCATCCGTCCGTCCCTTTTTCCTGCCGCCCGTGCCAGGGCCTGCCGTGGGACCCGGAGCTGGGACGCGGAGGGGTGGGTGGCTTCCCCCTCCACGGGACACCGCCCTGCTCTTGGCCTCGAGTGGCCTCCAGCATGGGGGACGGCCAGGCTGCAGGGCCTGCAAACATGACCGTGGCTGTTTATTCAGCTGTCGGAGTTGGCGCCCGCTCCCCTACCCGGGCCTGGTCTTTGTGGAGTTAAAACACTCAGCCCTGTCCCCACCCCGGGCAGTGACCTCACAGCAGGATTTCTCTGCAGGAGGCCTCCAGGGCCAGCCACCGAGCGGAGGGCTGTGGGCCGGCCCTCGGCCAGAGCCCTGTGGACAGTGGGAGCCTGGGGTGGGGGGCACCGTCTCAGAGTGGACGTCTCCTCTCTCCCTACAGTTTCTGTACTGGACAAGGTCCCCATGCCGAGGAAGCAGACCGCACTCTCGGTCTGGGTCACTGGGGAGCATGTGACAAAGGGACATGTCTGGGCAGACCTGAGGAAAGCTGCATGGAGGGAGTTTGCAGGAGAGGTAGCCAAGGGGTGTGTGTGTCTGGGGGAGGGGAGCAAGGGTCCCAAGCCTTGGGCCTCTTGCCAGCAACTTCCACCAGCTGAACCCACTGTCAGTGCATGGGGAGTCTGCATGCGTCCGTCTAGGCCAGCCTGCAGGGCCGGCTGGAGCGGGAGGACGGTGGGTCTGACAACGTAAAGGGCCCGTGGTCCGACAAGGCCCTGAGAAGCAAAACCGCCATTCCAAGTGCCCCTCGGCATTGGAGAGATTGTCCTTCCCGTTGTGGAACCCAGAGAGTAGGGCCTAAAGCCAGCGATCAGCGGGAGCTTGATGGCGTTTCTTCTAGAACTTTGCCAGGCCCTGTCAGGGGGCAGTATCTTGCTCCCCTAACTCCCAGGCTAGGGGGTGGTCTAAGGCTGGGGCAGCCCCACCCTTCTGCCGGCTCCCTTTCGCGCTCCCTCTGGGGACCACCCGGTTTGGAGCAGCTGCCTGGAGGGGTCTCAGCCCACAGCAGGGAGCGGTCGGCCGACCCTCCTGCCCCCCTGCGAGGCCCCGGACTCGGTGGAGCAGAGACGAGGTGTTTCCTGCTGTGCCCTGCCAAATTCTGGACCCAGAGAGTCCGTGAGCCTAAGAATATGGCCACGGTGAGGCTCCGGCTTTGGGGGCCATTGTCAGCAGCCAGCAGAGCAAATGGGGCAAGCTGAAGACGCAGGTTGGCCCCCGGCATCCGTGAGCAGTCTCTCCGGTCTCTCTCCGAATGACATCTTCTGGCCTTCGTGGGCTCTGTGCCTGCAAGCCAGCGAGGGTCTTCCATCCCCTCCCTTGTACAGTTGAAGGAGTGACAGACACAGGTCCAGGCCATTGTGAGGACGAAGCCAGGTGTGGAGGTGGGCACGTGCTGAGGGCCTGGCCGATGCGGGGGTCAGTATGTCCCAGCAGCCTGATTCGGAGTTTCCCCCAAAGCTCAGCCCAAGTCTGGTCCGAGCTGCTGGTCAGAAGGTATACAGAATGGGACGCCTGGGTGGCTCAGTTGGTTAAGCCTCTGCCTTCGGCTCAGGTCACGATCCCAGCGTCCTGGGATCGAGTCCCGCATCGGGCTCCTTGCTCGGCAGGGAGCCTGCCTCTCTGCCTGCTTGTGTGTACTCTCTCTCTCTCTGGCAAATAAAATCTTAAAAAAAAAAAAAAAAAAAAAAAGAATGTATACAGAATGGAAGAAAGTTCCACACTAAGTCATTGGCTTTAGGCTCTCTGGGCTTAAGGCCCCAGTCCCCATGTCACCTTCCCCAGGAGGGAAGCTTTGGCATTAAAACCTGACGCCTTCAAACTCTACCCCTGGAGTTGTCATTTGGGTAAATTGCCACTTTCTCTTAGCCTGGGCTGCTGGGAAGCTCTGAACTAAAGCCATGAGTACGTCTCTGGCTCCACTTAGACTTAACTTCTTGTCCTCGCTTTCTGTTCCTTTTTTATCTCCTGTTCTAATTACATGTCCTGCGGCGTCTTTGTTGCACCCCCGAATCTCTTCTGGGCAAGGCCCAACTCCTTTCTCTCGGCTTCTCAGCCCCAACAGCCCTCTAGAGGCTCCCACCCCTGAGTGATATGGGAAAGCGTGGTGGCGGGGGCCCGAGACGCTCCTGCCCTGGGCTTGGGCTCAAATCCATGCTCCCCTCCTCTGTGTGGTGTGGGGACCCCTCCCCCCACACCTGTGCTCACTCAGTGCTCAGTGCACATTCGAGGAGGAGGGCAGCGCACAGGCAGAGGTTAAGCCGTACGTCTCTTCTCCGTTTCTCTCTCTCTCGGGTTCTGCTCCTCGGCGCGTCTCCTTCAGCTGGGCCCCGGGCTCCTGAGTTCAGCAGGCACAAAAGTGCCCCCCGCCCCCCGCCCCACACTGAGCTGCCTCTTCCCATCGGACGAGGCCCTCAGGTGGCACTCCAGGCCTCTGTCCCCAAGGGGACAGGGCGATGGGCGATGGACAAAGTTCCAGGGGGCTGTGAGAGCCTGGGGGCAGGCAGGGACCATCGGAGGGGCTGCCTGCAGGAGGGAGCCTCAAAGGGGAGCCGGAAGCCGAGTACAGGCAGCCAGGAGGAGGCCAGGTCGGGGAGAGCAGGTGGGAGGGAGGTTAAAGACAGATGAGATCAAGTGGATGGAGGCCCCCTGAAGCCAAGGAACCGAGAAGGTCCCGTGACCCTGACCTTGTGAGCTCGCCTGCTGGGCCAGAGTGGCCTGTGTTGGCAAGGACCGGGAGGCGGGGCTCCCATGTGCCTGGGGATGAGGGAGCAGGTGGGAGGCTCAGGAGGGCTGTGCCTTCAGGGAGGCAATGGGGAGCCACAGAAGGTTATGGGGGGCGCGTGTGCCAGGCCCTCAGATGCTCACACTGAACACCCAAGTCTGATCTGCTCATTTTCTCAGACTCCATGATTCCTCGGACCGAGGGACATAACCATCCTTGCTTGCCCTGGGGGATGTGCTGCTCTCGCCCACACTGGCACGCACACCCGGCCAGGCGGCCGCAGAGAGGAGGCAGATATCTCAGGGAGGGTCACAGAGATTCCTGCCAGCTCCTGACATTAAAATAGACTTTGGAAAGCAAATGGCTGAGACATTTTGAAAGAAAAACAATAAAAGAAGCTTCTAGAAGCCAGAGCCCCGGCCAACATATGTTCTTGTCCCAGACAGCGGCTGTGGGGGACTGATAAGCGAGTAACCCTGAGAAGGCACTGCCGCGGGCTCAATGGGGTGAGGGGCCAGACCCGAGAAGTGTCGTGGAGCCTCAGGACAGGGCAGGGCTGGCCGACACCTGCTAGTGTCCTGGTCCTGGCCGGAGGAGCAGGTCCCCATTTCCAGACACCCTGAGGAAAACATGCCGTACCTGAGGTTTGTCTGGACAGACGGTGTCTGAGGTTGGACACCCCTGGCTGTGGTGCTGTCACAGTCAGGGACAGCTGGAGAAGAAGCAGGACTCTGAGCTGACTCACTTTACCCTGTGGACCACCAGCATCGTGGGTCAGCAGAGCTCCATCTCCCAGGGCTGGACATGCCCATCTTTCCTTGAGGATGCTCTAGGGACAGAGTGCTCAGGGGGAGGGTCAGGCTGGGATGTGTCAGTCCCTGGAGCCCCCAGCCCAGAGTGCACCACAGGGGGCCAGTGGACGCCTGCAGGGTCCCAGGTTTGACCTGTGCACCCCCCTCCACCGATCCCCGATCCCCGGTCTCGGATGCAAATTCCCATGGGGCCAGGAACTGAGGCTTTGTGGCTACACTGGCTTAGTGGGAACCCAAAGCGTGGATTATTTTTCTTTGGGGAGGAGGAGGTGGCCCGTCCTGGAGACATTTCACTTGTAAATTAGGTCTTGGCATTTATCTCCCCTCTGTCTTGGCCCAGGAGAGGCCGCCATCTGCAGTTGGGATGGCAACGGTGGTTTGGTTGCCCACCCAGTTGTTGACTGGGTGGTCGTGGGGTGGGCCGAAGGGCAGGGATGGGATCTGACTCTGGGTGCCTCTGCTAGCAGGTGGGGGCCAGACAGCCATGTCCAGCCTTCTCAACTTCAGGTTCTGGGGGGACCTGGGGGGTCACCCTCCCCCAGCCCCGATGTCCAAGCCAGGCAGTGGGGGCTGATCACAGAGAGTGGCGCCGCTAGAGGCTTCTGGGCGGACAAGGAGCCGGTCACTGGTTCACTGTCCCCACGCCCCGCCTGCCTTGGGCAGGAGCTGCTTCCGGCCTGCTGCAGCACAGACAATGCGCCAGTGGGGGAGGGGTGGCCTCGAGCCAGACCCCCCCACCCCTATCCCAGCCACACAGGAAGACAGCGTGTCCTGGAGTGAACCCGCAGCCAGGCGCTGTGACTTCGGGTGCCAGATTCCCAGAGATGCTGTCTCCATTCGACTCAAACTGATTCCTTTCAGCTTTAAAATGATGAGGGGCCCTAGGACTCTGTCTGGGGGGGTAAGTGGGGGGCTTCAGAAAATCTCATCCTCCTTATCTGTGCCTCTTCCACAGTCGGTGCCCTCGGGTTATGCTAAACTTCTTTCTACCGCAGGGCCTTTGCATGAGCTGCGCCCTCTGCCTGACCTGCTCTCCTCCAGTCTCAGCTGCAGTGCTGCCCCATGGCTCAAGTTTGTCTCTGCCCCTGCAGTAGCGTCCCTCCCCATCAGGCTGTTCCTGTTAAATGTGCTGATATGTTGGGCACCTGGGTGGCTCAGTGGGTTAAGCCTCTGCCTTCAGCTCAGGTCATGATCTCAGGGTCCTGGGACTGAGGCCCGCATCCGGCTCTCTGCTCAGCTGGGAGCCTGTTTTTCCATCACTCTGCCTGCCTCTCTGCCTACTTGTGATCTCTCTCTGTGTCAAATAAATAAATAAAATCTTTAAAAAATTAAAAAAAAATGTGCTGATGTGTCGTCTGCTACCTCATCGCCACACCAAACACGGGTTCTGAGCTGCGCTGGGACCTGTCTGTCTTGGTTCTTGCCCTATCCAGGGGGACTGCGTAAGTTCTCCCCAATCACTCCTACCCTGCCTTCCTTGCCCGAGGCCAACCTGGCAGTCCCCTCTAAGCCCTGCAGGGCTCAGCGATCGTGACCCCCATGCCCCCCAAAGTGTGTTTGTGTCTCTACCCTGGAAATGCCCCCCAAGCCTGGGCCAAGGGAGCCTACAGACTCTCTGCAGAGTGCTCTGGGCAAGTCACCTGTGACCCCAACACAGACCAGCCCCACTCTTGGTGCAGCCCAGCAACAGGGGGCTGGTACTCTGGTGACCAGACGGGGTCCAAGCTGCTGGCCACCCCCTTCCTCTGTGACCCCAGGGCTGGCCCCTGTGATAGATGATTGCCCAGCCACCAGGCCTGTGGCCAAGAGGCCGGCTGGCAGAGCCTGCTGAGAGCCCATGGAGCAGATGTGTACCGAGGAGCTGCCCTCCCGCCCTGAGGTCCGAGCCCCAGCCGCAGCTCTGCCCAGCCTCCCTGGTCCCCTGTCAAGGACGCAGCTCCGTCCCAGGCCTCAGGCCCCGCCTGCTGCCCGCTGTCCCTTGTCTGTGGCCCTCAACCAGGTCCCCCAGCCCGCTGTGCCCAGGGCCATGCGCATCCCGTACCCCGTGGGTTCTGCGCCCCACCCCACAGACTCAGCCAAGCAGGGCTGCCTCTGGGAAGCCCTCCTGGATCTGCCGGCCCTCTGCTCTCTCTGGCGTCTAGGACTCTTCCAGCACTCAGAAGGGGCCTGCGGCAGCTCTGACCAGCTTTCTCACCAGTTAGAGTTGGCCCCATTGTCTGTTCCTCTTTTTTCCAAGGGGAAGGCGCTCAAGTTTTTGCCTATTCTGGAATCTCCCACATCTCTTAGCATAAAGCCCGGCACACAGCGCGCCGCCGGGAGGATCTTGCTCGACATATTGCTGAGTGAGGGAGCTGCGATGGGGCCGCGGTCCGTAGTCCTGAGACTGAGGGAGAGAGTGTGTGTATGTGGGTGCGTGCACACCTGTGTGTGCAGAACATGCGTGTGTGTGGGGTACGAGTGTGTCTCTCTCTGGTGTGTGTCTGTGTGTGGTGTGTGGAGTGTGTGGGGTGTGCACATGTGTGTGGTGTGTGTAAGGTGTGTGCGTGTGGGATGTGAGCGTGTGTCTATGTGTGTAGCTTCCGGCCCTTTCTCCCTCCCCCCTCCAGTCTCTGCCACCATCAAGGAGGACCGTCTGTGTGTCCCCTGCTGCCCCGGTGTCCCCAGCCTCAGTAGACTCACACCTGCCCTGCTGGTCAACTCATCTTGCCCCTCACGCCTTCCAGAAACTTCCCCGAAGCGCTGACTTCTCTTCGGCTCCCCGGCCCCTATCACTGCCCTAGCCACCACTGGGGACTTAGTTGGGCATCGCGGTCCCTCTCCCTCCAGACCACAAGGGAGAGCACAAGGTATTATCCAACCCCAGAAAGGCACGAAGCACAAGGAGACACTTCACATCCACTGGGAGGCTACAGCAATCATGATAAAGATAAAACGCGGGGGACACTGACAAGAGAGCTCGGCGAAACCGGGGCGCTCCCGCGGGGGTGTCCAGGGCGCAGGCGCCGGGAATACAGTCTGGCAGTTCCTCCGAGACTGAAACACCGGGTGCCCGGGGGCCTCCACTGGTTAAGCGCGGGACTCCTGGGACTCCTGGCCTCGGCTCAGGTCGTGATCTCGGGGTCCTGGGATCGAGCCCCGCCCCAGTCAGGCTCCACGCGGGGAGTCGGCCCGAGGGTCTCTCCTCTGCCCTCCCCCAGGGCTCCCGCTCTCAAACAAGTAAGTCTTAAAAAAAAAAAAAAGTGAAACACAGTGTCTGACCCGGGCCCCACGCGTGGGCAAACCCCAGGAGAGCAGAGAGCAGGGGCTCGGCCGCCCCCACGCACCCACGTCCCCCGCAGCTCCAGCCACAATGGCCCGGAGTGGACACACCGTGGATGTGTCTGCCAGAGGAGGAAGGCAGGCGCGACACCTGAGCCATGCGCACCATGGAGCCATCTCGGGTGGCCTCTGGGAGCCCCGTTCCGCGCCCTCGGCCCCATGGGGGCCCCACAGTCCAACACTCCACTCCTCCTGCCCGCTGGGTCTCCGTGTCCCCCGTGGGGCGGGGGCGCAGCCGGAAGCTACCGGGGTCCTCGACATGTCCACCTCACAGCCCCCCACCCCCCGGCAGGCACCACCACGGAGAGGTGAATGCCGTGCGTGGGGGACACGGCTCTCTGGACGTCTGTCCCGCCAGCCGCGTCCCTGACTCACGGCCAGAGCCCACCGCCACATCCTTTCCCGGCTGCAGCGCGCCCTCTGGTGGGCACACTGGGAGTTGGCGGGGACCCGGAGCAGAAACCAAGAAGGGGGCCGACTCCAAGGTCAAGGGCTGCCTGGGGACAAAGACTTGCAGCCGGAGTCTGGGGACAGGTCGGGAAGCACAGTGGGCAGGGTGCAAGGGGAGGCAGAGACGTCTGATTTCTCAGGCGTGAGTGCTGTGCCCCAAGGCACAGAAGGCGCTGCGAGCCCAGGAAGGGAGGTGTCACCGGTTTTGTCACGGAAGGACTCTGGGTCCGCATCTCATAGGGACCCACTTCCTTCTACTCACCTCTGTCCCCAGGCCAGGCCAGCCTTTGGGGACTCTGTGGCCCAGACCTTATCCTGACTGTGCCCATGGGGGAGAGGGTGACCACACAGAAGGAAGAGGCCCCGGGCCCAGGACGGATGGGCAGAGCTGGGACGGGGGACACTGGGATTCATCATAAGAAAGAAGGAGCTGGACCTCGGCCATTTCTGGCAGGAGCTCCCCGGGAATTTCCTGAGTGCTCAGAACAACAGAGTCTTCTGTCATGTTAATGAGGAGGCTTGGTCCACACCTGAGGGTGGGGGCTGGTCCCTGGGAGACCCCACTTGGTGGTGGGTGAGGGGGTGGGGGTTTTCCGTCTCCGCCCTCCCCACCCCCTCCCTGACCCCTAGAGCAGAGTGGGGGGAGTGGAGGTCAGATGCGTCGCCAGGGGCCACTGAAGTCATCACTCAGGCCCAAGTAACTGAGTCAAGACCCCAGAGCACCTGCTGAGGGGGAGTGGGAGCAGGTGCAGGAGAGGGGTGCCCCCTCCCCACGCCCTGCCCTCTGCCTCCTTCCCTGGGGCCGCTGCTGAGCGCACCCGTGCCTGCAAGCCTGCGGTGTGGCGAGTGGGACGTTTCTCGGAGCTCTGTGAGCCCTGCTGGCAAATTCACGGAACCCAGGAGGGGGTCATGGGAACCCCTGACTTGTAACCATCGGTCAGAAGCACAGGGGACGATGGGGACTTGTGTCTGGCTTCTGAAGGTGGGGGGCAGATTTGTGGGACTGGGCCCTTAACCCGTGGGGCCCGACGCTGTCTCCTGGTGGACAGTCACAGCCAGTCCGACTGTAGGACGTCTGGCTGGTGTCCAAGGACCGCTTGGTGGGGGAAAGAACCCTCACATCAGAACTGGGTACAGAACTTTTTAGAGCATGACTGCGTCACCTAACCCTCTCCTCCAGTCACTTCCAGGGAAACTGAGACAGAAGTGGTTGCTCTTGTCTGGGTCCTAAACATGTGGGGGCAAAGCCAGGTTCAAAACTGGACCCAGTGGGTGGAGAAGAGGTTTTCTTTCTTGTTATATTCTAAAATACTCCTCCACCACCCTCTCCGCCACCCCCTCCATCACTTGCCAAAGAAGGTCTCTGCACGGTCATCCCAGGCAACCCACAGTAGCCTGGCCATATGGTCATGCTTCTGTCCCTCTCCCACACACCCAGGCACCACTCTGGACTCAGGTTGCTGGGGGTAAGGCAGAGTGTGGGCGGTCACTAGCCCCAGATCTGCTCAGAGGCTTCTCTGGAAGGGACAGGGACAGTCCTTGCCCCTGGACAGCACTTCAGGATCCAGGCTGAGATGAAGGGCAAAGGGGCTGCACAGACCAAGGGGAGGGAACGTCTTGGGCTTACCTGGGGCAACCAGGAGGGCTCCTTGGAGGAGGTGCCAGCCACCTCAGTGGGCTGATGAGGGGCTGGGAGAGGCAATGTGCCCAAAACAGACCATGAGGGGGTCACTGTACACAGTCTGTGGGGCTGGAGGGGGTGGTGGGGCCTTGGGCCGGAGCCTCAGCGCAAGTGGGTTTGGTGAGGGTGGGGTGCAGGGACGGTGCTCCTGGGGACCACAGGGACGTGCCTGCAGGGACGCTATGGGGACAGGCAGTCATTATACCTTTTTAAAGATCAAAGCTTCTGAAGGAAACTTCTTGGAAGCTTCGCAGCGCTTCTGAAAGGAAGTCACTCACCAACACTGGAGGGCAACCAAGGCCCGCGTGGCCTCCCTCCTCAGAGGATGGACCTTATTCTTGTTCCCCTCCGTGTCTTTGCTCATGCTGGTCCCTCAGCCCAGAAGACTGTTCCCTGGGCGGTCCGCCTGGCTCATCGTTCAGGGCTCAGCAATGGCCACCCTCTTCCCGGAAGCCTTCCCTGAACACCCCTGTCTGGTGCAAGCCTCCTTGGGGTTCCCACAGCCCTAGGCTCGTGTCAGTTTCTGTGGCTCTCCCAGGGACCCCGCGGCTCTGGGCCCCCATCAGATGCAGACGGTGGTCTCCCCGCTTCCTCCCAGCTGTCACTGGGGCTAGTGAATGAGCCTCTGTCCCAGATGATTGACAATGCTATGCTATCCCGGGGGGTCCTCCACACTTGCCTATCCTGGACCACAGGTCCCAGAGGGAATAGTGAATATCTCGGGGCCTCAGAAAGTCTGCACCTCTATTTCTGGGCTCATAAGAGGACTTCCCTGGCCACAGAAAGATACATCTGTCCCGTGGACCCTGTCAGGCAACCTGCCCCCGGGATGTATTTGCTTTACATATGTATGTATGTGCTCTTGTGGCCGTCCTCCTGTGAAGGACTGGAGACCCGACATCATTCCATTCCAGGCCCATCCGCGCCCCCTGCAAGCTCTCATTCTAGCCACATTGGCTTGTAAGGCCTGGGTCGGGGTCAGTGTCCTCCGCGGTGGGCTCTGAGGGAGGACCACGCTCAGATCTAACCAGCCAGGAACGCAGTGAACCATGTGTGTTCCAGGCACGTTTCTGCACCGGGCTCATTCCCGCCCCTGACATCCTCCCCTGGCTGTCTCCGGGCTCCGGCTCCGAGGAGACAGGCCCCATAAGCCCCAGCCTTTACAAAGGGAAGGAGGCGTGAGATTGAACTTGGCCTCCTGCAGTCAGGCATCTCTGTGCCCTGTGTCGGAGCCACCACTCACCTGGCGGGGAGGGCAGAGGCACCATGGGGACAAAGGTGGGACGGAGTGAAATGCAACGGGGCGTCCGCATGGCCAGGCAGCGGGACAGGAAACAGGGCACGCTGGCTGGACCCACTTTCCCAGAGGTAGGGCTCCCCCTCTGGGAAACAAGATTTGATGGGCCAGGGCAGGTCCGTCACCCCACCAGGGCAGGTCCGTCACCCCACCCATTCATTCATTCATTCATTTGTTCACCAGTATGGGAATGCTGCCCAGATTTTGGGGGAGGGAGTCATGGGACATTAGGGCTTGCCAAGGCCTCAGCTTCGGTGACAACCTCCCATTTCACAGTTGACCAAACTGAGGCCCGGAACTTGAGCTGCAGAGGCATTTCTTGGGCCAAGCCTGGATGCTGACAGCCTGGAAGCTGCCGTCGGGTGGCCTGTGTGTCTCAGGCTGAGAGGAGGAGTCCCCGTGGAGGGGGGCATGCTGAGGGGGGGGGTCAGGGCCCCCACCGCCCGGAGTCCCTGCACTGGGTGATGTGTGCAAGCAAGGAAATCCACGTGAAGGCCGGGGACCCCGGTCCGTGGGTAGGATGCTGGATTGGCATGCGACAGCTAAAGGAGGGGTTATGGTGCAGGAAGCCCAGGAGGCCCCCTTGGATGCTGGGGCCAGTACACTGGGGTGTGAGTCCTGGCTTGGTCACCGGGTGACCCTGGCAGCTTTCTCCCTCCTTGGGCAGCTGCTCTCTTCCCACCCTTAGAGCACAGGCTCCGACCTGATATTGACTGTGAGTCATGGGGGGCATGGAGGCCACGTTCCAGGTGTCCTCACAGGCAGTGGTCAGCTCTGGGGTCATGGCTCTTGGGGCCTGAGGCAAGGAACGAACACCCCATTCATTCTGGGAGGTCAACGTGGCAAATGGGATTATGGTTACAGTTGCAATAACATTTCAGTTAATCCAGCTTCTTAAGGGCGAGTCCCCGGCTCAGTTTCCCAGTCCCCCAAATGGTCGGCCAGTCACTCCCCGCGTGGCTGGGGAAGCTGGTGACTCAGTCCTGGTTTCGAAAGACTACACCTGGTTTTGGAGGCACGGAGGGTACGAGAAGTTAGATGGAGCAGCTCACGGACGAGGAGCAGAGAACAGAAGTGCTTGCGTTAGACAACGAGCCTCTCTCCCTCACCTCCCCAGCCCTGCCTGCCTCAATGGCTTTGACTGGAGCAGCCCAGCGTGCGTCCTACTCAGCTCTCTTCTTGAGAACAGGAATGGCTGGGAGCGGGGTGGGGTGGGGTGTCCGCCTGTTCCTTTATCCTTCAACACAGAATTCCCGGACCTGGCTGCAGGCTAGGCTGAATAATCCATATTATTAATAATAATAATAATCCAGGGAGGAGGTCTGAATAATCCGTTGCCCACAGGCTGGGTGGATCCAGGCAGGGGGCATCTGAGTAGATCACAGGGTGGGGAGAGGTTGGTGACCATCTGCCTTCATAACAGAGCTCCAATTTTAGCAGGGTGTAAAACTGCTCAGATAAAAGACTACATTTCCCAGCCTGCCTTGCACCTAGAGCTAGCCATGTGGCCAAGTCCTGGCCAGTGAGAAGTAAGTGGGTGTGTCCAGGAACCAGGGGAGGCACGCCCTTCTTTGGTCCTTCTTCCATCTTGCGGCCTGGAAAGTAGCTGTGATGGCAGAGCTCTAGCAGCCATCTCACACGCAGAGGTGAAGGCATGCTTGAGAAGGCAGAGGGAGGAGCTAGCAGGAGTCTGGGTCCCAGGTGACATGTGCCACCCTCATCCTAGTCCTACTTTTCCTACTTCTCGACTTCTTTTATGAGAAAGAAAAGTACACCTGTGTCTTGCTTAAGCACTGCTGTTAGGGTCTCAGTGGATCACGTGGTACCAGCAGGATGACTGGAGCTGGGGCCACACCCTCCAGACCCGAAGCTGGGAAAGGCCTAGTGGGGCCTAGAGGCCTAGAGGGGCCCAAAGAAACACAATACGTGGCATGTTGGGGGTGGGTATGTCAGGCACTGGGTGTGGAACCTGCATCCTCCACTCAGAAAAGTCCAAGCCTTGTATCTGCCCGATCTGCTCCCACCTCCCCCAGCGGACATGGGCAATGACTGGCGACACAACTGGGGGGAAGGGTGCTACCTGGGTCTAGCAGGTGCGGGCTTCAGGACACAGCAGCGACCCCACCACAGAGAGTGATCCAGACCCGAACGC
This sequence comes from Lontra canadensis, assembly GCF_010015895.1. Classification (NCBI taxonomy): domain Eukaryota; kingdom Metazoa; phylum Chordata; class Mammalia; order Carnivora; family Mustelidae; genus Lontra; species Lontra canadensis. Next base: position 3,562,518 of record NW_022631078.1, read on the forward strand.
CCATGGTGCTGTGGCTGAACACCCCCAGCTTCCTCGGGCAGCCGCATGCGTGCTGTTTGGCCTTTGCCTAGGACACGGTCCAAGGTGCTGGCCTGGCTTTCAGCGTCTTTCATGGCCTGATCCCCCTAACAGCCCGAGACGTCAGTGGTCAGAGCTGGAAAGGAATTCCAGATGGGGAACAGCATGGACCAGCAGGGAAACGGCCCAGAGGTAGGGCCGCAGACTGCTGCCCCAGATTCCAGGCTGAATGGCTTTGGGGGCTGCATAGCAAGAGCCCAGAACACCCAGGGCACAAATGGCTGGCCTTGGGGGTGGGGAGGGGATGAGGGAGAGCTGGGGAACTCCAAGTACTTCCCGTCATGGGAATGAGTCTCTGGTCCAAGGTTTCCAAGTTTCTGTTTGTGGTCTGCTTGTTTTTCTCACGTCAGGAAAGGGCCTTGAATTTTCCTCAGTGTCCCGTTGGCATCTTTGGAGAGACACCTGTGGCCTTTCTTCTGTGGCCTACTGATGGAACGTGCAGCGGCAAGTTTCTGGGGCTGCACCGCCCTCCAGGCCCCGAGCCCCGCCCGGTCCCCCCTGTGGCTCAGTTCCCTCCTCAGGGCCGTGCTGAGGTTGAATGAATGAATGAATGGATCCTGTCCTATAGTTTGTGTTAAATGGAACATTTGTGATGTGTGGTGGACTCTGGTTCTCCTCTTGCCTGGCACTCACTCGCCTCCTTCCATCTTCCTCGAGGGGCCGCTGCTTCCCCTTTCTGAGTCTGTGCCTTCTGGATGAGAATGACCGCAGCCTGGGTTCCAAAACCCCATGGGACCCAGGCCCATGCTTTCCACTGCGACCACAGTGCCCATGACCCAGGCCAGACTACACACAAGCAGTGACAGGCCATCTTGTGGTGCTGCTGGAAGGTGGGAAAGGGAGCTATTTCCCTTGCCGTTGTGAGTGCCAAGACAGAGGCCTGAGCTGGTAGGGGCCACTAGGCAGGGTGGAAAGGGACTGCCTGAGGCTGAGGCTAACTTCTAGGTGAGCAGAACCAAGGGCAGGAGAAACAGAAATCACTGGTAATTTCATCTGAGCCCTGGATGCAGCTGTACCTGAAGCTCCCCTTGCCTTGGAAGCTCCAGTTACAAGAATCACTGGTTCTCCTTTTCCATTCCTTACAGTGTGGCTTCCGTTATCTGTGATGGCAAAAGTCTGACTAATACAGGGGTCAGCGAGCACTGGCCTGGGGTCAAATGCCCAAGCTAAGAGTGGGTTTGACGCTGTTACAGAGCTGTAAAGAAAGTGAACGTATTAGAGAAGACTGCGTGCCTGCAAAGCCAGAGCGCTTTGCTGTCTGGTCCTTTACGGAAGAAGTCTGCTGCATCCTGGATTAATACAGTTCTTATCAAAATTCTTACTCTCAGGACTTGGGTCATCTTTCCTTTCAGGGTGGGAGCAAAAAGTTAGAGCCCGAGGAGGGCTTTAACTGCCTTCTGCAAACATGGTGTATGGTGCCCTCAGGGTGATTCTCACTGAGGCCAGCTCCCACTCAAATACCAATATGAGCACTTTTCTTTCTTTCCACACTCGCTGCCCATTACTGCTCCCACCCTCTGTCCTGCGGGGCTTCTGAGTGTCCTGGGTCACTGAAAAGAGGGGGGGGAGTTGTTTGCAGAGGGACATCTGGGAGGGAGTGGAAATCCTGGGCCCCAGGCAGACAGATGTCTTTCTAATGGACGGTTCATGGACCATGTGCTGGCAGGTGCTGGGAACTGGTGGAAGGTTCCGGATCCAAAGCAATGAGAACAAGAGGTACTGTAGTAGGGTGACCAACGTGGCCTGGCTTTCCTGGGACTGTATGGTTTTAGAACTGGAAGTCTCTCATCCTGAGGACCCCCTCTGTCCTGGGATGGTCGGTCATTCATCTGAACAGTAACTCCTTCTCCCGGGCAAGCGAACGGCATTCTCTTGAAGCGTGTCCAAGCAACACTTCAAAGGCCGGCCCCCGCTGTTCCCAAGTGTTCTCCCAGTGCTGGCCCCTAGTCCTTGCCCCCCTTCTGCCTTTCTGGCCCCAAATCCCCAGAGTCCCATGTCCTTTTGTCTCTGGCTCCCCCAGCCCGTGGCCTTCGTCCAGTAGGTGGCGCCAGTTCTTTCTCCATCACGCGGTGATGCTGTAAACTCCTCCCTTGCTTTTCTTAGACCCCCACTTTGACTTGCAAAAGCCGGGGTGGGAAGTCTCAGAACTAAACAGGGACAGTTTGCCCTCCTTTCCCTCCCCCTGTAACAGTCCGACTTCCCTTTGGGGGCAGGTGCAGACCTCTGGTGACTGAAGGTAGATCACCTACCTACAAGCCATCCTTGACTACGGGGCTTTGCCTGGACTTTTATTTTCTGTCTTGCAGTAACTGTGTTAGCGGGCAGTGGGGGCAGCTCATTGGAAGCCACTCTAAGCTGGAAGTCTGACCAGGGGCTCTGGGCCATGTCTCCTGCCCCCGAGACCGAGTTGTTGGTTCCCTGTGTTCAAGTGGCACGTCGGGGAGAGTCAGCCTGCATTGCCAGGCAGACGAGGTCCGCATTAGTCAGGGTAAGTCAGGCCAGCCGCTGTAACAGCTTCCCCGTCATGGGGGATGATACAGTAAAGTCCATTTCTCTCTCGAATCACAGTTCAGCCTGGGTTGGTGGGGTTCTCTCTGCGCCTTGGTCTGTCCGGCCACCGGAATTTTAGGCGGTGACACCCACCTGATTGTTGACAGGTGGAGGACAGCCTGTCACCAAGGTAACAATGGGTGATGCTTGCCTCTGCAGGGGCCGACCTGACCCCTACCACCTTTGAGCTGAGCAGCAAGTTTGTTCCAAGGTGGCCCTGAGCCCGCCGGCAGACACCTCACATCCCAGATCCGGAACTTCTGCGGGGTCAGAAGTCGCAGGGTGGCCTGCACGTTCTGTTCGTGGTGGCAGACACTGGCTCCAGGTGCTCACTCCTTCTAGTTCTCGGGGCCCCTGGGCACCCGTGCAGTCCTGTGAAGCTCCAGGACTTGTCCGGGGAAGGGGGTCCTCATTTTCCACCACCACCCCCCGGGAAAGGGGGAAGCTCGGTCCACCCTTCTCCAGGGGAGCCCTCCGCGGCACACTGGGGCGGTCAGGAAGGCTCCCGGGAAGACTGTCTCAGGCTTACGCTGGAGCTCATCTGTCTCCCACAGCCTCTTCTCCCAGATGGGCTCTGGTTCCCACTCACCAGGAAGGTGCTCTGCCCTCCCACCAAGGGGGGCTCCTCCCCACAACCGCCACCCCCCCGACAGGGGCTCTTGAAAACCTCATGCACAGAGAGGATCTGGGATGTGGGCTCAGAATGTTCAACTGTTTCTGTATTTGTCCAATAGGAGCGTTCCCCAAATGTGCTGATCTCCGGAGTCACCTGAGTGTTTACTAAACACGCAGGTTCCCAGGACCCTTCCCCAGGACCATCCTGCAGAAGTAGGTCTGGAGTCATCCTAGGGGTTGGCTGCTCAGGCAAGCTGGGGACACTCCATTCAGGCCCACTTCGGGTGGGTCTCTCTCCCTTGTGAATCTTCAATAGCTCCCCAGTGCCCTTGAAATTGAGTCCATGCTCCTCGGCATGGCATTCGGGCTTCCCTGTCTGAGCCCCTGTCTCCTTCTGGTTTCATCTTTTACTTTGCTCCACGACTTCCCAGCACCCAGCAGCCCTCGCTCATACGGTTCGATCATTTGGATTTCTGCTTCTGTATCTCTGCGTGTCCAAATTGTACTGTATTGGTTTCATGCTGCTGTGTGGTCAATCGCCACAAGTGTAGCAGCTTAAAACTACATGCATTTGTGACCCCACAGTTCTGTGCTCAGAAGTCCGGCGAGGTGTGGCTGATTCTCTGCTCCGGGTTTCACAACGTGGAAACCAACATGTGGACAGGGCAGGGGCTCAGCTGGTGGCTTAGGGGCAGAATTAGGTCCTGTGACTGTAGGCCTGAGTTCCCCAGTCCATTGCAGCTGTCAGCCAGGGGCTGCTCTGAGCTCCCAGAAGCCATCTGCATTCCTTGCCATGGGGCCACGTGAATATTCTCTGCTTTTAAGGGCAGGTAGGATTAGGTCAGGTGCGCTGGGATGATCCTTTTTGATGAACTCAAAGTCAACTGATTAGTAACCTTATCACACCTTTGCCATGTACAGGAATGGGTGTGATATGTTGTCATATTCCTGGTCCCAGGGATTAGGGCAGGACATTTTTGGGGGCCATTAGAAATTCCACTACCACAAATCTGTTCCTTTCCAGGCCCTTCTCATGTACCTCACTACTCCAGGGGTTTGCCCAGTGCCGCTGGGACCTTCCTCTGGGCCTGCTGTCCTAGGGCCTCGTCCCACACTCTGTTCCCTCACTGAACTGGGGATTCCCCGCATCAGGATGGGGGCGGTGTGCCCCGTATCTTCCACTCCATGGGGCATAGGCCCCATCTCCCTGGTGGTTGAGACGTGCAGTGGAAGGAGCCCAGTGTCTGGGCCTGATGGGCCTGGGTTCGAGTCCCAGCTTCACCAACCGTGTGACCTTGGCCAAGCACTTCCTTCTCTATCTTGGTTCCTCATTTTGTGCAATAAGTGTGATAACTCCGTTGCACAAGGCTGTGTGAGGTCCCATAGTTGGGGACCCACTCCTTGTCTAGACTGTGCCCAACACACAGCCCGAGTTGTGGGGGCTCAAGAAACACTTGTCAGTGAAGCAGGAGAAAGGCAGCAAGAACGGGGTGTGGCCAATGCTGGAGATGGTGCTTGAGCCCCGTCTCAAGGTTGAAAGGACTCAATGTCCGGTCCCTGCTCTCCATGGCTTGTAACATTATGGGTTGTGGATGCCGGCTGCTTCCTGGAAAATCATCTGTTGCTTTGACAACTGCTTGTTGAGCACTTGACTGAGCGAGAACCAAAGCAGATGTGAAGATGGCCCCCATGGAGCTTATAGGCTAGTGATAGGGAGCAAGTAATGGCATATTGTCTTCAGCGTCACAAAGGGAACAGCAGATTGTTAGGATAGAGAATACCAGTGAATATGTTTGGGAAGAGGAATGTGTGGGCCCCTCCGATTTGTGATATTTATGCTGGGGTCACAAAGAACCTGGGGAAGAGCACTGTGCTAGAAGGGACGGTCAGTGCAAAGGCCCTGGGGCAGGAACTAGTTTGGTGTTTTGGTATGTACGTGAGGGTGTGCACCCGTCCACACACACAAACACACACGGGAAGGGGATTCGCAGAGCTCTCCCCACCCCAGATTCCCCCAACCTTGAAGCTATTCAGAGACTCCCCTGGAGACAGGGAGGAGGAATCACAGACTGTTGAGGGAGCGACTTAGAGGTCTTGAACCCAGCCCCGCCATACCTGCCCCCCCGACGTTTGCCCCGCGCCTCCTGCCAGACGCGGCCAGCAGGGGGCAGCACGACGCAGCGACACGGTCCCTCCGTCTGGAGAGGCTCTGCTCTACGTTCGGCCCTCGCGGGGAAACTGAGGCACAGAGAGACAGGTCGAGACCAAGCGAACTCAGGGGTCCCGCCCGCTCGCCCGCTCGCCCGCCGCAACTCTCTTCTCCCCACCCTACCGCACCCTGCCCGGCTGCTTCCGGAGCCAACTCGACCCGAGGCCCGGATCGGACCGGGGTGGGCGGCGGTGGGTGCGGCGCGGTCGCTCGACCCGAGCAGGGAAGCCCCGCCGGCGCCCCACAGCTCCTGAGGATTCGCCGCGTGGACGGACGCTGGGACCGGGGCTGTGGGGCCGCGGGGTGGTCCGCGGACTCTAACAGGGTCGGGGACACCGCTCGCCTCGCAGCCTGGCGTCCGGCCCGGCCCGGCCCGGCAGTGCTGGCTCGGACGCACCATCCGAGCGTCCGCGGTGTCGCCGCCGGGTGGCAGCATCCGCCCGCGCGCCCGGCTCCTCCCGCCGCTCCCCACCCCCAGCGGGCCCCGCTCCTGCCGCCGCGGGTAGGGCTCCTCGCCTCCCTCCGGTTCCAGCGCTCCGTTTCCCATTCTCACTGAACGGGATGTCCGGGGCGCAAGGAACACGTTGAGCGAGGTTGACACGGTCCCTCCACGTCTCTCTGTGCCTCAGTTTCCCTGCCCGTGATTACTCACCAACGTTTCCACCTGGGAACCCTCCCCATCCGCCTGGCCTCCAGTCGAGGGGCCGAGGAATGGCCTGCGCAAAGGTTTAGGGACTTGAGAAGGATTAAGAGGGAGTGGGGCAGGGAGTTGAGCAGGAACGCAGGGGTGCAGGTAAGTAGGTTCTGAGTTAGGCTTCCCCCCACTGGGGCTTGGCGAGGTGGGACTCAGGGTGGCTGGAAACAACTGCCCCTGCCCTACGCCCACCACAGCTAGTCTCCCTCTCACTGGCCCTCGGGAATTAAGCGCTTCCCAGTTCCATCCACTCCCCCAAAAGTGGCATGCTTGATGGAGTCCAGGGCTGAGAACTCGCAGAACAGCAGAGGAACCTGGCCAGGACAGCCGTTAGGTGGCTGGCCCCCAGCCCGCCCCTCTGGAAAGACAGAGCTCTGTTGGGACAGGGTCTGCCGGCCGGCCACCCGCTTGCCCAGGGCTGTGCCGAGCAGGACCGCTGGGGGTGTGCAAGCTGCAGCAGCCAGGTAGACCCCGAGCTCTCGGCTCTGAACGTGGACACTGAGCCGGACACTGCAGAGGAGACTGAGCAGAGGCAGTGAGAGAGGCGAAGCAGGGAACCCCTGGGGGTGGAGAGCCTCTCCCAAAGCCAAGGGGGTCCCTCAACATCCTCCTGTTCACCCCCATCATGGTGCTTAGTCCAATGGCTTCTACAGGATTCTTGGCGAGCCATCCGCCTGCATCCGTCTAGGCCTGTCTGTCCCTTCCCTGTCCCCTCTGGGGTAGTCTCTCCAGCAGCAGTGCTGACAGGTGGGGGTGACCCTGGGTGCTGGCGGAGGGCTCCATGGAGGTCTGCAAGGGAGCTAGCGATACTTGGGCTAAGGGTGTGGCCCAGGAGGACCCCAAGTGTATAATTGCTGGGGGAAGGGGAAGCACGCCAAGAACGCCTATGGGGGTGGGTGGTCTCGGCCTCCCTCCCCACTAGAGATTGGAAGAGAGCGGGCACTGCGATCTGCACCAGACATTCCCCCGCGTGCCACCCCCACCTCCTTGCCAGCATAGAGGCCAGGGCCACCGCAGGTGTCTCTTCCGAGATGTACGCTCCCCTGCGGCCCCCCCACAACTCCGCACACCCAATTCCCCTCCTCCTGACCAGTCCCAGGAGACCGATGGAAGGGAGCGGGCCTGGGGAGGGGTGTGTGTGTTGGGGGGGGGGGTGGATGTGTTTGTGTGTCACGGGGGAGGGAGGAGAAAAGGGAGGGGAGAGCCCGGGAGCGAGGGAGAGAGAGCGCGCGGCGAGCGAGGAGGGCGGGCGGGAGGCGGATCCTCCTACCTGGGGCGCGCTCGTTCTCTCGCAGCTCGCTTGCCGGGGCCGCGAGTCACCTGGGGAGGCGGACAAGTGCGGACACATTGGCCGCGGCGGCGCTCGGCGAGGCGCGCACGGCCCCAGGCGGCTGCGCCCAGAGGAGGCAGCGCCCGCCCGCCCGCCGAGCTCGGGCCCGGCCCCCGCCGGTGCTCGTCTTGCCCTGCGATCTCTCAGCCCGGCTCCGAGGTCGCGGTTCCCGGCCCAGGTCACTACCCGGGCGCACGCGGCGGCGGCGGCAGCGGCAGCGGCGCCCCGGGCTCACCATGGTGGCAGCGCGCGCCGAGTGCTCGCGCGTCGCCGGCCGCCCGAGCCGCAGCGCTGGCTGAGAGCGGTTCACCGAAGCCCCCTGCCCTTGCCGGTTCCCCGCCCCGACCGCGCGTCCCTTCCGGCCGCCGCTGTCTATGGCGCAGCCCCCCTCCCTGGATCATGCACAGAAACTTTCGCAAGTGGATTTTCTACGTGTTTCTCTGCTTTGGCGTCCTCTACGTGAAGCTCGGGTGAGTATCCCCGCGGGCAGGGGCCGTAGCCCCAGGTAGGGGCAGCCAGGAGGAACCGGTTCCAGAGGGTCCCGGCGGAGACCTAGGGCCTGAGGAAATACAGGAGGCTCTTGGGGATCCGGGGCTGGCCTGCGTGTCGGACCCTCGCCCCGGCCCAGCAGAGACGCCCCCAAACCCCACGAACGGCAGGTACTCCCGAAGTGCGCCGAGTCCGGGGCCCGTGGAAGGGGAGCGGGGCGCGCAGGCGGCGGCGGCCAGGCTCGCGGGTAGCGGCGAGCGTGCCCGGCGCGTACTTTCACCTGTTTGGGCTCCAGGCCCTGGGGGTGGGACGCGCCTTCCCTCCCCCGGGCTGCGCTGGGCGCCGAGCCCGGGCCGAGAGCTCGCCGTCTGGAGGGCGCGCCGGGGCCAGGAGCCGGGGGCGTCGGGCGGCCGGGGAGGCCTGGGCGGGAGGGGGGCGAGCACCCGGGCCGGGGCACCTGCCGGGGCCCTTCGACCCTATCCATCACCCGGACGTGTTGAAATTGCCTTGACAACTCGTCCGGCTGGCTCGGGATGGGCCGCGCGGCGGGCCCGGCGCCTCGGGCTCGGTCCCGGGCCCGAGCCCCCGCCCGCCCTGGGCCCTCGGCCCGGCCCCCTCTCGCCGCGCTCCCCCTCGCGCGGCCCGGCGGGCGGGCGGGCGCCCGGCGGGCCGCGCTCACTGCTCGCTGCAGTAGCTGCTCCGAGTCGTATTTCCACATTCCTGAACGCAGCCGAGTCCTTACCTGTTGGGCTGCGATCTCCTTTAGACAGAAGCTGTCTCGGCCCTGCTCGAAGTGGGGGTGGGGGGGCGATGTGACCGTGAAGGGGGGTGCGGTGCACCTCGCTTGGGGGTGGGGGTCGCCCACGTCCCGGGCCCAGCCGCGCCGTGCGCCCCTACTGTGCGCCAGTGACGCCTCTGGCCGGAGCACAGGCGGTGGACAGGCCGTGGGGAGGCGGAGACGCGGCCCCAGGCTGAGAGGTTAGAAGCACCACCTGAGAATCATCACCTCCGTCTATCGCCGGTCCCTCGGTCGCCCCCTCCACCGTTTTATTGATGGGGAAACTGAGGCCCAGCGGGCAGGGAATGAGGCCTGGGACTGCAGAGGCAGGGCGGGAAGACCCCCGTAGGCTCAGTTCGGCAGGCCTGGGCTGGTGGGCCTAGGGCTGTTGGCGGCTCTGTTGACTGTTGGACTGTGCTGGCTGTGTTCTTGCCTGTTCCATATGGAGGTGAGGGAGCTGCGCTGTCCGCCAGGGGCTGGGGGTGGGAGGGAGGCACTGTGTCCGGAGCCCAGCAGCACTGCAGTGTCTCTCCCTAGAGCCCCCAAAGTCATGGGCATATTGAGGCTCTCCCTGGTCCTCGGCACCAAGGCCTTGTCCGCTCCTGGCCATCCTAGAGTTAGGTCCCCGTTTTAAGGATCAGGAAACTGAGCAAGGGAGGCCAAGTCACTTGTCCCCAAGAGTAAGAGGCAGAGCTGGGACTGGCTCTGGCCTCCACCGCTGACCCCTCCTCCTAGCACAGGCACCCATTTCTCCACAGGAGTCATCCAAAAGAACAGCCCTCCGCCCCCCAGCTTGTGGGAAGTGCTCTAGGACCTTTCCCTCCCCACCCCAGCAGCAAAAGGGGCTCAAGGTGGTGCCCATCCTGGGCTCCCAGGGCTGGTTGCAGAGCTGAGAGACCTATGTGATGGACCTACTGACCTCCAGACACAAAGCAGCTCCCCTCTCCGGTCTGTAAATGGGACTGTGGCTCTGGCCATCCTGAACACGGTGGTGGCCTGTGTCTGACTAGAGAGAGACAAGCGAGGGAGACCCAGCCTGTGTGCAGGCCTCTCTGGGAGCCAGCAGGAGAGCCAGATGCTGCCTTCTGCCTCCACTCAGGGACCCCAGGGTGGGCAGCTCCTTCCCCTGCTGTGCTGCCTAAAACACATGCTCCTGGGGGCAGAGAAGAAAACCAAGGCTCCAAACACCCTGCGGAACCCCGTCCGGGAAAGCTAGGGAGCCACTGGGATCCACTGAGGAGAGCGGACTCCACCTGGGTCACTACACAGCCCCTGGCGGCCCACCTTGCTGGGTGCGCGTGGGGCGAGTGTGGCTTGCTGTCTTTGCGAGCCATCTTGGTTGTGCAAGGGGGGGGCAGTTGGGCCCAGATGTGACCAGAGGGGTTAATGACTTGGGAGTGAAGTGCACCCAGAATAAGTTTTGGGCTTCATTCCTCCCCTCACTCCTCATTGGTGGCTTTGGATGGGCGCTTTAATCTCCCAGTCTGCCTCCCTCATCCAAAAAGTGGGGCCACAGTAGCACGTCCTTCCAGTCCTTCTCGTCCTTCTCGGGGTACTGCAAAGGAACGTCTGTCCTGGGTGCCTGTGCCCTGGGAGGAGAGGTGAGGCCCCAGTAAACACCTGTGCTCACCAGCCCAACTGCCGTCTCTGTTAATGACCTTGGTATCACCACCCTGGGGACTCCTCCATGTGGTGGATTTTAGGGCCACAGCAGTTCCAAGCCAATGTCAGAGATGCGTGCACTGGGGCATGCACTGGGGGATACTCCGTGATCACGCCCTCCCCCCACCCAACCCACATGCGTGTGTGCATGTCTGTGAAGGCACACCGGGAACCTCCCCCACTTGTGCACAAGCAACCAGAACACAGATGTGGAGCCCCTGGGGGAAGCTTCCAGACCAGCAGGGAGGGGGAACTGGGGCCTCACCACACCTTTGGGGATCAGGGCCCCAAGAGGAGGTTTGCCTCGGGTTTTGAGCAATTTCAAAACAAATGGCTTTGGGGAGTCACGGTTCCTCACTTTTGGACTGAACAGCCTCCAGCCCTCGGGGAGGCCAAGCCAGGGCAGGGACAAGCCGTTGGAATCCAGGCACTCGCGGTCCACTGGAATTGGAGCAGGGATCAGCCCTGCTCCATTCCCACCCTGGGAGAGGCAGAGGGGTCCCGAGGGATGAAGGTGAAGGGGGCGGCCCCCTGCTTCTGGATGCTGGGCCTGAATGTCCCGGCCAGGTCTAGAAGGTAGGAAATGCCCCATCGCTGGACCACTGGCCATATCCGCACAGACCTCTCGTAGTCATCCCTGCCTTGTGCTCCGCCCCCGCGGACAGGGTCCGCACTGTCTCTGCAAGATCATCCATATATAGCTAGGCTTGGCACACAGCAGGAGGTGGGACTCAAAACCTCGAAATAAGAAGTGGGTTTCTGGCTTTTAAAAAAATCACGGGAAGGAGGATTGTTTAGGAAGTGGGTCCTTGTGAATCTGCGCCTCCCTACACCTACCTCAGCCGACCCGACAGAGGAGAGCAAAAGAAGCGAGGGGGAGCCAAATTTGGGGGTCTCCGTGAACCAATTAGGGGTGACCTTTCACTGCCTCTCCAAAGAGGCGCCGAGGCAGAACCCTACAGCGACGCCAGTGCGCATGTGCACAGGTGAGCCCTGCCCGGCCCGGCCTGGTTGGCTGGGATGAGCGTGTGCGACTCGCAGCCCGCCTAACCGAACCCAGGGGCGCACGCGGGCGAAGGTGCAGCACCCACAGTGCGTCTGTGCGCACACACCTGCGCCCTCACAGACGCGCCCACGCTCCCGCGGGCACACGCAGGCACATGCAGGCACATGCATGCGAACTCGAGAACAGACTGCCGAGCACAGCCCCCCCAAGAGGAGCGCACGCCCCCGCGCAGTTACGCCGAGGTGCCTCCCCCCCAGGTGCACCTTCCAGAGCAGGCCGGAGCTGTGTGGTTCGCTGAAGCTGGGCGGGGAGGTGGGGGGATACGGGGCCAAGGCAGTTTGGGCAAGCCCTGGGGGCGGCTCCTGTCGCACGCTCTGGTCAGCCTCCCCTTTAAAAAACCCGCCCGCAGAGGAGGCGGATGTAGGGGCGGCCCGTCCAATGGCAGCTGCGCGCCTCGAGAGACTTGGAGACTTGAGCCAGAGCGAGCGACAGAGCCGGTTCCGACCGATCGACGGACGGAGGGCCAGACAGCCGCCGAGGCGCACCCGCTGCCCGTCCCCTCGCTCCGCGCTCCAGCCCCAGCGCCCGCCGCGGCCCCAGCCCCAGCCCCAGCGCGATGCTCGGCCCTGGCGGCGGGGCACGGACGAATCCTGCGCTGGGGCCCGCGCGCCGGGGTCCCTAGCGCCTGGCGTCGCCGCCCCACCTCGGGGAGGGCCGCGGAGACCCCGGCCTCAACTGGCCCCGGCGCCCTGCCCGCCGGGCCCGCCAAGCCCTTCCAGGAGCGCCGGCCCACCATGCTCCTGCTGTCGCCGCGCGGCGCGCTCCTCTCCGTGTACTGCCCGCAGATCTTTCTCATCCTGTCCAGCGGCAGCTACCTGTGAGTGCCGCGGGCCGCGCGCGGGGCGGGCGGGGGTGGAGGAAGCCCTCTCCTCGGCCTCCCGCACAGGAGCCGGGCGGGTAGGAAACTCGGCAGTGGAGTCCCTGGGCGGGGTACCGGGTGCCCGACGCGCTCGGTAGGCTGGGACTTTGGGTCTCTTCGTCTGCCTAAAGCGCCGAGGGGGAGGACTTGGGGGCGGCTGCAGCAGTGAGAAGTTACGGCTTTGGGGTCAGAGAGAACGTGGCTCGCCAGAGGCCCTTCTGCTCGGGTGGACCAGACTGCGTGCACCGAGCGCGACGGCGGGAGGGCGCGCGGCGGCGCGGGGATTCCCTGCGCTGTCCCACCGGAGTCCCAAACCAGCGGGATTCCCTTCCCTTTATAAATTCGTGGGGCCGGCCCGCCTGGGCCGCCCTCGAGAGAGAGCCGCACGCACACACCCGCTCCCCCGCGTACACACTGGCGCACACGTGCACTCTGCGCCCCACCAGACAGCGCCCGAGCTGTCCTTGGTGGTGGCTGCGGCTTCTCGCGCCTTCCCGCGGCGCTGAGCCGCCCGACCCAGCCACTGCCCACTCCTCACCTGGCGGCGAGGGGAACGCGCGCAGCGAGCCTGCGGTCGGCCGAGGTGCGCCCGGGTGTACCCGCCAAGGCAGCGCGCGGAGCGTGGGCGCGCGTGTGCGTCGGGACCCGCAGCGCCCACCGGGCTCGGGGAAGCTCCAGGCAGGGCCCGACCCGGCCCAGGGAGCCGAGGGGGCGCGTCGGCGCAGCAGTGGCTTCGCCCGATTCCTAATGGGACGCATATGCTCTGGCCTCGGATTTAAAAAAGAAGTTTGATTTATGGAACCGCCGTTTGGGGGAATTTAAGCTGGATGCTACTGATTAAACCTCAGAGCTAGCTCTCCCTCCCCTTCTCTCCTCCCCTCCTCCTCCCCCTCCTTTACACGCGGGCCACGTCCGGGGTCGCCTAACGCGGCCAGAGGGGGCAGGCGCTGCCTTCCCGCTCCCTGCGCCACCCCCACCTCCCCCGCGGCCGCAGTCCTAATAAATCGCCGTGCCCCCACCCCCTTTTAATAGAGGCGCAGCCAATTTCTCCTCCAGCTCCTAGGAAATTACTATCCTACCAGTTTTCCTTCTATAAATAGTCGCGCATCTTGAAACAAAAGTTCGCAACCGCAGCCAGATGCTGCGAGGCCCGCGGTTTCCCGGGCTGTGGGACATAATTACAAGGTCCGGGCGCAGAGAGTGCTCCAGGCCCGGCGGGCAGCCCGGCTGCAGAGGGATCGCCTGGGGAAGGTGGGAGGGGGGGGAGGACAGGCGGCCCCAGGCAGGGAAAGAGGCCGGATTGGCACCAACTGATCTTTGGGGAAATCAGGCTAGGAAAGCTCCAGACCAGAGAGTCCTGCTTCTGGCATCCCTCCTGGGAAATGAATCAACCAAGGGGGGCTTGGAATCCCAGCCTCTAGTTCTCAGAGGTCAGAGGTGGAAAGCCTCCCCCTCCTGTGAACACCCCCTCCCATCTCAATCTTAAGCTAGACCGTCAGCAGCTACTAGGCTTAAAGAAATCATTTTTGGAGCCAGCTGGCCGCGGTTTGGCCTTAATGGGGAGGTGTTCAGGGGTAGGACACCAGGAGAGGTCTGGGGCTTGTCTAGAGTGGGTATCTGAGAGGAGGAGCTGGGCGATGGGCTCAGGAGCTGCAGAGAATGGCAGCGGCAGCCGTGAGGGGCTCTGGGGCAGGTGGTGGGCAGTGTGCGTGTGTAGACCCCAGGGTTTCCTTCCGGGTCGGCTCCCCCATCCAGGGCTGCCGCGATGCCCATCTGTGCCCCCATGGGCTTGCTCCCTGGGTGTTCATTGCCAGCTTTGTTGGGAGAAATTCTCCAAAGGCGACAGTTTTCCAAATGTTCCTGGGCCAGTGCTGGGTTCCAGGGTAGGGGGTTGGGGGCAGCAAAGCAGACCCTGCTCCCCGCCTTGCCTTCGGTGACCCCTGCTCAGCACCAGCCCACCTGACCTTCAGCCCCTGCCCCGGGGGGGAAGCCCTGATGCCAGGCTTTCCTGAGTGGAGATTCAGTTCGCTGTTCCCAGGAGCCAGGGCGAGAGCTCTGGGGTTTCGCCTGCCCTATTTGGTGGGTACTGGGCTGGCCTGGAGGAGGCCACAGGTGGGAGCAGGGCCCCTGGGATACAGATGACAGTGAGAATGGTGGGCAGACCCTGGTGGGCGGCTCTGTGCTGGTGCCCAGATGCCGTTGAGGAGGCCCGTGCAAAAGGGCTTTGAGAACTGTTGGGGGTCAACAGTAACCCCACTTCACTACCGGCGGGAATACTTAGGAAGGTTGGCCCTGTGGGATCGGAGGATGCCAGGGGCAGGAGGAGCCCTGGGCGGAGGTTTCTTTCTGCTCCAGAGAACTTTCCAGAAGGCATCCCACTGCTGGGATCACAGACACTGGTGGACAATTGATCCTGCCCTTTTCATCTGGGCTGCTCTCCCAGCTCCCTGTCTTGGGCTGTGGTCCGTGCATAGTGAATCCCAGATGCATGCCTGGGCCCCTGCCACTGATTGGGTCGGACGGGTGTGCTGGCCTGGAAGGGCGCTGAGCCCCCGCCTGACGCTGAGCTTGGCTGGCCCTTGCGAGGCAGCTCCAGCCGGCCTTACCCTTCTCTGTGCTACTGTTGTCAGAACAGAAGCTTCCGGGGCCAGTGGGGGGGTGGGGTGGGGTGGGTCAGTGAGGGCCTCAGGGAGGGCAGGTGGGGGGGCCACAGGCCCAGAAGAGGGCTGCGGTGCTGGTCAGCTGGGCTGGGGCCCTCGTGCCAGGACCAGGCTGGCCTCCTGTCCTGGGCAGGTCCCTTCCGATCTTGGCCTCCCCCTCCCAGATGTGGAGGTTGGCTACAGTGATCCCCCCAGGTCTTCCGGTACGAGTCTCTCATGGTGACCGCCCGCTCTGGGGAGCTGAGTGAGTCATGGGTGACGGGGCGGTTACTCACCGACCACCTGGCTCTGGGGGGTGGTGGGGGGTGCTCACCACGGCCCTGCCAAGGCTGGGCCTCTTCCCGGCTCAGCCACTGTGGCTTTGTTGGTGGTGCCAACCGCAGGCCCAGAAACGCTGTGGGCATGACCCCGGGCGGCGGGCGTTGCTGAATCAGGCCCCCTCCCCGGGCAGTGAAGCCTGTGTGGCCGCAGAGCCGGCCGCCCAGCTTAGCCTGCATCCGTTTCCCCCAGGAGGAGCAGCTCCCAGCCTGCATCTGTCCAGGTGTGGGAGGTGCTCTGCTGTGTGGCCTCGGGCAGGTCCAGGAGCTTCTCTGGGCTTCGGCCTCCTCATCGGTGGCTGGGAGATGGAGATACTTCCTCTCCGCCGGCGCACGCGGGGCCTGCAAGCCACGTGGACTCCAAGGCACATGTGGCTCTGTGCGGCGGTGGGCACCGCGGGTGAGTGCCGGGAACTTCCGGGGACCGATGTTCTGGGCTGCAGGAGTGGCGTTTCTCCCTCACAAAATGCTCCCGGAGCCCCACAATCAAAGGGGGGATGGTGCGCTCTGGGGGTGACTTCTTTTGACCCTGTGTGTGTGGGAGTGTGCGCTTGAGTGCAGAGGAAGGGCCTGGAGGGGAAGGTGGTCCTCCTGGGCTTCCTCCAGGCCCCGCTGTGCCCTGCAGCTGCCCTAAGGCCCCATGGCGGGGAAAGGCTCATTTTCTGACCTAGTTTCCCTTGAGTCCTCCCTGCTCCAGGTTCCCATCCCTGCTCCTCCCCTAGCTGCCTGGGCGCATTCTGGAACTCGGCTTTGCCCTGGAGCTGCCAGAACTAGGGGGACTGAAACTTCTGTAGCTGTGAGGATTCGGTGAGCAAATGCAGAGACGTGGCCCGCAGGGTGCTTGGTATACAGTAAGTGCTCAGGAGATGGGGTCACTCTCAGCAGTTAGGTGCAGGGAGGCCGGCCACCTGGGATGCAAAGGGAGGCCTGGCGGCTGTAATTGTTCAGGGAAGAGTGTTGAACTCTCTGGGGGTGATCTCAGAGGGCTTCCTGGAGGAAGTGGCATGTTGACGAGCAGAGAGGCCCTCTCGAGGTCATAACCGCTCTCCTGGCTCTGGAACTAGTTCTGCCACTGCCTCTGAGAAGAAATTCGCCCTGTGGTGGTCCAGCAGAGAAGGGAGTCCCCAGGGCCCTGCGGCCTCCTGGGGTGATCTGGGCAGGTACGTGGTGCTCTGCAGGGAGGGAACCACCATGAAGGGAGGTGACTTTTGAGGCCCTGACTACACAGTGTTTCCACGCTTGGGTCCTCTAGGGACGCTGTGGACGCTGACAAATCACACACCATGTTCCCCAGAGCCTCAGGCCGGCCTCGGGGTGGCGGGGTGGGCCGCATAGCCTATGGGGAACCCAGAACTCCTCCTGGGGGTTTGGGCCAAGGCTCTGTCGTCGGGCTAGCCTGGGCAGCACCCCATGGGTGGTGGCAGAGGGGCAATGGGATGGGGTGGGGTGGAGTTCTTGGTTGTAGAGACGTAAGAGCCAGACCCTCCGGCAGCTCAGGTCTGGGGGTACCCAGAACAGGGTCCTTTTCTGTGCAGCCCATGGCCAGTCACTTAACCTCTTTAGGCCTCCCCCTGCCTAGGGCAGATGGAGGGACTTCGGCTAGTTGCCTCGGAGCTTCCATTTCGCATGGCCCTGGGTCCGGCTCAGATAGGGTTTAGCCCCCCCACGCCCCCCACCCTCTGACTCCCCCAGCAAGGGACAAGGGGCCGGGAGCTCTCTCTTGTCAGATGAAACCTCGACCCAGGGCTCCCTCAGCCTGATGAAAGGGTCATTGTGTGGTGCGGGCCGCCCGCTGGCCAAGGACAAAACCTCCGTTTGTCCTCCTTCCCTGGCGCGGGGCTGGGGCCTCCCCTTGGGCTGGCTAACGGGGTGGGGGTGGGCACAGGTGCGCTCTGTCCTCCCTTTCTCCATCTTTCCTGTCTCCATCACAGAGCTGCTCAGCCTGCTCGGGCGCCCTCCCGGTCCTGCCCTCAACACAGGGTGTCTTCAGCCTCCGAGTGGTGGGGGGAAGCCCCAGGCCTGGGCCACTGGGCCAGCCTGTGGTTGGCAGGGGAGCAGTGAGCTCTCCAACCCTGGAGGCATACAAGCCGATACAGGACTGAGGGCCCGGGATGCTGGGCAAGGGCTCTGCCTGGAAGGAAGCCAGCACTCACGGGTCCTCTGTGCAAGGCAGCCACGGGCTGTGGTTGGCCCGCTTTGTGACCGAGGATACGGAGGCCCCGGGAAGGTCATCCCACAGCCTCCCACCCGAGCAGGTAGCTTCTGAGCATGGATGATGCCACGAAGCCCTCAGTCAGAGGATGTGAATGCAGCTCACTAGAACTGTGCAGCCCAGGTGGCCGTCCTCCTGCAGACCCCAAAGCCAGCGAGGTGCCCGGTCCAGGACGGGGAGGACACCAGCCTCACCGGCAAGCAGCCCCCCAGGTGTCCGCTGCGGTCCAGAAGGGCCCGAGTCAGCATCTCCTCGCAGTCCCATCCCGATAAGACGGGGGGCCGCCAGCCCTTTTCAGACCTCAGCCCCTCCAAGGCCACCCCTGTTCCGGACCCTCCTCCACGGCCTCCCAGACCAGAGGTGCTCCTTATGCAGGAGTCCGTGCATGTGCTCAGCGGGAGCTGCGAATGGGACAAGGGTGGGCGGTGTCTCAGCTTGCCCCCCTCCCGAAGCAGGCCTTGGGGCTGTGGGGGTGTGAGGGGTCCAGAGCTGAGACTTAGGCCCTCACTGTCCCAAGTGGCAAAGGGACGAAAAGCCCTTTTGAACGGGAGTTCGTCCAGAAGGAATTGCCTGCCCACCAGACAAACCCCTGACTCGGGGAGCGGGGAGGGAGCCCAGGGCTCCACGTTCCACTTCTGGAAGACTCAGGTCTCTTGGAGAGGCCTTCTGTCATAGGGCTGATGGGCGCCCACCAGCTGGGCTCTGCTCTGACTTTGCTTCCCCCCTGGCTGCAAGAAAAGGGGAGCTAAGCAAGGGGCACCCATGTGGGGGGTGGCGAGGTGAGGAGCGTGAGGGGCAGAGTGCCGGGAACTCCTGAGGTCACGCTCAAGGTGGAGGAGCTCATATTGGAGCCCAGGCGTGTCTGCCTTCTCATCTGCTGTCTGTGAGAGACCGACCACACCTGTTCCTTATGGATGCTGAGCGACCAGGAGTCACGAGGCTCTGATGGAGGGCTCACTCTGTCTCTCTGTCTCTCTGTCTCTCTCTGTCTCTCTCTGTCTCTCTCTCTCTCTCTCTCTCTCTCTCGCTCGCTCTTCCCCGCCCCCACCTCCACACCTTTAGACTTGGAACCAAAGGGACCCTTGTCCCCCCAGGTGTGTGAGGGGACCAAGAGGCCCTCAGATTTCTGCTCCCGGGTCCCTCCCTGCCTTGGGCCCCAACCCAAGGGGCTCTGAGACTGGCTTGAGCAGGGAGAGAGGAGGTGGTCCAGACTGGCCAGCTCCTGACCTTCAAACTGGGCCCGGCAGGTACATAGTTGCTGCGTACCATGGACTTGGGGCAAGCCTCCCCTTTTCTGGCTGGGGCTGTCCCTGTGGGTGGTGGTCTCGGTGCCTCAGAGCCCTTCTGTCCTCTCCTCCCCTTCCTGGCAGGCCTCATCACTACTCGGGGCTTGCCCTTCTTAGCGACAGCAGCCCCGAGCCAGGCAAACGAAGCCGCCCGGGTATGGGGCTGTCACTGGGAAGCTCCCCTCCTTCCCCATCATGTACACAAAGCCCCATGGGGTCCTAGAGAGCAGGAACCCCCAACCCATCTGCAGGGAGGGTGGATCCTGGGAGCCCTTCGACTGACCCGGGCCCTAAAGAATGTGCTGGGGACAGTGGAGTTCTTGGCCGAGGGATAGCTGCGGGGCGGGGAGGGGGCACTGGGAGCAGGCGTCTGCCCATCAGAGTTGGCTGGGGCAGTGGGAGGCGAGGTCAGGGTGGCGGAGGGCAGCCCCAGGCCCGGGGAGCCCCGGGGAGCCCCGGGGAAGCAAGTGTCAAGCAGGACAGGGATGGGCAGCATCACCCTGAGCTAAGGGAGGCCCCTGGGTGTGACGGGGACTCGTTTCGCCGAGGCAGGGCCCACAGGGTGGGTGGGGGCTGACTGGGGCAGACGGGCGCTGTGAGCACACTCGGAGGCCGGGCCAGTGGTAGTAGCTGCAAGTTGACCACTGTGCCCTGTGCCCCGCCCCCCACCATCTAGCACCCAGTGCAGCGCGAAGTTCATGCTGAGTTAGGGCCCAGTCGACCCCCTCTGGGACGGTCAGGTAGCTGCTTCTGCGTCTGGGTCCCAGCGAGAACCGAGAACCGTCGGCCTGGTCAGGACCCACTTGCCCAGGGGATGGCCCCAGTGTGCGGCCCCCGTACGTGTGGGTGGCCACAGGGTGGTCTGGGGGGCTGGGTGCCTTCCTGGCTCCTTGACTTAGGTCTCCTCCGGGACTTCTCTGCTGGCGGGAGTACTGCGAATTTCCAGGTGCTGGTGGCACACCCCCCCCACACCTTGGAGGAGCCCACATCTGTCCTGGGGACCATCCACCTGTGTCAGGAGCCACAAGGCCAGGAGTACATTTGCTGGGGACGTCCTCCTTGTTGTCCAGCGTCTGCCACCTCCTGCCCACCCCCACCCCCACCCTGGGACCTGGGCCATAGGTTGTTTGCCAGTCTCTTCTAGGGGGGAGGGAGAGCCCAGGGTTGCAGGCGAGTCTGAGTGTGAGCCCAGAGCGACCCCTGGCTCCCTCTCACTGCCTTTCTTCCAGAGGTGGAAATTCCTGCAGGGGGAGGAGGAGGAGAAGAGGGGAGGTTGAAGTGAAACAGGTCCTTAGGGCCTGGGGCAGAGAGCCCAGAAGTGGAGAGAAAAGCTGCAGGGCTGGGTCCCGCTCTCGGCGCTGATATAAAATCCCTGCCAGGTGTCTGTGTGGCCTTGGATGAGAGCTGGAAGCTGGTTGCGGAGGGCAGGGGTGGTGCTCAGGACTCCGGGCCACTCATGGCATGGGGTGGGAGGGGGATTGCCGAGCCCAGGGAGGGGTTCTGAAGGTGCAAGCCCCATCATGTGGGTCATCACAGACGCCTGATGAGGGGGGAGTGGACTACTCCTTGGTGGGGGAGGAGTGAGCACCCTGTGCCGTAAAGCATCCAAACCGAGGCAGTGGGCTGGGGTTCCCCGATGGTCCAGAAATTCTCAGAGGGAGCAGCAGGGTGCTTAAAAAGTAAGGTGAGTGCTGAAGGAGCCTTGCCCGGGGTGCTCTGGCCCAGAGGAACTGCCAGGTTTGGTGAGAGCAGGGGGCAGGGCCATAGAAGTGGGGACAGCCTGGGTGGGGCTGGGCTCTGTTCTGAGGGGTCCTGTGGCCCAGGCAGGCCCCCACCTCCAACCATTCCCAGAAGCCCCCCACCCCCCAGGATGCCACCTGAGGCCAGGTCTCAGGACCAGGAGCTCAGCCCTGCACCGCATTCTGCACAGAGGTGACAGCCCAGTGTCCCCTGCCTACAGGGACAAAGGCCCCTGAACCCACTGCTCAGACCATGTCCAGACTAGCCCAGAAGGCTGAGGTGCTGGCCGACCCATCAGACGCTTAGACTCCTGGCCTGGCCCTGGGCCAGACGCCCTGCCAGCTTCCTCCCACCTGTCCCCCTCACCTGTCTGTCCCTCCATCAGTCCTGTGGTTTCAGGTTGACCTCCTGGTCTCCCAGGCCTACAGGGTGCCCCGGTGACTGACAGAGCTGGGGCACTGGGCCTAGGCCAAGACCAAGGCTAGGGGTCTCGCCCTGCTCAGGTCTCAGCTCGCTATGCGGGCTCAGCTTCCATGAGCCACGAGGTTTCAGTGTCCCCCACTCCCCCCACCCCCCTTACCACGGGAATTGAGGGTAAAGCCTGGGAAGGTCCAGAATATAGCAGAAAGCACAGGACGTAGGTCCATGGCCTGAACCTCAGCCCCTGGCAGCCTCCTCTGGAGGCCGGCTTAGCAGTGACCATGCGGGGACGGAGGACAGAGGGCAGACTAGTGGCAGGCTTCTCGGAGGAAGAGGCATCAAACTGGGCCTGGAGTCTTGCCAGACTGCTGGAGAGGTCTGGGAGCCTCTCACCTTGCCGGTCAGTGTGGCCTGAACCCGGGAGGGTCATGTTGGGTCCTGGATGCCCAACAGAGGTCTGGAAGTTTCTGAGGTCAGAAGTCAATGACCCATTGTGGTCACAGTGAGGGGACGAGGTTCTGATTTCACTGACTTAACAGATGTGGGGGCTGGATGGACCTTGCGGCCCCGGGGCCGCCTCATCTGCGGCTCCCCATGCCCCAGGTTGTGCTTGCCCCCCTCTAGCAGCCTCAGCCCTGCCGAGACCCCTGTCCGCTGCCTGCTTCCTCCCAAGATTGCCTGGTTTCCCTCCAGGGTGGGGTCCCAGAATGCCAGGCCAGGAATGCCAGCTATGTGGGGAGGGCGGGCGGGCAAGTGCCCGCGGGGGGCGCGAGGGAGCAGCCGGACGCTGTGCTCTCTTCCCCGGGAACACCGCGGGCAGTGAGCTGAGCCGGGCAGTGGGCTGGAAAGATTGCAGCAGGCAGGACCAGGGGTGGAGGGAGCCAGGCCGCAGGAGCCCCACCTGCGAACTGGGGCTGTTCTCCCCATTGGACAGATGGGCAAGCTGAGGCCAGTGAGAGTCAGCGGCCGAGCAGACCTTGAGCACAGGACCCCAAGCCCCGAGAACCTGCCCTAGGATACAGCCACAGGTATCGCTTCGGTCCCTCACGCAGATGGGAAACTGAGGCCTGGGCAGGGCAGGGAGGGCTAGAGGGATGGCTTCATTTCCCATCTGGGCCCCTTCCTGCCTCCATCCTCTCTGCACCTCCCCTGCCCGCTGCCCATGCAGCTCCCTCTGTGTGGTCTCTGAGAGCCTCCTCTGTAAGGTTAGGCCGGCAAGACCCACCCTGAGGAGCTGCAGGGGGTGGGGGGCAGGGTGGGGGGCAGGGTGGGGGATGCCACTCAGGAAGGTTGGTCATTTCGGTAGGTCCCTCCATCCAGGGCATCCCCCCTCCCCCAAGTTCTCCCCTTCCAGGTCAGTAGGGGGAGAAGCCATTGGCTCAAACAGGGCCAATCATCTCTATTTGCAGATGGGAAGACTGAGGCTCAGAACAGACCTTAAGGGCGGCCTTCCCGAGGTCCGGGGCTGTCCCCAAGGCCCATGCTGCCCACTGAACAGGGCCAAGAGTCCCAGCAGGGAAGGAGATGAGCAGACTTGAGGAACGCCCCGAGGACAGGTGGGCGGAGTGCCCCCGGGCCTTTGCAGTAGTTTTGTCTGGCTCTGCCCCAGCTGTTCCGTGTCATCCTGTCCCACCCCACAGAGGAGGGCTGCGGGGACCCCCTGGGTGCCAAGCTCTGGCACTGTGATGGTGGCTTGGGGGTTCTGCAGAGTGACCCCAGACCAGGAAGACATTCTTATCCCAATTTGACAGGCAGGAGCACCGAGGCCACCACCAGCTGTGCCCCAAACCCCCAGGACTGCTGCTGGCTCTGGAGCTCGGGAAAGAGCCTCTTGCCACCTGCCTATGGCTGGGAAGTTCTGGGCTGACCCCTGTCCACCTGATGGAGACAATGGGGGGGACATGGGGTGGGTGGGCGTGGGGGCCAGCTGCCATCTTCCCAGGTATAAATGGAGTTACTTCCTGGACAAGTGGACCCAGGCCCGCCTCTCTGGCTGATCGCAGATAATTAGAACATTCTTCAAATATTTTGCCGGAGGATGCCCGAGAAGGAAGAATTAGAAAGCGCCCCGGGCCAGGAGCGTGGGCCGCAGGAGCTCTGGGCAGCTGGGCAGCCGGGACCAGGGCCGGGGATGGGCCTCAGAGGGAGACAGGGCATCTGGCCCAGGCCTGGCCAGGCTGTCCCCACTTCCCAGGGAGCTGGGGCTGGGTTGGGCATTCAAGTCCAAGGCTAGCTCAGGGCTGGGGTGGGTGCTGGGCTGTGTTGAGGATTCCTGCCCTGGGGAACTCTCAGCTTGTGGCGGTGGATAAGCCTTACCTGAAGGGCTTAAGGAAAGGCCTGAGGGGGTCGAGCACAGAGTCCTGGCCCCCTGGTGGGCAGGTGGGCGAAAGGTCTCTGGGAGGAAGGGCTCTGCCATGGGGAGGTCAGTGGGTCTGGGAGGAGAGCAAAGGTGCGGGGGTGGAGTGATGTAGGAGGAACGATAAGGGGGTGCCTGGGGCTGACCTCATGGGTGGTCCCTACAGCCCTGATGGCTCAGGGAGGGGTGGGGGCCTGGCTCGGGCTCCGGGCCTGCCGTCCTGCTCTGTGGGGCAGGGAGGTGGGTGGCCCAGAGGGCAGAGGGGGCATGGGGAAGCCCTTTCACATCACCGCCAACCTTCCTAGAAGTGGTAGTCACCCCCTGAGCAGGGGGAGGGAGCCCCAGGGAGGGACAGCTATCCCCTGTGGCTTGTGGGGGAGGGGTCAGGGCTGTTGAGATCCAGCAGGCTCCATCATGAGGTCTGAGTTCTGGGAAGCGCTTGGATATGTGTCTCCCCCATGGAGGGCTGCCCCGGTCCTAGCCTAGGGAACATTCCCAGGATTCTGTGGTTGGTTCAGGGCAGGGGCTGCCCCAGCTCAGAAGCCTGGGAGTGGGGTGGGGGAGCTGCATTATGGCTGGTGCTCTGTCCAGAGAGTGGGTGCGGAAGAGGAGCTCAGGCCGGGCTGGGTAGGGGTCCCTGCTGTCAGTGGGGGGGCCGTCCCCCTCTACCGGGGCATCTTTATCCCGGGCTGTGGTTTGTGGGGTCGGTTGCTGGGGAATTTGTAAGGGAAACAGGATACTGAGGTGGGGGTACCTGGGTCCCATGGCCTCCTCAGGACGCAAGGTCACATGGTTGCCCGTCATCTTAGGGCCCTGCGCACAGATCAGAGCTCGAAGCTTCCTCAGGGTCCGAGAGGCTGGTCGGCCATGTGGTCCCGTTTCTCTCTGGCTCTTCAAATAAAAAAGGCACAGCTTGTCCTGTCCCTGGTAATACCAATGGATCAAAGCCCTCTCGAGGGCTACTTTGGGACAGCCTTATCCCCACAGGCCTGGACCCACTCTGCCCACCTCCTGCCACTTGACACGCTAGGCCTTCACGTGTGGAAGGCTGTTTTCTCGGTCATACGTAGATTGGGAATAAAAACTAATTTTTAAGTTAAACTGTAGTGGTCTAAGTGAAAACGCGGGTATGCCATGAGTCCCCCCAGCTGCCTGCCCACCCAGCCTGCACCACCCCCACCCCGCCCCACTAAGGATGTCTCAACTGCCTCTTGCTCCCTGTGGAAGCTGGGGGTCGCTGTCCCCAGCAGGGGCCCCCTCAGCGGGTGTGAACGCTTCCATTCACGCATTCCACTCATTCCCTCTGCCCTCTTTCATTCACTCGCTCCGTGATGACCACTGAGGGTCTGTGCCAGGCGCAGCGCCCAGTGCGGGAATGAGACCCCTGACATCCCGGGACCAGAAGCAGGGCGGAAGGCAGGACTGTTTGGAGAGAGTTTGTGACTCAGCCCCTGGCACAGATTGGGTCCTCCTTCAGGAACCACTTGGTGAAGGCTCCCAGAGCGGGTTGGCCCCCGTGCAGCCTCCTGCCGCCCCCCCGGGGACCAGTGCGGGAGGATGGCTCTCCAGACAAACAAGCGAGCAGCACCCCAATATCTTTGCGGGTCAGGGACAGGGGTGAGGCGGCACGGGCCAGTCTGGGGGCACAAAGTGTGGGTCCCAAACCCTGTTCCCTACCCTCCCTCCCTGAGCTACTCAACAGGTGGGTGGCTGGGCCTTTCTGGACCTCTGGTTCCTGTTCTGAGGGAGTAACATAATAATAATAATAATAATAATACTGATAATGATAATAATAATAATAATAATAAATACCTTCCCACTGAGGGACGCTCTTAGCCCAGAATCTAACGCCCGGGAGGTGTCCTCTCTGCCCCGAGACACTAACTCTGAACAGCCTGAGGCATTTAGGTTAGACGCTTGGCTCCTGGGGCAGGATTTGGAAGGTCGTGACCTCCCAAATGAGGCAGGGGTGTCCTGTGTGGAGACAGGGGAGGGCAGCGTGGCTCTAGTCCTCGGCAGAGGGGGGACACTGGCTCCCCCATCCTTCTCCTCTCTGGGCTTCGGAGTCCCTGAGTATGAGGTGGCCCAGATATTGTTCCCCAAGGACGTCAGTGGAGGGGGACCGCCCCAAGGAGCCCCCCAGCCTGGGCCTTGGTCAGAGTGGGGCTTGACCTAGACGGGGTCTTAATGGGATTTGGGCAGCACTCTGGCCCAGCCCGCCGCTGCCTAGAGGGGGTGGCTAGACTGGCCCACAGCAGCCTTCAGAGCACCTGCTGAGGGAGATGTTAGCCGTGCCCCCCTCCCGCCCCGTCCCATGGCCACCGGCGCACACAGACAAGGCACAAGGGCGTGATCGTCACCGTTCCTACTCTATTATTCAAGCGTACTTTCCTTACTTTAACTTTTGTAAGAAAACGTGAGTTTTCATTCTGATTTTGCCAGCCCTAAGAAGTTTTGTATTGCAATATTTGGCTTTTCTGTCGAGATGTAACTTACATAAAGTACAGAAATCTCGAGTGGACATCCTGATGCGTTTTTGCGGTGTGGGCATGCACAGAAACGATTTCTCAGCTTGGGTTAGAGAACAGTCTGGAACCCAGCAGGCTCCCCGGGGCCCCCTCCCAGTCTGTGCCGCCGAGCTAAGGGTAGCTTCTGACTTCTGGAGCTTTTATGTTCTCCTGTCCGGCAGTGTGTATGTGGGGGGGTGTCTCGCACGTTGTCACACACGTACACTGTTTGCCCTTTGTCACTGCTGTCACCTCCTGCTGCATGAAGACGCCGGCTGTGGTCCTCCTGCTGACGAACACCTGAGTGGTGGTTCTCAGTGCGTGCTGGAGACACTCGTGCGTGCCCTTGGTGAACGTGAGCACTTGTTTCCCTGGGGTGTCTAGACCCCGGACTACATCTGATCCAGGAATGAACCCAATCATGGTGTGTGCGGTGACGGGTATTGCCGGTGTACACGTTGGTACTCGCGATGAACACAGTTGGTCCCTGATCCCCACAGGGACTGGATCCTGGGGACTCAGTGAATGGAGGTCAGTGATGGGTCCCCAGGGAGGGTTAATAATGGCCAAGGTTGATGATGTCTCCTCACTGGCCGGCATCATGGACTCCGCCCAGCGGTGCTATCAGGATTCCCAGTTTGCGGATGTGGAAGCCGAGGCACAGAAAGGTTAAGAAACTGACCTAAGGTCTCACAGCCCAGGGGAGGCAGAGCCAGGGTTCCATCCAAGCTGGCAGGCACCAGTGCTCACATTCCCAGCCTCTGCCCCACAGGGCTGCCCGGAGGGTGACATGGTACCCGACTAATGTCATGGCAATGGTCTCACCCTCTTGGCCTCTTCTGCACTACCTGTTACCTGGTCGTGTTCATCTCGCCCCTCACCCCCTGGGATCCCCTAGTCCTAGAGGCAGCAGCCCTGGCCCCTTGGGAGCTCTGGCAGGTAGGACGAGCCTCCTCTTGTCTCTTGGCAGCCCCAGCTGGTGACCCGTGCCCGGTGCCAGGAAACAGCAGTCAGTGCCTGTGGCTTCAGCACCTCTGGTGGGAGACCAGGGGCCCGTCCGCAGTCCCCGGGGACAAGGCAGAAACCCCTTGTCCCGCAGGCTCCCTTTATGGGGCTGGCCCAGGCCAGGGCTGAGGAACATTTCCGGACTTTCCGTGTGCCCACTCCTCCTGCCGTCTTACCTTTGTCCCAAGGCCGAGAGAGTCTGGAGCAGAACTTTCCATGGGGAAAGTCAGCGACTGAAACCGGAGTGGCCAGCCTGGCGTCTCTGTGCTCAGGGCCACTCGGCACCTTCCGGCCAGCTCTCCCGGGGCACCTGGGCGGGCGGCTGCAGGACGAGAAGCCCCCCGGGGTGGGGGTCTTGCTGCTTGGGGTGCCAGTCATTCCAGAGTGTGGCCTGCGTTTGCCCTCCTCTCTGCTGCTGCTCCTCTCCCCTCCCCTCCACTCCTCTCCCTATGTCCTCTTCCTCTCCCCCACTTCCCCCCCATTCTTCCATCCTCCTTGGCCCTCCTTGAGGTCACCAATTTCTAGTTACCATGCATTTTTGGCCCTTTCCTCTCTGGCAGATTCCCTAACGAGGATTCCCATAACTGCAGCCCCTGCCCCTCCAGGTGGAAGAAAGAGTGTGGCCAAGGCTGGGGTGGGCCAGGCCTTCTCAGGGAGGGCCGTGGGCAGACTCCCTGCGAATGAGCCGACGTACGGGCTGCAGGGGAGGGAAGGGGCGGGGTGGTTGGACTCCGGCCGTGGAAGCTGTCCATCGACCCGGACTGAAGGAATGAGGGAACTTGGAGGATTTTAAGCAAGAGAAGGAGTTAAAGCCGTGTTTAGAGACAAAGAAGTGGGCATAGTTTCCGGCTCTCGGCTCTGGTACTTGTTATGCACCTGCCATGGGCCTCTGCCTGCATTCTGGAAGCAGAGACCGGGCTCTGAGCCTGGCTGTGCAGCCCCAGGCACACGCCCTAGCCTCTCTCAGCTGCGGTCTGCACAGCTCTGACACGAGGATGTAAGGAGAGAGGACTGAGCCCGGCAGAGGCCCGTGTGGTCTGCGTCTGGTGTTCAGAATGCGCATATCTCATTACATGAGCGGATAAACCCCCACATTTTAAAGAAGACAATTGCAAAATGATTTTGAATTAGCAGTTGTATCTGAGTATTTATGTTTCTGGCACAAAATACTGCGTGACTATCTTCCCTGATGTCTTCACCTCCCCTCTGACCCGTGCTCTGGGTACTGGGGGCCGCCGGAGGCTCCTTTGCCCCCTGCTTCATCGGCTCCACACGTCCTGGGAAGTATACAAGCAGGGATCAGCCGGGCAAGGACCCTCTTGTCCCCTCCTGCCGAGCCCACCGGTGTCCAAGGGTGCAGAAGTCCTGTGCATAGATAGACTTTTTAAAAATTGGGTTTGAAATACACATAACACAAAATTCGCCACTTTAACCGTTGGAAAGTGTGTCACGCAGAGGCGTATCGCACTCCCCATCACCTCTTTTGGGCTCCATGACTTTGCCATCACGCCTGCCCAGCCGGCTCTCCCCGTGCCGCCTCCCTGCAGCCCCGGGCGACCGCGGGCCCACTTTCTGTCCGTCCCCAGACACTTTGTGCAAGTGCAGGCGTACAATGCACGGTCTGGGTGTCTGTGTGCCCCGCGTACTGGATTTGAGGTCCCTCCCTGGAGGGTCGATGGTTCGGATGGACCACGGTCTGTCTGCCGGTTCAGCCCCTGGTGGACATCTGGGTTCTTTCCTCCTTCTGGCTCTTGGGGACAGCAATGCTATGAACATCCACCTTTGTTGAACACCTGTCTTCACCTGTCTTCAGTTCTGGGCATAGACCAAGGAGTGGAATTGCTGGCCCCTATGATAATCCTGCGTTTCACTTTTTGAGGAACTTCCTGACTGTCGTCCACAGTGGCTGCCCCGTTTTGCATTCCTGCTGGCGATGCACGAGGGCGCCAATGTCCCCACCGCCGGCCGACACCTGGCACTTCCTGTTGCTCTTTTTAAAATTAATTATTTTATTAATTTATTTATTAAATTTATTTTATTCTTTTGAATTGATTTTATTATTTACCAGTGAATAAATTTCATTTATCAATTAAGTTTATCAATTAATCAATTTTACTTATTAATTTTATTAATTAACTTAATCGATGGTTCTTATTAATGAATTTTATTAACATATAATGTATTATTTGCCCCAGGGGCACAGGTCTGTGAATTGTCAGGGTTACACACTTCACAGCACTCACCATAGCACATGCCCTCCCCAGTGTCCATCACCAAACCACGCTCTCCCGACCCCATCTTCCCCAAGCAACCCTCAGGCTTTCTGTTGTTCCGACGGGAGGCATCCTGGGGGTGGGGGGCGCGAGGTGGCATCTTGCTGGTTTGCGCTTCCCTCCTCAGGAGTGCTATTCGGAGCCTTTTCACTTCCTGGTTGGCCATTTACCGCTCTTGGGAGAAATAGCTCTTCAAGTCCTTGGGCCATTTTAATTTTTTTTAATTTCTTTATTATTTTTTTTAAATTTTAAATTTTTTAAAAGATTTTATTTATTTGACAGACAGAGATCACACATAGGCAGAGCGGCAGGCAGAGAGAGAGGAGGAAGCAGGCTCCCCGCTGAGCAGAGAGCCCGATGCGGGGCTCGATCCCAGGACCCTGAGATCACGACCTGAGCCGAAGGCAGAGGCTTAACCCACTGAGCCCCCCAGGCGGCCCCCCTTGGGCCGTCTTTAGCTGGGTTGTCTTTTGTTACCATCATTTGTGAATATTTACTCACTCATTCACTCGTTCAGCGAGTCCGCACTCATGGGCACCCACGGGGTCAGTCCCGGGAACCCCAGATTTAGCCGGGACCTGGCCCTGCGCTCAGGAGCTTGTGGTCTGCTGGGAAGGCTGTGGAAAGAGCCACAGTGAGAGCCCACGGCTGAGGTTGGTACTCGAGAGACAAGTGCCCACTGTGTGTTTCCTCGGATGCCTGGGGGCCAAGGCATCTGAGCTCAGGGGACTTGTGCTTGGGCACAGGCAGGTAGACTTTGCCAGACAGAAGAAGGGAGAAGGAAGGCACCCCAGCAAGAGGGACCAGCGCAAGCAAAGACGTGGAGTGCTAGGAGGCCAGATCCTGGAGGCCTCCGATTCCACGCCAAGGCACCTGGGGAGCTATGGATGGACTTTGAGCAGGGGAGTGACACGGTCAGACCTGGGTCCTGGAAGAGGGCCGGGGGGTCTGCTTGGAGGCGGGAAACCAGGGTTGCGATTATGTTTCGGCCCCTGGGTCCATCCTCAGTCCACTGGGGTCCCCTGTTCCGAACCCATTTGTCCAAGCTCCCACCCCCAGCAGGGTTCTTGTCCCAGGCAGTGGGGGGCTCTGCAGCCTGGAGATGGCTGGAAGAATTTGGGAATGTGAAGCTTGCTTTCAGTGTCCGGGATCCAAAGCGGCCTTCTTCCTGAGGCCTGGAGGCTGGTTCCCATCCATCTCAGTTCCCCGGGTCGGTTTTCTGAGCATCTACAATTACTTTGGGCTGAATTCCCCAGATTCCAGCCCGCTCCCAGCCCAGCCCGCCCAGATGCTCTTCTTCCGCGCCAGCCTCGAGCATTTCTGCCCATTGTGCCCGTGGGAGACCCAGGGGGGTCTTGGCCAGATTAGTGAGTGGGGCGGGCGGGCTGTGGGGATTGAGTGTCGCAGGGGGGCCTGGCCTGAGGCACGTGCTGTGGGCTCACGTCACACGGGGACTTTCCCAGCTGGCTGTGGGTGCTTGGCTGCCCTGGAAAAACACGGACTTGTTTCTCTCTGGCCAGTGGGCAGGAGGAGGGAGCTCAGGATACTGGGAGGCCAGGGCACGGACGTCAGCTCTGGGGAGCCCCTGGCTGTCTCCCTCATTCCCACACTTTGTCCCTCACTAAGTCAGTCTGGTCTCTGGTTTGGAAGCCAGGTGGCACTCTGAAACTCAGCTGTTGTCCATAGGTCTGCCCAAACCAGCCCCCAACTCCTTCCCACTTGCTGTCCTCCCCCCGCACCCCCGTGGGTGCTCAGAAACAAGTAAGGGGTTCTGCTTCTGTGGAGGACAGTTTGGTGGGTCCTCAAAAGCCGACCATATGACCCAGCAATTCCACTCCTCGGAATACGCGCCCCCCAAACTGAAAACAGGGACTCAAACAAAACCTTACATGCCCATGTTCGTAGCAGCACCATTTCCAAGGGCCCAGAGCCGCCCAGCGGCCGCTAGCTGGTGCGTGGATACACGCAAGGGGGTCGCTGCACACGATGGAATATTACTCAGCCCCAGAAGGGATGGAAGCACGGACACCTGCCACAGTGGGGCCAAACCCGGGAAACATGACACCAAGTGAGAGCAGCCAGACACGGAAGGGCACAGATTATGTGACCTCATCTCTCCGAAAAGTCTAGAATCGCAGATTCGTGGTTGCAGCGCCTGGGGGAGGGAAGGGGATAGGGAGTGTCTGCTGAGGGGAATGGTGTTTCATTTTGGGGGTGGGGAAAATATTGGGACATGACTGAGTGCTGCAGACCCGAACCCTTTAAAATGGTTACCTGTACAGGAGGGGAATGTCCTCTCTGAAAAGAAACATGCCGGGGACACCTCATGTGAACAGCGGGAGCCTGGCAAGTGCCCTCCAGTGTCCAGAGGGCTCCAGATTAATGACACGGCGCCCCCAGGGGGCCACTCTGAGAATACAATGTTGCAAAGAGGACCCTGCCCAGCCCAGCACATACTAGGTGCTCAATTCACATCCGCTCCTAGTTCCTCCCGAGTCCACCCAGTCATCCAGAAACGAGTGAATGACAACAGCAGCCGTCCCCGTGGATGCAGCCTTTCTCCCTGCAGTTGTCTGGTCTGAGCCTATGTGGTAGTAGTGGTGCTGGGCTGGGGGGGGCAGATGTGTTACACTCCCATTTCACAGATGTGAATACTGAGGCTCAGAGAGGCAGAGCGCCTTCCCAAGATTACAGATGGGCTGCAAGGGGAGTCAGGACTCTGTGGGTTTGGCTCCCAGCAGGATCAGCCAGCTCAGCAGTCCTGCCTGGACCAGGAGCTGCTAGTGTTGGGGAAGCCCAGTGGTCAGGCGTTGGGGGTGTACTCTCGGGGGTGGCTGGGTGAATCCTAGGCATGAAGTCCTCTGACCCGAAGGGTCTGTGTGTCTGACTCAGAGGCATGGGGAGCTGGGGTTCTTGCATTCTGTGGGACTGTTGACTCCCGGGACTTGTGACCCACGGCTCTGGCCGTGCGGAGGCTGAGAAGGCACAGGCATGAGTACCTTTGTAGGCTGGGATCACGTGTTTTGGTCCAGGGGAGATGGATTCTCTAGGACAGGGGTCTGTGTTTTGTTCCCTGATGGCAGAGCTTGGCACGTAGGGCACCTGGAGCCTACCAGCTGACCGAGAGACTGAGCGAGGCAGGATGGCAGGCAGAGGGCAAGGTGCCCCGCGCCACCACTCACCTCCCTGTGTCCTCTCCCCTCTCCACAGAGCGCTGTCGTCCGTCGTGGCCCTGGGAGCCAACATCATCTGCAACAAGATCCCTGGCTTGGCCCCGCGGCAGCGCGCCATCTGCCAGAGCCGGCCCGATGCCATCATCGTGATTGGGGAGGGGGCGCAGATGGGCATCAACGAGTGCCAGTACCAGTTCCGCTTCGGACGCTGGAACTGCTCCGCCCTCGGCGAGAAAACCGTCTTCGGGCAAGAGCTCCGAGTAGGTAAGGGCGCCTCTGGGCTTGCAGGGGCCCAGCCACAGTCGGGGCTCCGGGGGCCAGGCACGACCCCCCCACCCCTCAGGAAGCTGCGCAGGGCAGCCCACCCTCCCTGGGCTGCACCAGCCCCGGTGTCTCTCCGAGCCTGGCCTGGAGGGGAGCAGCTCCCCAGGGAGACCCCACTTGCGTGAGTGGCTGAGGGGTGTCTTGTGGGCCATGGGGCTGGAGGAGGCGGCCCTTTGGTGAGGCTATGAGCCCCTGGGCGGCCAGCGGGTAGCACAGTGTGGCGGTTAGACACGCAGGGCTCGGTGGCTGTGTGGAAGGAGGCACGCGGCTTCGTCTCTCCCTGCCTTCGTCTGTATCTGGAAATGGGAAAAGAGCAGGAGTTCCTGCAGGGGGCTTTGGGGTATGGGGGCTGGAGGCGACGGGTGCCCTTTATGGGGAAGCTTTCCAGGCAGAGGGAGCTCGCAAGCAGAGACGCGTGGGGTGCTGTGCACACACGTGTGCGAGCACCGAGGAATCCGACAGGCTGGCGGGCAGGGCGGGGGGCAGGGGGTGCAAGGGGTGCAGGGAGAGTGGGGCTGGGGAGGGGGCTGGGCCTCCGATGCTCTGGGCAGTGGCAGCTACTGCAGGGTGCCAAGCAGGGGTGGCCAGAGGTCTGCTGGCTGTGTCCCACCGTGCCATGCCCTATTCCTAGGTCACATGCTCCATCTCCGTGTCCTCACACAGCCCCGACGGAGGATCCCTGGTGCCCATTTTACAGGGAAGGGGACTGAGGCCTACCTAGTTGGGGAGAGCTTACAAGGCAAAGTGGGACTTGCAGAGCCTCACCTCGATTGGAACCCAGCTCCGTGACCCTGGGCATGGCCCTTGGGACCACTCAGGGCCTCGGGGTCCTCAGCTGTAACATGAGCTCTGAGCGAGCAGGCCATCATCTGGGCCCCCAGTGCCCCTCCCGGGCCTACACAGTAGGTTCTCGATAAACTGCTGTTGAGCTGGTGGGGGTGGGAGGAGATGCGACCTGCCCTTCCAGGAGGGTCAGACGGGGGCGCAATAACTTGGAGGCACCGTGCCAGGCTTGCGGGGTGCCCTGCTATTTCAGACCCCCACCTGCAGGCAGAGCACGTCCTTCCGGTCCCAGTGGGCCAAGGAGCCACAGCTGCTGGGACCCAGGCCAGAGCCAAGCTCTGCGGGGCTTGGAACGCCTGGCATAGGGCTGGGGTGGCGCAGGGGAAAGCCCCTGGGGCCCCTTTGTGGTGAGCAGCCTGTGGGTGGCACCTGGCACAGGCAGGAGGGTGGCCCCACCCCCTCCCCGGGGCCCCACCACCCAAGTGCAGCTCCCTCCCTGCAGTGCCCTCGGGGGAGGGCGGGGCTCCCTGCTCCCTCTTCTGCAGGGGGGAGGGGGAGGGCGTCAGCACCGGTACCTGGTGCCTGCTCACTGCCTGCTCCCTGCCAGGGGTCCGCTTGCCTCGCTGGCCCCTCGCTCCCGAGACTCTGGGCTCTGAGGCCACTGCGAGCACCCCCATGGCGCCGCTGAGTCAGGAGGTCACCTGCGGCTGCAAGTTTCATGGACTGGGGCTCCGATCCCGGTCCCCATCTCCCACCCCGTGGGTTAACCTTGCTTCTTCACCATGCGGAGAGACGCACAGTGGACATGGTCCTGTGGCTGGGCAGGGTGGTGGGTGCTTGGACTTGATTCGGGACCAAGAGACAAAGGCAGTGAGGGAGCCGTGGCCACTCAGAGACCTTCTCAGGGTAGGGTCCCAGGCAGGGGGAGGCTCACATGTGGTCCACAATAAATGCCAATAAAAAGGCCAAGTGGAAAGGTTTTGGCCCCAGCCCATGACCCGTGCCGGCCGCCCCATAGTGGACACTACCAGTGCCCACCCACATTACCTTTACTGGCCGGGATCACGGCTAACAGCTCCCAGCTGTTCCTTCTTGGAGCCCAGTCCTGGGCCCAGCAGGAGCCCAGGAAGGTCTGCAGCTTGGCCTCGAAAGGAGGGTCGGCTGCAGCCGCAGACAGACTGACTCTGGGGGGGCTAAATTCTGCCCTTGCGTGGGTGGGGCGCCCTGCTCTTCGTGGCTTGGGCTCCCCTTGGGAATACGCGTCGGGCTCTGCTTCCAGGGAGCTGACCTGCGGCACCTCCTCTCCCTTCCACCAGCATTCAGAGGCGGTTTCCGGCAGCGCTCTCTGCTCCCAATACGCGCCCTCCATCCCACACCTTCTTGTTCCCGCCACCCCTGTCCAGGCTGTTAATGACCTCCGTGTGGGCGACTGCCCCCTCTGCGGCATCTGGGCTCCAGCTCACCGGGACTTCCTCTTGTCGCTCCGGCTGTGTCTCCTGAGCCCTGAGCCCGGCCCTAGTCATTTCTCCCCTGCGGCCAAGGTGGCTGTTCCCTGGGGAGCACTCAGTAAGCTTCACCCGAGGGGACCTCTGGCTCATCAGACTCAGCCTCTTGTTGCTTAAATCTGCCATCCTTGCCTCCCCCTGACCTGAGCACCTGTTGCCTCAGCAGAAACCTGCATCTCCCTGCCCATCCCTCCACCCTGCCCCACAGCCCCTGCAGGGCCTGCCTCTCTGTCCCTCCCCGGGCAGCTGTCTGTGCCTCCTCCTGCCCCCCCTCCAGTCCTGGTCATGCCGTGTCACTTCCTTCCTCCAAAACCTGCAGTAGCTCCCTATTACCCCAGGATAAAGTTAACTCCTTCACCCAGAGTCTGGGTAGTCCCTGTCACGCCTCACCCCCACCTCCCTCCATCCCTTCTGGAAACCAGAGCGTCACCCTGGCTGACTTCCTCCTCTCCCCAGAGCGTGCCAACCCTTGGCTCCTCTGTGGCTTTGCCCCCACTGCCTGCAGCCCTGGGAGGCCCGTCCCCTCCGCTCTGCTTGTTCACAGCTCCTTTCCCCGGAGAAGGCTCTTTCCCCCTTCCTGGCTCTTCCTGTCCACAGCCAGGTCAGGCACATCCGGGAGCTTCGTCCTCCAGGTCCCTCAGCCCCGGGGCCGGCTCAGCCCCGGCCTCCCTTCACTCTGCCCCGGGGTGGGGGGGGCGGGAGGGGTGGGCTCGCTACCACCTGGGCGGAGGCCTCCTGCCCTGCTGAAGCCCTCCCTGGCTCCAGGCCGGCCCCTCTGAGGGAAGGCCCGGTTCCCATTTTAGCCAGGAGGGCTGTCTTCTGGGGTCCTGCGGGAGCCGTGACGGGTGTCCGAGCGGGCACCTGTCCCTCCCAGGACTGAGCTGCCCGGAGTCACGAGCAGGAAGTGGGGCCGAGTGGCACAGCCCGCCCCTGTCAGAGGCATGAGGCCGCCCCGGGCACGAGACGGGAGACGGGCCATGAGCTGGCAGGCAGCCGGGGGCACTCGTGGGAGCCGCCGCTCAGGCGGTGCTGATTAATGATTGGCCCCAAGTGGGGGGATGGCTTGGATAGGCAGGAGGGCCCCCTTCAGGCCTTGCCTGTGACCTTGGGCCATACCTCAATCTTGAGAGCCGAAGGGAAAGCCCTCAATGGGCAAATGAACCCCTGTGCAAGGTTCCAGTCCCTTTTCCAGCAGCTGGTGCTATTCTTCGTATACCTCCAGGAATGGGGAGCTCACCATGCCACGCGAGAGAGATCTTTCTAATGCTGCTGCACTGGCTTTGCCCTGAGGTGCAGCCCCCACCCCCGGCGCCCCCAGGAGCCACTTGCTCTGCTCCCTTCAGGGAGTCAAGACCCTCACACAGTGTCACCTCCTGTCTGGCGGCAACCCCCCCCCAGCAACATGAGCACCCCCCCAGGCCTATTTCCTGGCTTAGCGAGGATGCTTGTGACCAGGCCTCTCCCGACCCAGCTCTTCTGTTAGCTGGCAGTGAGCTTGGGGAGGGGGTGACCGTGTCCCCAGCTCTTCCGCCCTGGGGTAGGGGGCGCGACACGAGAGCCGGTGGTAAATTTGTTTCCCAGGGATGCTTGTTAGAAACTTGGGCCTCTGGGGACCCAGAACAAGGCAGAGCATCTCTTACAGGCACAGTCATTGGGTTGGAATTGTCGACTGGGGCTTCCCTGACGGGGTGATGCATGAGGTGGGACCCAAGAGAGAATCCGAGTGACCCAGCCCAGACTAGGGTGAGTGTAAGGAAGCGGGTTCCAGGCAGAGGGGACAAGTGCCAAGGCCCAGAGGCCAGAAAGTGGCTGGTATTTTCTAGGAACTGCGGGAGGGTGACCCAGGGAGCTGGGAGCTGGGAGCCCAGAGGAGGGGGCAGAGCTGGGGCTCAGGGACCCCGAGGACACCACGAAGGCAGGGGAGTTTCTGAGCAGGAGAGGGACTTCTCTCGAACACTGGCACCCTCCAGCCACTGCCCCACCCCCGCCTGAGCCCTGAGCCCTGTGGGACCCACTGGCAATGGACATGGGGGCTGCAGCTCCAGCTCTCACCTGCACCCCTGCTACCAGGGAACGCTGAGTCCCGCCCATCATGTGCAGCCTCAGACATGACCAGGCATAGGGGCCACCCCTAATCCTGGCTCACGTGGCTGCCCGGGGCTGGAGGCTGGCTCTGCGGCAGGGGCTCAGCAAAGGCCATTGGGTCCTGGACAGTCCAAGGGGGCAGAGTGACTTACCTCTGAGTGTCTGAGAGATGAGGGTCTCGAGACTTCCAAATCAGCCACAGGCAGGATCCTTGGAGGAGGCGGCCGACCCTGTGCCCGGGCGCCTTGCCTGGGGTTTTGCTGTCCGGGGCCCAGGGGAGGCGTGACATGGGTTTCCGGGAGGGACGAGGGCTCCAGGGCCACTGTTGGCCGATGTGCGCACATGGACAAGTGACCTAAGTGTCAGGTACACGACAGATTTTGAAAACTTCCAAAGGAAAAGAGCAAGTAAATATACCTTTGCTGACCTTTACGACAGTCTCGCATTGACATGGTAATGTTGGGATACCGGCTAATTAAACAAGCTTACCAAGTCCCCCTGCTTATTCTCCCTCTCCTTAAATGACATATGGGGCTCACGTGGGACTTCTGCTGGGTGGCGCTGTTCTCAGGGGCGTGGCCTGGGCAGGGCCGGTGCAGACACTTGTACCCAGATCCAACTGTCTCCACCCCAGGGCGATGGCGCTCCGGCTCAGGGCACAGCAGATGGGGGGGACAAAGGGTCACTCGCGGGCTGCTTCCTGGGGCAGGGCAGGAGTGGAAGGGTGAGAGCCTGCATGCATTGAGTGCCTGCTGTATGTCAGTCCTGGGGGAAGGGGCCTGGAGGCAGAGTGAAGGCCACCCTGGGAGTGAGAGCGTGGAGAGCCATCGAACCAGCTGCCCCAGGCCCCCACTGTGTACCTTGGGCACAGGCTCGCGCTCTCCCCGTCTGTGTACCCACCCAAACCGGGGGCTGAGGCTGGGGCCAGGACTCAGCTGGAACCTGGGGTCTGTCCTCAGGATGGGGGCAGCTACGAAGGCCCTCCACTTCCTCAGCGCCCACTCTGGGGTTCTGCCCAAGGCTCTCATGGACAAGGGGTCCAGGGCTCCGGGCTCTGGTCTACGGAGGCAGGTCACAGATTACAGGGTGGGCGGGCCTTACCCTTGGCCTTTGAGGGTCAAGACCTGGCCGGACCTCGGCCGTTCTTCAAGCCTGACTCCTTCGGTGTTGAGAGAATCACAGCCCCTCCAAGCCCAGCTGCGGGTGGGCCCTTCCCTCGGGCTCGTCCCAGCTCTACTGTCCACACATCAGAGACGGTGAGATGGAGGCTCATGACCCACCCAAGGTCATGGAGCGCTAGGGCCTCGAGGGTTGAACCTGGCAGGCCAGCCCCGTGTCCCAGCAGAACGCCTGGCACCAGAGGCCAGGATAGACTCGGGGAGGAAGGGGTTCTGATGCCACCGTGTCCCCACACAGCTGCGGTCATTTGCTGCAAGCTGGGATGAGGCACCGTTCATAAGGGCAGGCTGTCCGAGGCTGACCTCCCTGCTGGACGGTCACAAGAGGGGCTGTCGGAAGCCAAGGCTGCACCAGGGGCCTTCCCAGCCCCCCACCCCCCAGAGCTCCAGGGAAGGGTGCCAGCTCCTGGAAGGCCATCCCAGCTTGGGACACAGATCCCGAGGCTCTGGCTTGGGGTGCCCCTCGCAATGTGGCCCTAAGCCAGGCTCTGTCCCCTCTGGGCCTGGGGACCCCCGTGCCCAGCTGGAGCGCGGCCCATGTCGAGGGCGGCTGCGTGGCATGTGAGGGCCTCCCTGGGTCAGAACAAAGGCCTCGGGCGCTCGGGGGCTGCCGGCGTGTTTGGACCTGGCGTGGCTTTTTCCAGGGCTCTGTTTGTGACAGGAGCAGGCAGAGCTTAGCGTGGAGACCATGACTAAACCACAGGGGAGCTGGGGTGGGGGCCTGGGGCCCGGGGATCTGGGCTCCATCCTTCAGTTGCACAAACAGGGATTTGGGATGTTGCTGGGCTTGGACGTGTCTCTGGGGCCGCCGAATTCCCATTGTCCCCTGCCTCGTGCTGGGGTCCCCGAGCCTGAGCCCCGCATGTGCAGAGGGAGTTGTGAGCCCGGGGCCGGTGACTGAGCCCTGTCTGGGGCCAAGGGGCCAGGAAGCCTCACTGGCCCCACCCTGGCTCCCTGGGCATCTCCCCCCAGCTCCTGTGCTCCCTGACACCTTGACGTGGGCACTGCGCCTACTTGCCTGGGTGACACAGGAGAGGCTGACATGGCCTGGGTACCGCCTGCCTCCCTCGCCTCAATCTCTCCACCTGTGAACTGGGGGTGGGGACAGTATTCCCAGACACTTCTAGGCTTGGGAGAGGCTGGGTGCCCGGGGCGGCATGGGTGCGGGGGTTCAGACGGACTCACCAGCGGGCAGGGTCCCACTGGCCAGGCCTCAGGCCTGGAGGACTCGGGGACCACTCCATCCCTTGTCCCTACCCCACCCAGCCCTGGCTTCTCTGTTCTGACCTGCTTCCCCGGAAGATCCAAAATCTCCCAGCTAAAGAGGATTAGAACCCACGGCACTGGCCTCACTCCCATGCTACATGGGGAAACTGAGGCTCAGGGGAGTAAAAGGCCGGGTGGCCCCCGGTTCCACCTGGGTTGGCCCCCGTGATGGTGAACAGCAGGGTCAGAGGCCCCCCAGGCAGGGCTTCAGTGCCCAGCTTCCCCTGCTTCCGCTGCGTCCTGGGTGGCCCAATCTGCCCGTGGCCAAGGCAGCTCCTTGATTTCCCCCAAAACTAAAGCTCTGTACCCCAGTCTCGGCGACAGCCCCACCATCTGCCCAAGCCCCCCTTCAGGAGACTTCTGGACTCATCTTTCCCTAAACCCTCACCCAGTCCACCTGCTGGTCTCACTGCTTCCACACGTAGACTGTGTCCCAGGCCCGGCCTTCCTCACTTCCTCCGCCTGGCCGGCCACGAGTGTTTCTTACCCAGACCTGTATGCCCTGCTACTGCACCGCCCACAGCCAGCCAGAGGGGCCCGTTCAATGTCGGTCACAGTGGCACCCTTAAAGTCCAGCCCTCTCCCCATGGGTTCCCCAAGTCGACGTGGTATGGCCCATTTCATGTTTCACCCTCTCCCCGGGGTCAGACCACTCACGCCCATCTTGTTCCCTTCTCAGGGCTTAGCCTTGCAGTATCCTCTGCCTGCACACTTTTCCCTGCACTCGTGCATGACTTATATCTCATCCTGCAAGATGTCCCCAGGAGAGGCCCTCCCTGGTCACCCCCCAGCCATCTGCCTGTGCTCTCGGGGAACCCCCTCCCGGCTGTGTGCTTGGCCTGATCGGACCTGGGGGCTTCACCCCTGGGGGCTCTGGGGGTTTGGCCAGGAAGGTGTGCTGTGCTCAGTGTTGGGGGCACTGGCCAGCCCAGGTCACAAGTTATGGTCATCGGGATGGGAGGTAGGACAGCGTGCTTTCCCTGTCCATCGCGTGGGGAGCGGTCTGAGCGTGACTCTGGGATCCCAGGTCACATCCCAGCTCTATGGCTGGCCTGCTCTGTGACCTTGGGCCAGTCACCTGCCTCCTCTGAGCCCAGCGTCCTAACCATTACTGTTTAAATAGAGGAGAAGTTGTGCGCAATCACTAAAAACCATCAAATACTGTATGTTTTTAAGACAGTTTGTTGAGGGAGAAGCCACATAACCCAAACTCGTCTGTTTCAGTGCCCAATTCTGTGGTTTCTCGTCTCTTCACAGAGTTGTGCACCCAACACCGACTTAATTTTAGAACATTGTCCTCACTGCAGAGAGAAACCCCACACCCCTCGGCTATCACCCTCCAAGCTCCCAGCCTCTGACTATGCTCATCTGCTTCCTGTCTCTACGGGTGCCCCTATTCTGGGAATTTCACCTCAATGGGATCGTACACCAGATGGCCTGTTGTGGCTGCTGTCTGTCACTCCATACATGTTGTCGAGCGTGTTGCCCTCCATGGCATGGCGTGTGTCCATGTTTGAGTCCTTCCTGTGGTGGGGAACCGTTCCCTTTCTTGGCCCGCCCACCTCTTGCTGACCCGCTCGTTGTGACGGACGCGGGCTGCTGCCAACGCCGCTGCCGTGTCTACCTCGCAGCTCCCGCATGGACGCACGTGTTCGGGTCTCCTGGGGCCACACCCTGCAGGGGATTTCTTTTTTTTTTTTTTTCCAGAGCATAGCAAGATTTTTATTTTTATTTATTTTTATTTTTTCTGCAGGGGATTTCTGAGTCCTGTAGTAATTCTATGAGAAGCTGCCCCAGTGTTTCCAAAATGGCTGTGGCGGTTTCCATCCCCTCCCCCCAGGAGCCCGTGAGGGTTCTGGTGTCCCGTGTCCGCGCTGACACTTACTATTGTCTCTCTGTCTTGTTTTACTCATCCCGGCGGGGCTGGCGTGGCAGCCTACTGTGGTTTCAATCGGCATTTCCTTGATGGCTCGGGACATCAAACATCTTTCCTGTGCTCCGGCTGTATTTATATCGTCTCGGGAGAAATGTCTTTTCAGATCCTTTGCCCATTTCTCATTGGGTTATTTGCCTTCTCATTATTGAGTTGTAGAAAATGTCGTATCGGGGCGCCTTGGTGGCTCAGTCAGTTAAGCGTCTGCCTGCGGCTCAGGTCATGATCCCAGGTCGTGGGATCGAGCCCTACATAGGGTTCCCTGCTCAGCGGGGATCCTGCTTCTCCCTCTGCCCCTCCCCGACTAGTTCTCTCTCTCTTGCTCCCTCTAGATCCCTCTCTCTCTCAAATAAATAAAATCTTTAAAACAAAAAGAAGAAGAAAATGCCATGTTTAAGAGAGGCCAGTACAGGTTGGCAGAGAGGCAAGGGGAGCTGAAGGGCGCTGGGCCCCTGCCCGAGATGTGAGCAGGTGCCGGCGTGCTCTCACGCTCCTAGAGCCACGTGCATGTGGAAGCCCGGGTACATGCCCGGGGCCACACGTGTGTGTGCACATGCAGAGGGACACCTGCAAAGACCCTGCATGTGGCTTGTCACTTGTGGGGTCAGGCATGCTCCCCAGGCCTTCTGGCACAGCCCCTTGGCCGTATCGGAGCTGTTAGCCACATTGGCAGGTGGGGAGACGGAGAAATGAAAGGGCCCCTTGACTGGTCCAAGGTCACCCAACTGGCCAATGTCAGGTCTAGGCTTGAACTCCCCCTGTCAGACTCTGACCTCCCCTCCAGACATGTGCGTGGCCCCAGACCTTTGAGGCTCCTGCTTGGGGACAGAGGGACGGCCATGGATGGCCCTTAGCTGTGAGCTCCCAGATTCCTGACTCGCCTTCTAAGAGCGAACCACGTGCCTTTCCCACCCTGCCTCCCCAGACCTGCAGTGAATCAGGTTGTAGGAGTTCAGTTATGGCCTTCTAGAAATAGTATGCCACATCCCCAAGCGGCAGGTAGCTTTGAGTAGACAGTGAGGGGAGCATCTGGGGTGTGGGGAGGGTGGGCTCAGGCCCCAGCTCTGTCCCAGGAGGGAAGGGGGAGCTCAGTTCTGCCCCACTTTGCTCAGGAAGCATTCGTCCCTTCCAGCAGCTGCTCAAAATGACCTCCTGGTGCCAAGTGTCCTCCTTTGGGTCAGGGTGGGGGGACGACAGGAGGGACAGGTCCTGCTGTCCTGGGCAGGAACCTCACTTGGGACATCGAGGCCTGGCTGGACCCTGTGAGGGCATGGAGCCAGCAAGGGGCTGCCTCCGCTCTCTCTCTGAACCTGTCATCGGGCAGGGTCAGTGAGGACTTGACTTGGAACAACCTATAGGAGAGAAGGAATAGAGCTGGGTGGCCCCTCGAGGGGGCCTGGTTCCTCAGTTTACCCATGTGGCAGTGGTTTCTGAAGGTTCTTCTGCTCCAGATGTTTTGGGTTTATGCAGAATATGCGGAGAGGGGATAGCGGGGTAGGGCCGAGTGGGTCGGCCCCTGAGAAGAAGCAGAGTGATTGTTCTGGGCTTGTTCTGGGCCCCTGTGAACCCCAGAGACCCCAGACCGGCTCCCCATGTGGGGATGGTGAGGGCAATGCCCATCTGTCCTGTTTGCTCTCGGAGCTTCTCCTGGGGCAGTGGAGCCCCAGGAGAGAATCGTGAGTCCACTTGACAAATGGGGATACAGGCTCAGAGAAGGTGTGTGAGTTGCCCGGAGCCACAGAGCAGGGAGCAGCAGCATCTCCGCTGTGCCAGGAGCGCAGGGAGTTGTGGACACGTGGACCTGGGCAGCAGCGGGCCAGCGCCCACCTGGGCGAGCATCAGGGAACCAGCCTGCTCCTATGTTCAAGGCTAGGGGTGTGTCAGGGGGAGGCAGCTGCCTCTGCTCCCCAGCCTGGCCAAGCTAGGCTGGGAGGGGAATGGTAGGTGGGGATGGGTGAGGTCAGGGTCCAGGGGCTTGAGGTCATCTCAGAGGCCTGGAGGGCCACCTGCTGTCACTGAGCAAGGCCCAGAGGTTCGAGGGGCTTCCTCCTAAACCCAGCACCCACTCATTCTCCTCTGGGAGTAGATGTACCGGGGGCCAGGCAAAGGGCCCCGGGAGTGACTGTGGCGGG
Source organism: Lontra canadensis (assembly GCF_010015895.1). Lineage (NCBI taxonomy): Eukaryota > Metazoa > Chordata > Mammalia > Carnivora > Mustelidae > Lontra > Lontra canadensis. The sequence continues at coordinate 3,606,003 of NW_022631078.1, forward strand.
GGGACTGTCCCCCACACCCCGTGCAGTATCCAGCTCTGTGGGTTGGCACTGTGACGCTCCTGCCCTGTGAGGTTGTCGTGGGAATGACATGAGGTATGCGTGCGGACAGTGGGGCCATGAAACCCCCGATCTAAGACCTAACGTCGCCTTCCGCGAATCTCCCCAAACGGCCACTCGCTCCCCGATCACCTCCCCCTTGTCTTCATGGCCAGACGGAGGGTTTGGCTCATTAAAACCAAATAAAAAAGGAGTTAGTGGGAGTGGCCGCCCTGTGAGTAACCGATGAGTAACCGGGAGTTGGTGCTGGGCCTGGGTATAAACTGGGGGGGTGCCGGGAGCTCTCACAAAGGACAGAGGGAGAACTGTCCTCCAAGCGCACGGAACTCTGGACCTGCTTGCCTGTCTGCCAGCTTTGGGACAGCAGGATGCGGGAGGCGCCAGGTTGAATTTTGGGCAGAGGAGGGCTGGGTGGCCGGTCCCAGGGCCTCCGAGGGAACGCCCACTCTGTCCTAGCTCAGGCCAGGCTAGGTCGTGGGACTTGTAACTCCACGGGCCAGGCCTCTGGGTGTGATTGCACAATCCTGTGAGATCTCTACCCCACCTCCAAGGCGCTGAGCTTGGAACGTGCCCTCTCTAAGGC